>NC_072032.1:7697420-8057420 GCF_027791375.1 Indicator indicator | reverse complement strand
GGAACCTCTTCTGTGGGGACAGACTGAGAGAGTTGGGGCTGTTCAGCTTGGAGAAGTCTCCAGGAAGACCTCAGAACAGCCTTCCAGTACCTGAAGGGGGCTACAGGAGAGCTGGGGAGGGACTTTTTACAAGGGTTTGTAGTGACAGGATGAGGTGATGGCTTTGAGCTGGAAGAGGGAAGATTTAGACTGAAGATGAGGATGAAATTTTTGACAGTGAGGGTAGGGAGACATTGGAACAGGTTGCCCAGGGAGGCTGTGGATTTTCCACCCCCAGAGGTGTTCAGGACCAGGTTGGAATAGGCCTTGAGCAAGCTGGGCTAGTGGAAGGTGTCCTTGCCCAGGGCAGGGAGGTTGGAACTGGATGATCTTGAAGGTCCCTTCCAACCAAAACTGCTCTAGGATTCTGTGGTATAAAGCAGCCCAAGAGTCAGCAAAGCCTATAATTATACAAACCTAAAACCTTTTTGCACTGCCAGAGTAGCATGAACTGTAGCCCCCCTACAGAGGAGAGTCCAGTCCAGCTCCAAAGCCAGCTGCCTCTCTGGTGGAGATCTGTCCCCAGCCTGGCTGGTGAGCACTCCATGCCCCATGACTTACAATAAAAGGGAATGCTGGTCCCTGAACAAACCCAGGGCAGAGGTATTGATTTGCAAATAGTTTAAAAGAATATTCCAGGGTCATGAGCTGACCCTTTTTCAGCTCTGACATTTTATATCAGGGAGGATCCTATTGAGATGGGAATTCATATCCTAGACATTGTTTTGTCTTGTTTCATAAATAAGTTGAATAGCTTAATTGATTGACACCCACTGCACTTTCCCAGCTTCCTCCAGCTCCAAAGTACACTGCTGTTCTCTGCCATCAATAATATGAACTTTCAATCAGCTGCCAGGCACAAAAAGGAACTGAAAATTCTCCCTACAATAGCTGCAATCTGGCATATGAGGCTCTGCAGGTCTGAGGAGGAGAGCACTGCTGGAGATCTCCAGGTATTCATTTCCCTCCTGCCACACCAGCAGCATTTTCCTACCCAAATGACCTAAAGAAGAAACATCTAGGGGCTCCTGCAGGGAGGAAACACAATTTATGTGTGTCCAGGGGTTAGGAAACTGGGATTTACAACCCTGTGAACACAGCAAGGGGAAGGACATGCTGGACCACCAACCATATCCAGTCCCTTGGAGGTGCTGCTACAGCATCCCTTCATCCCTACTGGACTCTGATCCAACTCCATTGCAAACCTTATTTGCCCCCAGGATCCCCATTTGTCCCCAGAGCTCACTCCTCTGATGGTTACAAACCTCCTCCTTGGGGCTGGGCCATCTCGTTTTAACTATCACCTAGAAAGGTTAGAGCAGATGATCCTTGGGGTCCCTTCCAACCTGGCATTCTGGGAATCTGTGATTCCTCATTTCCAGCCCATGTTTATTTGTGATTAATTGAGATCAAGCTGTTCTCATGGCAGGTTTATTCTTTTACTTAAATATCTCTTTTTCTCCCTGGACGTTCAGATCCCTGATGGATTTAGTGTTCATTTCTCCTCCCCAGCCTTGGTTTCACGAAAAGGGAAAGAAATAAGCCACACACTTTGAATCTCCTCTTTTAAAGGCAGTTCCATGGCCCTGTCAGCAATTTTGGTGAGCTCTTGGCTAAGTTTATATCCCACACTTCAAAAAACAGGTCCAAAAAAATAGTTTGGGAGTGTTGAGGGCTTCCTCCTGAAGATGAAAGGTATGGATGTAAGCACTTGCCTTCAGCTGCCCAAGCTGGAAAACGTTGGCTTCTAACCTCCCTGCACTTTAATTTCCTCATCTGTAAAACAGAAAGGACAAAACAGGCCTCAAAGGGGAGCAATTATGGGTTCAGGAAGGCTCAAAGATGTTCAAGTGAAAGGTTCCATTCTAAATGTGAAGCTCTTTTGTCTGTGGCTCTTTACTTGTTACTTCTCAAGGACCACAAACCCTGGAGAGATGGCACTGAGCCAGAACAAAGCCAAGGAAAAGCTTCCCCATTGATTACAGTGGGAAACTTTTACACAAGAAGTTTCATAAAGGCTGACAGGCATCAGTTGCTAAGACAGAGCAATAAAAACTGGGAGAGAAAGAGTACAGCCTGGAAGTGTTGCAGGGCTCAGTGCTAAGAGCAGTGAGTTTTCTTTCCAAGCAGCAGCAAATGGTTAAATCTGCTTTTCCTGCTGTGCCTCAGAAGAAATCTCTCCGTGGATGACCACCATGTGCATCCTCATCTGCAACTGATAAAGGTTTGGAAGGCCACTTTCCCACTCAACAGATGAAATTATAGATGATCCCTTAATTCCCCAGACATTTGCAAGCCTTGTCTTGTCAGAATTGAATTTACTACAGCTGATTACCCTGAGAATGCACTGACCTTCTTAGCTCCTGCTGGGGTCTTTCTTTTTTGCCATGGCAGATAATATGGGGACCAGAAAGTGGGGACTTGGTGGTAAGGATTATGTGATCCTAATGAGACAAAGCTTATTGTTGATGTTAACTGTTATTACCACCAAAAAAACCCCCAAGAAACCAAAAACAAGTGCCCAGCTCCAGCCAGATGGACTTCACACTGTCAGGGCAGGAGGCAGAGAATGCACTTGGGCAGTAGCAGCAGCAGTTTAAAACCTGGATCACATCTGGTGCCTCTCTGAAGCAGAGCAGACCTGATCAGTCAGAAGGATGGTTCCTCAGTCTCCAGACCAGTTGGAAGAAATTCCTTCTCTGTTTTGAAGCCTGCTTCTCTTTCATCTGGTAGAAAATGAAGTCAGATTCGTTGTCACTGGATTCACTTAGCTACTTGAAGGAAAAAAAATAGACAGTAACTAAGCTAATGAGCAGACCCCTCAGCTGAAAACCTGATTAATTATTTGAAACACTGCACCTGTAGGTACTTGGCTCACACCAAGCTTCAGTCACCAGCTTCTTAGCTGATGAAATAGCCTAGGACTTATCTCCACCTCTGGTCACTTCATAAACTTTGGAGAACACCCACCTGAGTCTCTTCAAGCTCTGTCAGGGGTCAAGATTGTTCTTTCAGGCACATTTAAGGAGAAAGCTCTTTACAATGAGGGTGATTAAACACTGGAACAGGTTGCCCAGAGATGTGATGGAGGCCCTAACCCTGGAAACATTCAAGCTGAAACTCAGTGGGGCCTTGAAAAACCTGATCTAGTTGGAGAAGTCCCTGCTCACTGCAGGGGGGTTGGACAAGATGACCTTTGAGGGTGCCTTCCAACCTGATGATCTCTGAGGGCGCCTTCCAACCTGATGATCTTTGAGGGTCCCTTCCAACCTGATGATCTTTGAGGGTCCCTTCCAACCTGATGATCTTTGAGGGTGCCTTCCAACCTGATGATCTCTGAGGGCGCCTTCCAACCTGATGATCTCTGAGGGCGCCTTCCAACCTGATGATCTTTGAGGGTCCCTTCCAACCTGATGATCTTTGAGGGTCCCTTCCAACCTGATGATCTTTGAGGGTGCCTTCCAACCTGATGATCTTTGAGGGTCCCTTCCAACCTGATGATCTCTGAGGGCGCCTTCCAACCTGATGATCTCTGAGGGAGCCTTCCAACCTGATGATCTTTGAGGGTCCCTTCCAACCTGATGATCTCTGAGGGCGCATTCCAACCTGATGATCTTTGAGGGTCCCTTCCAACCTGATGATCTTTGAGGGTGCCTTCCAACCTGATGATCTCTGAGGGAGCCTTCCAACCTGATGATCTTTGAGGGTCCCTTCCAACCTGATGATCTCTGAGGGAGCCTTCCAACCTGATGATCTTTGAGGGTCCCTTCCAACCTGATGATCTCTGAGGGCGCATTCCAACCTGATGATCTTTGAGGGTGCCTTCCAACCTGATGATCTTTGAGGGTCCCTTCCAACCTGATGATCTTTGAGGGTCCCTTCCAACCTGATGATCTTTGAGGGTGCCTTCCAACCTGATGATCTCTGAGGGAGCCTTCCAACCTGATGATCTTTGAGGGTCCCTTCCAACCTGATGATCTCTGAGGGCGCATTCCAACCTGATGATCTTTGAGGGTCCCTTCCAACCTGATGATCTCTGAGGGCGCATTCCAACCTGATGATCTTTGAGGGCGCCTTCCAACCTGATGATCTTTGAGGGTCCCTTCCAACCTGATGATCTTTGAGGGTCCCTTCCAACCTGATGATCTTTGAGGGTGCCTTCCAACCTGATGATCTCTGAGGGCGCCTTCCAACCTGATGATCTCTGAGGGAGCCTTCCAACCTGATGATCTTTGAGGGTCCCTTCCAACCTGATGATCTCTGAGGGTCCCTTCCAACCTGATGATCTCTGAGGGCGCATTCCAACCTGATGATCTTTGAGGGTCCCTTCCAACCTGATGATCTTTGAGGGTGCCTTCCAACCTGATGATCTCTGAGGGAGCCTTCCAACCTGATGATCTTTGAGGGTCCCTTCCAACCTGATGATCTCTGAGGGAGCCTTCCAACCTGATGATCTCTGAGGGTCCCTTCCAACCTGATGATCTCTGAGGGCGCATTCCAACCTGATGATCTTTGAGGGTGCCTTCCAACCTGATGATCTTTGAGGGTCCCTTCCAACCTGATGATCTTTGTGGGTCCCTCCCAACCCAATGCATTCTGTGATTCTATGACTCAGCTCCTGTGCTGGGCATGCTGGCTGGGAGACACCACCCTTGAGGACAGTGATGTCTCCATGGGTGCTTCTGCTGTCCCTGCTCTCCCTTCTGGATCAGCAGGCCAGAAAAACCAAAGATTTGGCACTAAAATAATGAGAATTCTTCCATCTGAGGCCAGCTGAACCCAAAAAGATGGTGAGAGCCATGATTAAAAGCAGAGTGCACAAGGTTGTGTCCTGCTCTGCATCACCCAAATTTCTTACTTTCCTGGTTACAGAGAGGGGTTTGGGTTGGTTTGGGTTTTTTTTTTTGCCTTTGCTGCTGTGCACAGAAGTCACACCAGCTATGGCTTAGCCTCTGAAGTCCTTGTTATTCCTTCCCTCTTCACAGTGTGTTTTCTTTGAGATCTGCAAGAGCATAGTTCAGAAAGCAGCCTTCTGAAACCAATGGATTTTTCGTGGCCTCATTCACAGCTTTGAAGAGGGAAAGGAGATGAAAAGATGAGGCATTTTCTGCCTGTTAGAACTCAAGCTGGTGAGACAACAAAATGGCATTTGGGGGATGGGGGAAAGCAAGGTTTAGGTTCCAAGCCTAAAATCTTTGAAGGACAGCTTAAAATGCTCACCCACACTTGTGAAATACTTCCCAAGATTCATTGGCAAATTGCTATTTTTGATCTGTGCTAACAAAACCCAGACAAAACATCTACTTTGGTGAATGAGGGGAGGGCAATGGCTGTGACCTTCCAGAGGAGCATCAGGTGTGCAAAGGAGACCAAGGCTGGCATTAATTCCTTCTGATGGCTCAGGAGTAAATGATTTTAAGTGTTTGTGGATCATCTCCAGATGGATAAAGTTTAAGATGGGGTTTTAATAGCTGCCAGCTTCAAAATGCTGAACCACCCTCAAAATCAGGTGGGGCAGCTCCAAAGTCATTTATCTGCCATGGGTGCAGGAATGTCATAGGAAAGTTGGCTCTAGATGATATATAGCAAAATCTCCTGCTAGCAGCACTGACTTCTCTGGAATTTCTACAAATCATGGATGACAATTTTCTAACCAAGAAGTAAAAGTTAACAGTAAGTAAGGTGGAAGTGATTATGTTTGATTCCTGTCTAAGCCAGTTAAAAACACATGGTGCTTTAAGACAGCCACTTTGACAAAGCTGAGTCAAGGAGAAGCCAGCTGTGAGGGAGGACTGAAGGCTAAATGTGATACTTGGAATGAGTGATTTAAAATTATTTCACTAGAGGCACAAAGAACCAAACGACAGCAGCAACAAAACCTAATTCAAACTGTAAGCAAGAAAGGGTGGTTCAAAAAAATAATCTGGGATACAAAAGGATCTAAAATTATGCAATCATAGAATTCTTTGGGTTGGAAAAGTCCTCCAAGATCATCCAGTCCAACCATAAGACAAACACCACCACAGCCATCAAACCATATCCCCAGGTGCATTGTCCACAGGTTCCTTGAACACCTCCAGGGATGGGGACTCCACCACCTCCCTGAGCAGCCTCTTCCAATCCCTGACCACTCTTGCAGCAAAGAAATTTTTCCTAATCTCCAACCTAAACCTCCCCTGGACCTATTTCAGGCCATTTTCTCCCATTCTATCACATGATACTAGGGAGAAGAGACCAACTCCACCTCACTCCAACCTCCTTTCACAGGGAGCTGTAGAGAGCAATGAGCAATAACAAAGACAAATGGATAAATGTTTAGTAGGCAGATGTTGTAAACACTGGAAATACATCCTGGAGCTGCATGGAATTAATAAAGAAGCAAAAGGATGTAAGTAAGTACATATGGCCAAAGAGAAAAAGAGGAAGAAGCAGATGTTTGGATCCATTGGGGCCAAGAGTAATCCTACCAATACTATAAGCCCATGAAGAGTAAGAGCATCAGCACAGCCAGGAATAAAGTCAGAAGTGTTTAGCAAACACATCAACTCCTTACCCAGGAGAAAACAAGAAGCTGTGTCCATAGCATGAGGAAAGGATGACAGTGAGGGTGGTGAGACACTGGAACAGGTTGCCCAGGCAGGTTGTGGATGCCCCCTCCCTGGAGGTGTTCAAGGCCAGGTTGGATGAGGCCTTGAGCAAGCTGGGCTGGTGGAAGGCGTCCCTGCCCGTGGTGGGGGGGTTGGAACTGCATGATCTTGAAGGTCCCTTCCAACCCAAACCATTCTATGGATCTATGAATTTTCCACTCTAACCATAACTGAAACCAAAGTAGAACAGTCACTGCTAAAGGCACTTCTTAATAAGTACAACCAGAGGCCTTGCACCAGGATTACTCAAAGAGCAGGTTAGGAAACTCCTTTGGATGCTGATTTTAGTCACTCAGGTCCAGAAGTGGCAGAAACTTGAGAGAAAACAAATATTATGGCAATATTTAGACAGGGTATACCAAATGATCAAATAAGTCTGAGTCTGTCAGCCTGACACTTAGTGAGGGCAGTAATAACAGAAGATTTGACACAAGATTGAACTGCTGGAGAATTCAAGCAGCTACTCCAAGTAATAACATTTGGCAAGAATTTAAGGAAAAGAGAAACTTCTTCATGGAGAAAAGAAAACTTCTGAAAGTCGCCAACACCACTGATCACTGTGAGAGTCAGAAGCAGACAGGACTCATGGCTTTCACTTGTTCTCATCCTCAGCAAAGATCCCAAGTGTTCCCTTCATCCCCCAAGTAAGAAATATCTGGGGGTTAGGAAAACATTGCACAAAATTCAGACAAATGTCACAGTCTCACAGTATATCAGAGGTTGGAAGGGGGCTCAAGAGATCATCAGGTCTGACCCCACTGCCAGAGCAGGATCACTGAGGGTAGTCTGCACAGGAATGCATCCAGGTGGGTTTTGAAAGTCTCCAGAGAAGGAGACTCCACAACACCCCTGGGAAGCCTGTTCCAGTGCTCTGTCCCTAGAAAAACCCTTTGTTATCAAACATAAAAGGATGGAGGAGGTCCTGGTTAGGGCTGGTACAATTTGATATGACAATTTTCAATGAAGTTGGTCTCTTCTCCCTAGTATCAGGTGATAGGACAAGAGGAGATGATCTCAAAATGTGCCAGGGGAGGTTTAGGTTGGAGATTAGGAAAAAAATTTTTCGGTGCAAGTGTGATCAGGGATTGGAAGAGGCTGCCCAGGGAGGTGGTGGAGTCCCCATCCCTGGAGGTGTTCAAGAAACCTGTGGGCATGGCACTTGGAGCCATGGTGTAAATGCCATGGTGGTGCTGGGTTGATGGTTGGATTGGATGATCTCAGAGGCCTTTTCCAAACTAAGCAATTCCATGATCCCTTGGCTCTCTATAAGAGCTGGAGTCCTACCCTGAAAAAAAGAAAACCTCTGGAAGATGGATCTGGCACCTTCGTTTCACTTTGTTACAGGGGTTAAAGCTGGAGCTGGGCAACTACAGAAGGGGGTTGGCAGAAAGGGAAAGGGTGGCTGGAGAGATTGGATTGTGTTTGGAAAGGGGCTGAGCTGGGCTGGGAGCAGCCCTGCTCTGGGAGCGGCTTCCTTCCGCCGCCGCGCCGCGGGCAGAACGGAAGAGCAGATTGCGTGGGCCGCTGGGAGCCGCTCTGGGTCACTGCTCCTTGGGCTGCATTAGCAACCTGGGCAACAAAGTCCTGCACACACGTGGAATTTGCAGTCAACAGGAAGCTGGGCAGATGTGGAGGATGAGATAGCATTAGAATTCAAAACAGTCTTGGCAACTCCTGGGGGTGGTGGCCGGAGGCAGGAGATGGTGGGGAAGGACAAGGGGCTTTCCCAGCAAGGCACTAAATTTAGATCCAGTGAAGCTGCCCAGATGCAGGGTTTCACTCACTAGTCAGGGGGACTCCAGATAAGGGATCTGGCAGGTTGTCCCGCTTCAGGCTGAGGGTCACAAAGGGTGAAGCATGTGGTGAGGCTCCAGATAATCCTGTGCTTCACAGGAGCACCTCTGTGAGGCTGATGGAGACTGCACCTAGGACTGGAGAGTGCCACAGAGGCATGGCTGGGCCCTTGAAAATAGGGGAAAATGCAGGTGTGAGGATACCCTGGGAGAACTCCACACTGCTGAGATCCCACCTGCAGTGCTGGGGCCAGCTCTGGAGTCCTCAGCACAGACAGGGACCTGTTGGAGCAGGAGCAGACGAGGCCACAGCAATGATGGGAGGGCTGGAAGCCCTCCTGGTGTGAGGCCAGGCTAAAAGAGTTGAGGTTGCTCAGCCTGCAGAAGAGAAGGCTCCAGGGAGACCTCCTGGTGGCCTTTCAATGCTTAAAGAGGCTCATCAGAGAGATGGGTACAGACTTTTGAGCAGGGCCTGTTGTGACACGACAAGGGGTGATGGTTTGAAATAAAGGAGAGAGATTCAGACTGGAGAGAAGGAGGAATTTTTTACAGGGAGTGTGGTGATACCCTGCCCCAGGTTGCCCAGAGAAGTGGGAGAAGACTCATCCCTGGAACCATTCCAGGTTAGGATATTTGGGGCTCTGAGCACCCTGCCCTAGCTGGGGATGTCCCTGCTGACTGCAGGGGGGTTGGACTGGATGACCTTGAACAGTTCCTTCAACCCAAACTGTTCCATGATTCTCTGACATGATTCTACTCTAAATGTAACTCAACCCCCCTCTGACAGATTTCTACATCCTTTTGTAGCCTGGTTAGTCTTCTTCACTTTCCTGCAGGGGCTGGGGCCTGACAAGGTCTGTCTGTCAGTCTGTCTGTCCATCTCCAGCCTCTGGGGCAGGCAGGGCTCGGATTGAAGCAGTTTAACGAACGCCAGCGGTGGCCTCATTGTGCTGCTTTGTGCTTGTGGTGTCTGCACCTTGCAAGCCAGCTCCAATTAGAAGAGGAGTGGAGGAGGGAGAAGGAGAAGAAAGGGCATAAAGAGAGGAGAACTGGTTGAGCTTTCAGCAGCTCTGCAGCCTGTGCTGGGACAGATGGAGTGGGCAGTGGATGGCTGGGCTGGGCCCCTCCAGCTGGAGAGGTTGGAAGCCAGGAGCAGTTTGTCCCTCTAATTCGTGGTGGCCCAGCTCACACCAAACATATGTTGATTACAACTTGAGTCAGATCCTGCTGTTGCAGGAATCAGAACACGTTCAGCCCTCCCCAGCAGCTTGAAAAAGGAGTTTCTGGAATAAAAACAAAGAGGGGAAAGTTACAGACACTTGTTGAGTCTGGAGTGGGAAGGACAAATGAGGGCTGGGAAGCACTCAGGCAGGATCTCACTGAAGTCCTAATTGCTGAGTGCTCTTCATTAAGAGCCCATGGTGGTTGTCCCAGCAGCATTTGGAGCAGAGATGCAGATGGGCAGATGGCCCTTTGCTGGAGCACAGGCAGGCACATCTCTTGTTACAGATGGATCATTGTGTGGGTTCATCACTGAGGGGAAAACTCATCTCACAGTGGGGCACTGGTTGGAGCAAGGTTCCCTCTGAGCTTGTGTCCTCCTGGGTATCACCAACTTTCATTCCATGAAACAAAGTTTGCAGCCAGCCATGCTGCTGTTCCCCCTTCTCTGCTGCACAAAGAGAAAGGAAAAAAAAACTTTAAGAGCCTGTCAAAGAGTGAAATGGTCCTTTGGGTGCTGTGCTAGAAGGTGCTGTATGACTTCAACTGCTGCAGAGCAGGGAGGGCATCGCTGGCATTCATTCTTCATCTCTCTAACCTGTGCTGAACTGTGATCATTCCTAGGTCAAGTCCTCCCACATCACTGGGTTAGGGGAGGAGGATCTGGGCCAGACTCCTTATGGAAGAGGAATCAGTTTGAAGCTCCAAGTAACTTGCCCAGCAGATGGTATTTGAGCCTCAAGCAGCAGCATAGCTGTTGGATTGGTGGACGTGGGCCAAGCTGCTGCACTGCTGGGGTGGGATGAACATGGTGCTTCCACAATGGGACTGAGAAGATGCCTTTGTGAAGGCTGTGTACTGTCTTACCTGGTTGTGTTGAAGGATCCTGTGTGCAATGAGGGGACAGTGGCAACATAAGGCCTTCTCTGTCCCTGGACCAAGAGGAGTAAGACAAGGAAGGAGGTGGACGGTTGGATTATGGCAGACCTTGGGTTGGGGGTTGGACAAGATGACCTTTGAGGGTCCCTTCCAACCTGATGCAGTCTGTGAGTGTGTAAATAAGCAGAACACTTCTCTGTGGCTGCAGAGAAGCCAGCAGAGTGTAGGGTGGACACACATGGTTGCATAACATGAAGTGATGTTGCACAAGCCAGGGAAGGGAGAGAGTCCTCCCAGCAGACAGCCACCCTCTGCTTTCAGTTTCTGAGTGACATCGACTGAGGTTACACAACCTCTGACCTGTCTGTGGAGCAGGGGAGTTGATATTTACCCACAGCCCCAGCGTGGGAGTCACCAATTAATATTTGTGAGGCTGGAGGACTTTGGATGAGAGGCTTTGCAAGTACAAAGACATGTGTTAGAGTTTCCTCACCATCAGGTGATGCAGCAGCAAGTGCCCCCACGTGTCTGTCCACAGACACATGTGCCCACGAGGAGCTTTCCCACAGGAAAGCTGTGGTTTCAGATGTACATAGAACACAGTTCATTGTTAATTGAAGCCTGGGGAGGGCAGATTTAGGCTGGAGATTAGGAAGAAACTCTTTACAGTGAGCATAGTGAGACACTGAAACAGGTTGCCCAGGGAGGTTGTGGATTCCCTCTCCCTGGAGGTGTTCAAGGCCAGGTTGGATGAGGCCTTGAGCAAGCTGGGCTGGTGGAAGGTGTCCCTGCTCATGGCAGAGGGTTGGAACTGGATGATCTTGTAGGTCCCTTCCAACCCAAACCATTCCATGAGTCTTTTCCTTTAGGTGGTTCACACCATCTGTAGCAGCCATCCGTGCAGAATCTCAGTGTCCAAGCTCTTGAGCCCACTGCAGGTGCTGGCTGGGCCATGCTAAGACCACAGTGAACATTTTGAGCACGGAATTAAAACAGGCAAGGTGCAGCGTGCAGCCTGGGGCTCCTGATTCTTTCTTCTGTGCTCCTGGGAATGGAATTTTTGTCCATTGGACTGGAGCTGCTCTAAAAAGCAGAGAACAAAAGCTGATCTCAGAAGTGATCCGCAGAGGAATAAGTGGCAGGCTCCTCTTTGTTATTCATGTGTGGTGCTCAAAGAGCACTTGAAGTGGTTGGGATTTGCTTTTGCTTTTTCTCTTCTTTTTTTTTCCCCCCCATTCTGCTTAGATTTTCGGGGGTAGGGGATTTGTCTGAGCAGTGGCTCAGGCATGGGTCTGTACCCCCTGAAAACCACTGTGGCCAGCTGGGACACCAAAATGTTAGTGACCTCAGGGTGCACAGGGGAGTGAAATGGGAAGTGCTGGCTGGTGGTTGGGGGTTGATATTCTACACGAGGCAGCCTGGCCTTTGTCTCTTTACTTAATTCCATTCCTGTCTGCCCCCTGCTCTGTGCCACTCGGTTTGCTGTCTGGGTCCTGCTCAGCAGCCTCCTTCACAAGCTGGCATGAGCTTATTTGTGTCTGCTGGCCAACGACACCAACTGCCTCCACCGTTGTGTGTTCTTCTGTGGCAGCCCCTGGAGCTGCAGCTAGCAGTGTCCCTGTGAGCAGAGAGGAGCTGCTTGGCACGGGAGCCTGTTGCCCTGCCAGGCTAATGGACCCTAGCTGTTATCCAACTACTTGTAAAGGCTCCAGTGTCAGGACAGCTTGAAGTTGCTGTGACCACCTGCAGTACATCAGCAGAGGTGGAGGCCACTGCCCATGTGGGATGTGTCAGCCCAGCTCAAGAGCCTCCTTTGGCACTGGCCTGCCCTCGGGGGACACTTGTGAGCTTTGCCTTGGGCAACAACTGCCCTTCTGTGCCTGAGGACCTGTTCTCCCTGGGGCTGGGTGCTGTGAATCTGGCTGTGCCAGGAGAACCTCACTGCTCGTGCAGAGCAACAAGAGGTCCCTTGCACCCAGCGGCTCTGCAGGTTGTGCCTCCAGCAGGACCAGTGCAGTGACCTTAGTCCAACCTTCCATTCAAAGCAGGGCTGTTGACAATAGTAAGTCAGGCCAGATCAGCATCTGTCTGGCCAGCTCTTGAAAACCTCCAGGGGTGAAGTTTCTGCAGGTCCCAGAGCTGCCAGTCTGAGCCTCCTGAGCTGCAATTTGGGAACCTCATCTTCTGCTCTTTATTACAGTCCCTTGCTCTGCCCTCTACTACTGGCAACTCATTATCCACTAGTTTGGATTTGGGGACTCTCCATCCTTGAAGATACTCAAAACTGGAGCAGACAGCTTTCGAAGTGAGCCTATTTCCAGCAGTGGTTGGAGTAGGGGTCTCCAGAGGTCCCTTCCAACCTAAATTTTGCAATTAGGCTGGACTCTAATAGTAACATTCTCCCCAAGGGACCTCAGTCCAAGGTGACATATTAGGAGGTGTCACCTACTAAAGCACAATTGTGGCATCCCAGGTATTGTTGGGAATTTTTCCAGGCAGGTCTACTTGAGAGTCCTTAGCATGTTGGAGGAACAAACCAGCACAGAAAGTGTTCTTCAAGTGTTTCCTCCAGGTGTTGGGTTGGTGTTTCTGGGATGTACCTGTCTTGAGAAAGAAGCTACAAGCTGATGTCCTGTTCCCCTGGGTTGTCAGTCCATTTGGTGGCTGGAAAACAAAGCTTGTGTCAGCCCCTACCAGCAGGGAGATCTCCTGGAGATAAAGAGCTGGAAGGCAGTGTGGTAGGAGCAGTGAATCCTCTTAGAGCCAGCAGCAAAACAGTTAAATGCTGATATAGTTCAGCACCTGCTCAGAGCAATTCTTGACAGTGAGGGTGGTGAGACACTGGAACAGGTTGCCCAGGGAGGTTGTGGATGTCCCCTCCCCGGAGGTGTTCCAGGTCAGGTTGGATGAGGCCTTGAGCAACCTGGGCTAGTGGAAAGTGTCCCTGGCCATGCAGGGGAGTTGGAAAAATATGATCTTGAAGGTTGCTTCCAACCCATTCTAGGATTCTATAAATCTGAAGACATCTGTCTGCAGCAACATTTGTGTATCCAGGAAAGAGGGAAGGTGTCTGGGGACAGTGGGGGTTCCCCTCATAAGGGGCCTTGGGATAAGGCAGTGTAAACCTTGCTGTGCCCTTTTCTCATAGGAGAAAGCTCACCAAGATGTAAACCCAGAAGGTGATCTGAGTCAGTTCCTCCATGTACTCTAGATGGAGCTTTTACTTGTGCTGGGGCCAATGGTCTCAGCTATCAGCCACAACATTTACAGTCAAAGGCTTGACCAAAATAGTTCCCAGCTCCTTCTGGTTCTCTATTTTTGTCAACGACCTGCTTCAATGCTGACTCCATCCTGGCATGGCCACTCAGATCAATCTGATTGGCTAAGCACCAGTTAGCTGCAGGCTGGTAGAAGCCTGGATCACCCCTCTATATTTAAAGTCAGCATCTGAGTGCTGTCCTTGGGCTGGGTGACCCTGGGCAGCCTGGCATGGCCAACTGCAGAGTCATGGCTGAGGAAGATGCTCCACCTCAGTACAAGGTTGGTGTCTCCCAGGCTGCTGCTCTGTGGTGCTCAGATGTGAAGGGCTGTGCAGGGATGAGTCAAAAAAGTGGAGGCTCTCCCTTCATTGCCTCCATGCTGGGGTCTGCTTCTCTGCTGAGTGGTCACCACAGATGGGTTCAGCTTCACTGGTGATGACAAATGAGTCAGTGATGTACTGAGGCCAAAGGATGAGGTTCAGCAAGGCCAAGTGCTGGGTCCTGCACTTGGGTCACAACAACCCCATGAATGCTCCAGATTGGGAGTAGAGTGGCTGGAAACTGCCCAGCAGGGAAAGACCTGGGGGTGTTGATTGTCAGCAGCTGAGGATTAGCCACCGTGTGCCCAGGTGGCCAAGAAGGCCACCAGAATCCTGACCTGGATCAGCAATAGTGTGGCCAGCAGGAGCCAGTTTGGTCCCATGCACTGCTGAGGCCACATCTCAAGCACTGGGCTCAGTTTTGGGGTCACTCACTCCAAGAAGGACATTGAGGTGCTGGAGCAGGTCCAGAGAAGGGCAATGAATCTGGTGAAGGTTCTGGAGAACAAGGCTGGTGAGGAAACTGAAGTTGTTTAGTCTGGAGAAGAGGAGGCTGAGGAGAGACCTTATTGCTCTCTACAACTCCCTGAAAGGAGGTTGGAGCCAGGTGGGGATTGATCTCTTCTCCCAAGTAACAGGCAAAAAGATGAGAGGAAAAGGCCTCAAGCTGCACCAGGGGAGGTTTAGGTTGGACTTCAGAAGGAACTTCTTCCTGAAAGGGTTCTCAAAGCCTGGCACAGGCTGCCCAGGGAGGTGGCTGAATCCCCATCACTGGAGGTGTTTCCAAGGTGCAGAGATGTGGTGCTGAGGGCCATGGTTTAGCCCCAGCCTTGGTAGAGAATGGTTGGATTGGATGATCTCCAAGGGCTTTTCCAGCCAATACCATTCTGCTGTCCTAGAGGAGAGCTGGACTCCACACAGATCCTTACACTTCCTGGGGACCCTGAGGGCACCACATCAGCAACCTCATTTTCCCATCCTTTCTCCAGCAGTGGTGGCTGGGTGTCCCTGGCACCCTGGCTGCTCTTGAGGTCATGGGATGTTGTGGAGGGATGGGTGGTCACCTGGTGAACCAACTGCACGTAAAGAAAGAAATAAAGACCTGGAGGGTGTCTCAGGTTCAGGACACCCAGAGAGACAGGAGAGAGCAGGGCTCCCAGAATGGACAGCAACAGGTTGGGGTTAAATTTAGCAGCCATGCAGTGCCTGGAAAAGGCTGCTGAGAACTTGGCACCTAGCTCCTCATCTCAGACTGCTCCCCCCAGGAGGGCTGGCAGCCTCCAAGCAGAGCCTTGCTGGTGCATAGCCTGAGCAAGCACTCCCTAAATAACCTGTTCCCTCCTGTAGACTCTTCTGCTGAGCTGTTCTGGGCCCTGAGTATCCACCACGGCCTCTTTGTGCCACTGCTCCAGCCTGTGGAGAGGTCTCAGGACCACAGGAGGAGCAAGTGGACCATAAGCTGGTGTGAACAGGGGGTTAGGCCACCATTACCTGCATTTTTGAGGTATGTTCTGTGACCTGTCTACTACCCCATGGTCCAAGTAGGAGATGCATCTGGTTGGGCTTCCAGGGATGGAAGGAGAAAGCTCGGTCTCCTTTTTGCTCTCAGATGAAAGCAAGATGTTTTTTTCATCATCAAAATGGTGAAAAATCCAGAGGAACTTGTACAAAGGCATGGAATGACAGGATGAGAGGTGATGGCTTCAAACTGGAAGAAGATGGATTGAGATGAGAAATTCTTCCCCATGAGGGTGGTGAGGCACTGGAACAGGTTGCCCAGAGAAGCTGTGGAGGCTCCAAGCCTGGCAGTGTCCAAGGGCAGGTTGGATGGGGCCTTGAGCAAGCTGTTCTAGTGGAAGGTGTCCCTGCCCATGACAGGGGGCTGGAACTGGATGATCTTTGAGGTCTCTTCCAACTCAAATCATTCTATGTGTGTCTGATGCAGTGCCTTGGCACAGCGAAGGATGGCACTGGGAACTGTTGGCCACTGGGAAGGAGCCAAAGAAAAGGGGATGGTCTTTCCAAACTGCAGGGTGCTGGAGCTGCCTTGCACAGTGCTGAGGGTGCATGGGGAGAAAGCCCATCAGAAGCACTGGCAGAGCTGGCTGGCTGGCAGGACCAGCCTTCAGTGGGGACTGTCACTATGCCTGTCACTATCTGCCAACCTTCAGAACAGGTGCTGGGCACTCAGGCTGTGATCTGCACCTGCAGCCCACGGGGACAGCAGCACAGCCTGGGGGGAGGGCCAGGGGGGTGCCAAACAGGCACAGGCAGCAGAAAAGGGATGGTCCTGGCCAAGCAGGCTGTGTGTGACACAAATGGATTGGGCTGGTTTCAGAAAGGAGACCACCTCCTGCCAGGACCAGGCAGGACACGTCCTCAGCTGATGATGACAGCAGGGAAGGGGGTCCTCTTTTGTGGCCTGATTTAACTGTTGAAGAAAATTGTGCCAGGGGAGGTTTAGTTTGGACATTAGGATGAAAATTCTTCCCTGAAATGGTTCTCAAAGACTGGAACAGGTTGCCCAGGGAGGTGGTTGAATCCCCATCCCTGGGGGTGTGGCAAAGAGGCAGAGATGTGGTGCTGAGGGCCATGGTTTAGCACCAGCCTTGGCAGAGATCAGTTGGACTGGGTGATCTGAAAGGGCTTTCCCAGCCAAAGTGATTCTCTGAATGCCTCCTGTATGGTCCTGAGGAGAAATTTTATTACAGAGAGAAATGTCTATTGAGTCATTTCCTTGGAAAATTCTCTCTGTAGGATTCTATTCCTCTCCCTGCACACAGAGCTCTGTTCCTGCTGCCCAGCACTGGATCCATTTCTCTGCAAAAGGAAATGCTCAAGGGAGTTGTTGGGATTCACCCTACTGAGCACAGAGCTGCTCCCCAGATCTCACTGCCTGTGGGGACTTCCACTGACTGCAGTGGGAATTCAGACACCTCCTGCTCCCCCAGTCTGGGATGTCAATCCCACCCCGTGTGTCATGGGCACGTTTAAAGCAGGTGTGGTGCTTTGAAGACTCAAAGTGAGTTTCTTGTCCATAAGGATAAAGGGCTGAAGGAAAACGCAGAAATGATTGGAGAAGGCAACAGGAACCCCAGGCAGTCCCTGCACTCAGCAGCCATCAGGGGATGGAGAGTGTGGGCTGGGTTATTCCAGGGAGTTCAGGACAAAGAGGGAATTTGTCTGTTCTCAAGGAATTGGATGTTTTGCCTTGCCTTAGTTCAGCAAAGGAATGACATATTCAAAACCACCCAGGGTGCTGCAGTAATTTCCAGTGCCCACCTTTCATAGCAGTTTCTGATGGGTAGGAATTGTATGGAGCTGGCTGCTTCTCTTCTACCTCTTCCACTGTCTGTATTTGGGAGGTTAATTACTGAAGCCTCTATAAACATAGAGGGCAGAAGAGTATCCTGCTGTCAGCTATGGGTTTCTGCAGCTGCTCTGGATCATGCTGCTGCAAAGCTTTACACCATGGCTAAAGTGTGATACCAACAAACCCCCACTACTGCATCACCACAACTACGAAATGCACAGGCTGCAGATCACAGAATCAGAGAATTGCTTGGGTTGGAAAAGCCCTCTAAGATCATCAAGTCCAACCATCAGTGATATCCAATGACAGGACAAGGGGCAATGGGTGCAAGCTGGAGCACAGGAGGTTCCACATCAGCATGAACTGTTTTACTGTGAGGGTGGCAGAGCCCTGGAGCAGGCTGCCCAGAGAGGTTGTAGAGCCTCCTTCTCTGGAGACATTCAAAACCCATCTGGATGTGTTCCTGTGTGATCTGCCCTGGGTGATCCTGCTCTGGTAGTGGGGTTGGACTAGGCAATCTTTCAAGGTCCCTTCCCCTAACATTCTGTGAAAAAAGCCTGGTCCCATCCTGCTGCCACCCACCCTTTCAGTACTGATCAGCATTGATGAGATCCCTCCTCAGTCTGCTCTTTTCCAGGCTAAAAAGCCCAAACTCTCCCAGACTTTCCTCACCAGAGAGATGTTCCAGTCCCCTCAGCATCTTTGCAGCCCTGTGATGAATACATAAGACATCTGAGATGATCAGAGTGAATCACTGAGACTTGGGAATCCAGCATGAGCTATTCCCCAGCTCTCCAGACCTGATGTCACTTTCTTTGCAGATGACCAGGAACCTGCCCTCCTCCCTCCACTCATCCTGCACATAACTCTTGATTTGGGATGGAAAGGACCTCAGAGATCATCCAGTTCCAACTCCCCTGCCGTGGGCAGGGACACCTTCCACTAGCCCAGCTTGCTCAAGGCCTCATCTAGCCAGGCCCTGAACACCTTCAGGGAAGGGATATCCACAACCTCCCTGGGCAACCTGTTCCAGTGTCTCACCCCTCACTGGAAAGGATTCCTTCCTCATCTCCAGTCTAAATCTGCCCTCCTCAAGACCACACACCAGAACCTGCCACAGACATCCCACCCCCCCCACTGGTGCAATTCAGCAGCAGACACCAAATGCAAAGCAAAATGTCATTTTTATTTCTTTCAAGGACTATTTTCCTTCTAGTATTGCTGAAGGGATCACCTCCTGGGGAATTGATCATTACAAAGTCCCTGTCTAAAAGTTCAAGTGCTCTTGTTGTACATTCTTTTGAACCACAGAAAAAAAAAAAAAAACAACAAACCAAACCCATCATGACCAAGTAGGTGGACAGCTGCTTGCAGTTTTATCCCACCCTAGCATTGCTTCAGGCTAGAAAACAATTCAAGTAAGTGAAAGAATGGAAAACAAAAATGTTAACCTTTAAGATCACTGCCATCTTTTAATCCAAAAAGTCCTGACTGTATGTAAAAAGATCTGGAGTTGTTGGGAAGGTTTTAACCAGACACTCTGGAAGGTGGCAGTTAGGGATTTTGGAGCAGTTGTCAGCTAGGGATTGCTGAGCTCTAATCTGAAGGTTTAGTCTCCCAATTTCATGATGCAATTTCACTTTTCACATGAAGCTCTTCAAACAAAAGCAACAAATACCTGCAGCAGAATCACTGTAGACAGATTTTTGTTTTATAGAATGCCCTCTGAAAATTCATTTCAAAATAGATGCCTTTTTTCTTTTTTAACTTTTTTTTTTGTTTGTTTTTCCTTTTCTCTTTTTTTTTTTTCCCCTATTTTTTTTTTTTCCCCCTCCAGAACTGTAAAAGCCATAAAAATGCAAAATATCTGTTAGGAAACTTTGAATCAGAATTATTCCTTAAATATTCAAAATAACATTTAACCTCCTCCTCACTTGTGTTGTCATCCACGTATTGATCAGCAACAGACTGAAAACAGGTAACGAATCGTTCACTTTTGGTTGGTGGGTTTTGTTTTTTATTATTATTCCCCCCCTCCCCCCTTTCCACCTGAAACATTTCTAAGACAGGCCCAAACCAGGCAAGAGTCAGGGACATGGATTATGCATGGCAAAGGTAATCCTCTAGCAGTTGAATTTAGAATGACTCTGATTCTAGCACACAACTCTTGCCGAGCCTCAGTTGTTTTCGATCTGCTCCAGGTCCAAGTCCCCACAGTCTAGAGGAAAGATGCCTTCTTCAGTGCTCTCACAATCACTTGTGTCCTCATCACTTTCACAGACTGCAGCTGCTTGCTTGTAATCCCTTGTCTGGAAGCTCCCCTGGCATGAGCTGTGGTGCCTGACTTCATCCAGCTGTTCTTTCATGGGGCTGGAACCCGGCGTGATGATGTTCATAAGATCGTTCGAGTCACAAGGGGATGACACAATGGTCTTCATTTGTGTGTCATCATCATCATCTTCATAGTCAAGGGAGCAAAGACTTTTGGAATTTTTTAAAGTCTGCAATTACAAAACAAAAAAACAAAAAACAAAAGGAAAGAAAATATTAACCACGAGGGTACAGGAGCAGAATAAATTCGTACAAGTGGGTTGGAAGGGACCTTAGATCAGCCAGTTCCAACTCCCTGCCATGGGCAGGGACACCTTCCACTACACCAGGGTGCTCAAGGCCTCACCCAACCTGGCCTTGCAGGTCTCCAGGGAAGGGGCATGTGCTCTCTCTGTCCCTCAGCTAAAGTGCTGAAGTGCCCAGGCCCCTCACAGATCTAAGAGAGCCCTGAGGGGACTCTGGAAACAGCATTTAAGAAAGGAAATGGACCTATACAAGCAGCAGAATAAAGACCTTAACGAGTGAAGAGCTTCTCAGTTGTGCTACACTCAAATCACACAGTGAGAGGAGGGGGAACCAGCTAGGGCTCCTGCCCAGAGGTGGTAAGAGGCAGGAGAACAAAGCTGTGTTAGCTTTCAGTGTGTTGGGGAAGTGACTCCTGCCTCTCATACACAGAGCAATCACTTCACTGCAAGCAGATCCAGAGGGAGCAAACCCAACTTTCACACCCATCTCCAGCTTCCTCCTCCAGTTTGTCATTTATTAAGTATTTTGTGTTTGTTGATGGATTTGGAGGAAGCAGGAACATTGCAACATTCCCACAACACCACATTCCAGATGCTCATTCTTCCAGAGCACTGGATCATCTTTCCACTTCATCAGTGCATGTCAGCAGCCACAGGAGCAGCTTTCCAAGATCTTTGGGCGTTTGCATACACAAAACTTCACATGTTCAGAGGAAATCTGAGGGAGTCAGCCTTGCCTGCAGACAACTGGATGATGGAGAGGGAGGAAACTTCACTGTGGTGATCTGCCTGCCCCTTGGGGCCAGTGTCTGACATGGAACACCTTGCAGACAAGCTCATGGCTGCTCTGCAAGTTCATGAAGTTCTTTGAACATCTCCGTAAGCAAACTTACAGAGAGTTTATTGGAGGGAGAGCTTGGGTAAAAGGCAACACCGTTGAGGTTTAGAGTCCAACCACAGCACAATCAGGCTGAGGAGTGGACAGCAGTACTGGCATGGGATGGTGGCTCAGCACGGTTGGTGTCTCTCCATAAGTGAGACACTGCAGCAGCATCCTCTGAGCCTGCACCACATGAGGACACTTCCTTCTGCTATGAGTCTGTTGCACAGCCCTGCTCCTGCTCCAGCACCTTTCATAGCTTGTATTACATCAGAAGAAACTTCCTCCCTGAAAGGGCTCCCAAGGACTGGAACAGGCTGCCCAGGGAGGTGGCTGAATCCCCATCCCTGGAGATGTTTTCTACGTGGTGCTGAGGGCCATGGTTTAGCACCAGCCTTGGTAGGGTTAGAGAATGGTTGGACTGGATGATCTGAAAGGGCTTTTCCAACCAAAACCATTCCCTGACTCCACATCAGAGTAGCTAACAAGCCACAGCTTTCAGGCCATAATGACCTGTGAGGGACAACCTAGTTTGCACAGACACAAATGAGACTTCGTTTAGGAGATACAACTCCAAGACCTGCACCCAAGGATCAAAGCAACCAAGCAAGCAGAGGTTGCTACCACAGCTCTGTCAGGAGGAAGGGACCAAGGCCTTTGCTGGCTGTGGCTGGAGCCCACATCCAGTTCTGTGTGTAACTAGCATTCAAAACACTGACAGTGCTGTGCAATCAAAGAGCTTTCCACTTGCAAATTTCAATCCCCTACAAAGCCAGTTCTGGTATAAAACACATTCCTGATTCCCAAGCATTTCTCTGTTGCTCACAGCTTATCCAAGTGAAACAGTTGAGCTCCATTTTCTGACTAAGGGGTGAGTATTTCTCTCATTTCACTAAAACCAAACCCATAGTTTTGAAGTACAAAGTCTAAGAGGAGATTTGAACCCAAACCTATCTCATGGCTCTGAAATGGACCACATTTCCTGGTGTGTATCTCCAGACAGGGGACAATATTTTAAGCTCTTGAAATCTTCTGTTCATAGAATATTTTTGGGTGGAAAAGCCCTTTCAGATCATCCAGTCCAAGCATTCTCTAACTTTACCAAGGCTGGTGCTAAACCATGGCCCTCAGCACCACATCTCTGCCTCTTTGAAACACCTCCAGGCAAGTGGATTCAACCACTGCCCTGGGCAGCCTGCTCCAGTCTTTGAGAACCCTTCCAGGGAGGAAGTCCCCTCTATTATCCAACCTAAACCTCCCCTGATTTAGGCATTTTCATAGATTCATAAAATCTGTGAATTCACAGAATGCCCCCAGTTTGGGGCATTTTCATAGATTCATAGAATGGTTTGGGTTGAAAGGGACCTTCAAGATCATCTAGTTCCAACCCCTCAGCCAGGGATGTCTTCCACCAGCACAGGTTGCTCAAGGCCTCATCCCACCTGGCTTTAAACATCTCCAGGGAGGGAGCATCCACAACCTCCCTGGGCAACTTGTTCCAGTGTCTCACCACCCTCACTGTCAAGAATTTTTTCCTAATCTCTACTCTAAATCTTCCCTCTTCCAGCTTCAATCCATTCCCCCTCCTTGTCCTATCACTACAAGCCCTCATCCTGTCACTTTTTACTAAGGAAAAGACACCCAGTACCTCCTGGCCCTGGGAAGCAACTGGATCACCCCAAGGCAAGCTTTGGAAGCTCTGCTCTCAGTGTTTGAGGAAGGAATCCCCAAGTTCCTCTTCAAATCCCCCTCTGAGTGGATGCAGCACAGGCAGCCAGCTGTCCTGCTGGCAGGTTGGGTGCAGAGCTGGAGAGCTGCCTGCTAGCTGTGCTGAAACCACTTGAATGGGGACTTTTAACTGGTTTCAACACAGCAGCAGAAGCATTCAACTGGTTCTTTGTTCCCCACCCCCCCACACACACACTTGTCACAGCCACCAGGCTAAAAATAGGTGGATTTATTATCTCAGAGCACAATCCCACTCCTTTCACTCAGCAGAAAGGTAGAAATTGCAAAGCATTCAGGCCCCTGAGCTGGGCCTTGCTACAGTACCACACCTTCCAGGCACAATTGTGCCCAGTGGGGAGCCTAGGAGTACTTGCTCAATGGTCCTGGGTTTCATAAAGGATGCTGGACTAAGAAGACAAAAGAGTCCACAGTTGGCAATGGATAGAACTCAATCAGCTAAAAGTATTCTTTTGTGTGATGGGAGGAAAAAAAAAAAAAAGAAAGAGAAAAAAAAAGAAACTGAGTTTTAAAAGAAGTGAGGCGATAAAATGTCTGAATATTAAGGGGAAAAAAAAAAAACCCTAACCACCCACAAAACAACAAAAACCCACCCAACTTTGTACTGAAAACAATGGTGGGGAAGGAAATCAAAGAAATCTCTCTCTAGACCCTTGCCATAGAAAGCAAACAAGAAAGGCCCAGAGCAGCCTGAAAGGAAGCTAATGTCTGTACTCTGGGCTAACCCCCCCAGTGCAGAAGCCCCCAGCACATCACTTTCCAGATATAAAAAGCACTAAAAAGGTTGGGTTTGGTTTGGTTTGCTAACAGGACCCCAGTGTCTGCTGCAGTAAGCAAGGGCAAAGCAAGCCCCTGGTGTGCATGCAACCCCAGGCCACAATGGCAGCAGCAGCTCTCAGGCTGCTTCCCTGTGGCCTCATCACAGACCCCAGTGCCCCCAGCTCCCCCCCATTCCTGACTGGGGCTGGCAGATACAGCTGCTCTGAAGGGGTGCAGCTGCAGCAGCTGGCACAAAGCAAGCAGCAGAGGAAGCCTGAAACCACCAGAAGCCCAAAGCCCATCCTGCTGCTACTCAGCACCATGAGAGGCTGGGCTGCTGCCTCAAGGCACAGGCTCAGGAACAGAAGGAATTCATCAGACTAATTAGAGCAGTTACCTGGCTTGCTTTCTGTCCCATCCTGAGACTTCTGCCTGGAGCTTGCTTTTGGTTAGAAAAGCCCTCTAAGATCATCCAGTCCAACCATCAACCCAACACCACTGTGGCCATTAAACCATGTCCCAAAGCACCACGGCCATGCACCACCCTGGGCAGCCTCTTCCAATCCCTGACCTCTCCTGCAGCAAAGAAATTTTTCCTAACCTCCAACCAAAACCTCCCCTTGCACAATTTCAGGCCATTTCCTCTTCTCCTATCACCTGATACTAGGGAGAAGGGACCAACCCCCACCTGGCTCCAACCTCCTTTCAGGGAGTTGTAGATGGCAATGAGGTCTCCCCTCAGCCTCCTTTTCTCCAGGCTGAACACCCCCAGTTCCCTCAGCTGCTCCTCACCTGACCTCCACTCCAGCCCCTTCCCCAGCTTTGTTGCCCTTCTCTGTTCACTTTCTGTAGCTCTGGAGATTCCCTGGAAGTCTGACATCCATTTTTGTATTCCCAACTGCAATGCTGGTTTCACCAGCTGTACCTAGCAGCAGAAAAAAAAGCACTGGATGGGAACAAGACAGAGCAAAGAACAGAGGTTCTGTGCCATGCAATGAGACACTTCCCTCTAATCCCCATTCTTCACCTCAGAGAGAAGATGACTGCTGCAGTAAGGTAAATCCAGCTGCAAAGCCACAGGCTCAGTTAAAAATCAACCCAAGCTGGCACAAAGCGACATGGTTGAGACTTGAAATGAAAGTTGTTCAGTACTTTGTCTCTGCTGGATCTTCAAAGGTTGCTTTAATTTTTTTACCTGTAGGTGCCCAGGAAGAGAAGCAAGCTGACAGCAGCCTGTTCCACATCAGATGCTAAACAGCATTGTGAAGGAACAGGCTTTCATCTGCCACTAGCCAGACTGTTCTAGATTTAAGCCTGCAGTTTTCTGCTGCAGTCTGCCACAAAGGATGATCTATTTATTGGCCTAGATTTTAATGCTTGTACTCTAAAAATTGTGCCACAGTAGCCTTCTGAATTTTGTTGATGAACTCTAAGATTTAGACTGGAGATGAGGAAGAAATTCTTGAGAGTAAGGGTGGTGAGACACTGGAGCAGGTTGCTCAGGGAGGTTGTGGATGTCCCCCTCCCCTGGAGATGTTCAAGGCCAGGCACAATGCATATAAAATTCACTTTCCCACTCACTCAGGAGCCTCTCCACACCTCTTCCTTCTAGTGGTTCACAAAGATCATCTGAACAACCCAGGAGAAACCTCACAGCCCCTTCAGAGCCATCAGCTCACCCCTCCCCTGGGCTCAATTAAGTTGTGACATGAAGAGACATGGGAAGCTAAGGAATTGAAGCAGAAGAAAGCCAAGTTTGTCAGTCAAAAGGTGCCCATGTAAACTGAATTTAAGCAGACAAAACTCTATTGGGAGTTGTTACTTATCCCTTTCTAAAGTTTGGTTGGATAGGGGCAGTTTAGGGCAGGGAACTCAGATGCTGGTGCTCAGCAGTTTCTCCAAGTCCAGCTCTATTCACCACAGGGGTTCACTTTGTTTCTAAAGACAAATTGGAAACTAAGCTGGTCATGTACTGCAGTTAGGACTAGGATTCAACACCAGCACTGCCATGAAGGTGAACACATCAAGCAATTTTCCCCTTATAAAACCCAGGCTGACATTAAACTGCATCTTTACAAGTTTACTGTGTGGAATTTTAATTAAGATGTTGGCACCTCACACTCTCCAATTCAGTGGATTTGTGAACTGCAACCTTTTACCTTTCCTCCAAGTATAAATCACTCAGGATTTTATTATAAGAAAGTGGAATTACACTCTGCAAACCCCAGGCCCATTTCACCTGCATGTAATTAAGGAGAAAAAGTTTCAACTGCTCTCAGAGCCAGCCCAGCAAGCATCATTTCCTACAGATGCTGGAAATTACTCCATTAACTGACCAGGAGGAGGGTCAGAACTTCAGAATAGCAGGCTGGAAGGGACTCCCCCCCTGAAGTGTTCCATGTTGGATGAGGCCTTGAGTGGAAAGTGTCCCTGCCCATGAAAGGGGGTTGGGACTGGGTGATCTTGAAGGTCTCTTCCAACCCAAAGTATTCCATGATTCTATGACTTGTAACCAAAGACATTCAAAACAGAAAAAAAAAAAACATAGCTGTGCTTCCCCAAAACTCCTACAGCCACCTTCTGAAGTTCACTTCTCCATACCCAACTCTGCTTTTAAGCACCAGTGTTGACTGAATATGCACCAGAGTAACACAGGACAGGATTTGACCATTGTGGCTTCAAAGCCTGTCCATATTGGCTTTGTTTCCTGCCACTTGTATCATCTATTTTAATAGAGCACTTTGATTCCTGGGCAGTTTAGCCAAGGTCTTGTTCCTTCATGACTCTGCCATGAGCTGCAGTGGCTTCCACCACTGGAGCAGAGGACAGCCATGAAGCAACTTCTCTTCAAATCCCAGCATGTTCCTTGCTGTTCCTCCTCAGGTCTAACACAAAGCTGAAGCAACGAGTCCAATTTAGAAGAAACTGGGAAAGCAAACTCCAAATGCTGATTCCAAGGCTGCCCTCATCAGGTACTGACAGCCATCAGCCTCACCTCTATTATTGGGTTATGCTGGCACTCCATCATAACCAGCATTTTAGGGGATCCTATAATTGGGCCATAAAGTCTACTTCTGCCAGGCAAGGGGGGAGGGAGAGAAAGGGAAACACAATCCCAGTTTAGGAACAACTCCCCCTTTCCTTCAGACCCATTTTCCACTACAGCAACACTTGTCCAAAGCAAAGCCTGAAGGTCCTGTTACACCTACAAGTGCACCACACACCCCCTGTACAAGGGCTGCTGGAAATCTTCTGTTCAGCTCATGCAAACCCCACAACCTAACAATGAATTCTTGTAGGAGCATTAATTCAAACTGGAGGTGGACTCTCACCACTAATTACTTCCAGAGACAAGTTGAACACAACACACTTGTTTAAAAATGAACAGAATTAGCACTGGTTCCCTTCCATCTCTGCTACCTACTGCAATTTGCTAGCTCTGTAGCTGACTCTGGACCATTTTGAACATAGGGCTGAGGAAGAGCTCTTGGCATTAAGTGGCAAACCTGCTACATGCTTTTAATACTAAGCTGACCTGTGCTGAAACTGTTGGAGAACTGCAATTCTTTTGGTCAGAAAAGCCCTTTCAGATCATCCAGTCCAACCATGCTCTACCTCTGCCAAGCCTGGTGCTAAACCATGGCCCTCAGCACCACATCTCAGCCTCTCTCAAACATCTCCAGGCATGGGGATCCAACCACCTCCCTGGGCAGCCTGTTCCAGTCTTTGAGAATCTTTTCAGGGAAGAAGTTTCTTCTGATGTCCAACCTAAACCTCCCCTAGGGCAACTTGAGACCATTTCTTCTCCTCCTATCACTTGCTCCTTGAGAGAAGAGACAAACCCCCACTTGGGTCCAACCTCCTTTCAGGGAGTTGCAGAGAGCAATGAGGTCATCCCTCAGCCTCCTTTTCTCCAGACTAAACACCCTCAGTTCCCTCAGCTGCTCCTCACCAGCCCTGTTCTCCAGACCCTTCCCCAGCTTTGCTGCCCTTTTCTAGACCTGCTCCAGCACTGCAATGTCCTTCTTGGAGTGAGTGGCCCAAAACTGAACCCAGTCCTCCAGGAGTAGCCTCAATCAGGGGTTTGACTCAATCTTCAGAGGTCCCTTCCAACCCCTACCATTCCATGGTTCTGTGAACCCTTCTCCCCAAATTACCCTTGAAGTTACCCCAGTTAATTTGAAATCTAATTTATTTGCCAAGAGATCTGGAAAACAGTTCCCCCATCAAAGGCTGAGCATGACTCAACCCTTCTGCTGCCACCATCTCTTGTAATTTAGAGCCAGGGCAACATCTAACACCTGCCAGCTGCCAAACCCCAGATGGTAAAACCTGAGAAGAGTGCTCTCACCTCTTTAAACCCTCTGCTGCAGCTCAGGCACATGAAGCACCCTGTGTGTAACACTGAGCCATAGCTCAGCTCAGTGCTGGATTTTATTCCAAGCAACACCACCAATAACTTTAGCATAATCCAATTTAGTGACAGGCTAAGTAATAATTAAAAGAGAAAATATCCACAGCTGGCTGAAAGCTGGCCTGTGAGCTAAGAGATGGCCTCTTCTCACAATGTCAGCTGCAGGCCTGGTCCTCATTAGTTCTTTCAACAGCAAGCACTGACTTGGACATGTAGGAACTTGCCAGAAAGGAAAAGCAAATCCACAGCAGATACTCAGCTGCCTCCTCCTCTTCCAAGCACACTGCTGACAGCAAGTGCCCCAAACACACACAGCTAGGCTGAGGTAGGACAAAGCAACATGGTGCTGAACAGCTCAGAGCAGCTCCAGCTGGCTGTAAGGCATCTGTTACAGGGGTCTCTGCCAACATTAATGGTTCTATGAACTCCCTGAAAGAAGGCTGGAGCCAGGTGGGGATTGCTCTCTTCTCCCAAGGAACAGGACAAGAGGAAACAGTCTCAAGTTGCACCAGGGGAGGTTTAGGCTGGACATGAGGAATAATTTCTGCCCCTTGAGGGCTGTTAAGGCCTGTGTCAGACTGCCCAGGGCAGTGGTGGAGTGCCCATCCTTGGAGGGGTTTCCAAGCTATGTAGATGTGGTGCTGAGGGGTATGGTTTAGTGGTGATCTGTCAGTATTGGGGTAATGGTTGGACCTGATGATCTGAAAGGTCTTTTCTGACTCAAAGACTTCTGTGAATGCCACATGCAACAAGCAGGGATCAACCTCTGTCCTTCATGAGATTTCCTTCCCTGTCCTCCAGGCCTGTGGGAGCCCAGGGAAGCTCCAGCAGCAGGGGCTCACTCCATCACACCCCTCCTGGGCCTGATGTCACATGGTGACCCAGGCTGCTGATGCAAAGAAAGCCAAACACCAGATGTTCTCTGTGCCTGCAGCCCCATTCACCAGGCCAAAACACTTCCAGTCATCCATTCAAAACCAAGCAGTCCCAGCCTGCTCTGTCCTGTCACAGGACAAAGTGCTGGCTTGTCTTCAGCCCACTTTTGATGCTTGCCTATCATCTCCCAGCCCAGCCTACTCCTATCTCCTTTCCTTCTTCCCAAGCCTGCAGGAATTTGAACTTTAAATGGATGCCCTCCATGGCAACAATAGATAAAAAAGGAGTCTTTGATTGTTCATGCATCAAGGCAAAGAAAGGAGGAGATTCATCCTGGCTGTGACCTAGCAGGAACTCATCAAGCACAGCTCCCCTTCCATTCCAGTGGGATGCCTTCCCCTGTAGCTACTCATTCAAGCTGCCTGCATCTCTGTTTCCATTCAGAGAGGATGAATTCCTCAGGTTTCCCCTGTTAAGGAATTAAACATTGATCCTATGAATGAAGGGCAACACCAAGCTTGGAGAGCT
The DNA here is from genome assembly GCF_027791375.1 of Indicator indicator. Taxonomy (NCBI): domain Eukaryota; kingdom Metazoa; phylum Chordata; class Aves; order Piciformes; family Indicatoridae; genus Indicator; species Indicator indicator. Next base: position 8,028,169 of record NC_072032.1, on the reverse strand, counting down.
GCCAAAAGGTTCTGTAGCACTCAGCAGTTTGCAGTTAATTCAATACTTATTGATATCCAGCAGGATTTATGGCTGCATTATTTATAAGGGGGAGAAAAAAAAAATCAGAGCCATATTTAGACCTTGGTAATAAACTATTTTTAGTACCATCTGTTTTTCTGGCTTAGACAAGAGCACACTTTTACTCAGTTCACTCTCCCATGCCTATTTAAAAGGACCCACAGAGCCTACAAAGTCCAAGTAAGGATCACACTGAGTATTTCTTACCTAGCAGTCCTCCTAATCATGGAAACCAGAGCTGCTGAGCAAAGCCAGCCTTGGGCTGGTGCAGCAGTGTGTGGTGCCTTCAGTTAAACCCTGTGAATGCAAGGGGCAGTGTGCTGCACACAAGGAAGGTTGTATCTGGCAAGAAACAGCTGATCCTTAACTGCATGAAGCCACCTGAGAAGTGTTCACACGCTCCTGGCAGTGCTTTTCTGCTAGCTGCCAAGTTTCACCCTCATTAAACTCACAGACCTTTTGTCACAAGCCAGGCTGCTGTTGGAGGGGAGACACAGATCACAAGCAGCTGCTGCAGGCACCTTGCAAGAGGAGATGTTTCAAGCTGCAGCTGCCACCCAGTCAAAAGGTCCCCCCCCCAACCCTCAAATTACCTTTTCAGCTTCCATTTATATGCTGCTTTTAGCATGGGACATGACACAGGTGGCCTCTGCAGCATGGTCCAGTTCTGGGCCCCTCAGTTTAGGAAAGATGTTGAATTGCTGGAGCATGTCCAGAGAAGGGCAAAGAGGCTGGGGAGAGGCCTTGAGCACAAGCCCTATGAGGAGAGGCTGAGGAAGCTGGGACTGTTTAGCCTGGAGAAGAGAAGGCTCAGGGATGACCTCATTGCTGTCTACAACTACCTGAAGGGAGGTTGTAGCCAGGAGGGGGTTGGTCTCTTCTCCCAGGCAACCAGCACCAGAACAAGAGGACACAGTCTCAAGCTGCGCCAGGGGAGGTTTAGGCTGGAGGTGAGGAAGAAAGTTCTTCACAGAGAGAGTGGTTGGCCATTGGAATGTGCTGTCCAGGGAGGTGGTGGAGTCACCATCCCTGGAGGTGTTCAAGAGGGGATTGGACGTGGCACTTGGTGCCATGGTTTAGATAGTCATGAGGTTTAGGGTGACAGGTTGGACTCGATGATCTTTGAGGTCTCTTTCAGCCTTCTTGATTCTATGATTCTATGACAAGAGGGACAGAGAAGGGGTGGCTGGTTCCTTGATCTCCAGGGGAAGCAAGGCTTTGGGGCCTTGCACACTGATTCAGTTCTCAAACACTCTGGATATGAGAAGTAGCTTCAGCTGTCCTGCTGACTCACAGAAGTTTCCTTTCCATATGAAATAGTAGCACAAATATTTGAAAGCTTTCCTGTTGTGTCAGATGAAGAAAACGTACTTGAGAGCAAGGCAGAAACCTCCTCTGAAATGTGAGCTCATGGAGTCCTTCCTCCTTGCAAAGGGCAGCAGCAGTCATGGGCTCAAGCTGCTCTACTGCTTGAGCGTTCCTGGGGAGTGGAAGACATGCAGCAAAACTCAGGAATAAACCCCAGCAGGTAGCACCTGGGTCAAAATTCAGTTCTACAAATGCACAACAGACAAATGCAGCACTGATGGAACTGGAAGAGCTTGGCCAGGAGGCCAATGAAGGTGCTCAGAAGGCTAGGGGCAGCTCTGCTGGGAGAGTTGAGGCTGTTCAGCTTGAAGGCGGCCACAGGAGAGCTTAGAACAGCCTTATACAGAGGCATGAAGGGACAGGGTGAGGGGTGATGGCTCCAAAATGGAAGAAGCTGGATTGAGATCAGACACAAGGAAGAAATTCTTTCTGTGAGGGTGGTGAGGCACTGGAACAGGTTGTCCAGAGAAGCTGTGGAGGCTCCAAGCCTGCCAAGTATTCAAAGGCAGTTGGATGGGACCTTGAGCAAGCTGGCCTGGTATCAGGTGTCCTTGTCCACAGCAGTGGCCTGCAACTAGATGGCCTTTAAAGTCCCTTCCAACCCAAACCATCCTGTGATTCTAATGGGTTCCCACAGAGTCCTGAGGACTTCGAATGTTCACCTGGCACCAACATTGTGGCAACAATCCTGGCATGTGAAGGAAATAAAACCTGACAGTGCTGTCCCACCAGCAGCCCTTGGGATGCTTCCATCCACTCCACCATGTTTTCCAGGGGAAAAAACAGGGTACAGCAGTTCTAAAAACCAGGTAGGTAGAAGGGCTATCTGGCAGCCTGTTCCAGAGTCAGGCCATCCCCAGGACCAGAGCCAGGACACCAAACCTGCTCCTGGTGAGAAGCATCTCCACACACCCCAGAAGCAACTGCTGTGTCCCATCTGCCAGCCAAAGCTGCCACCAACTGATGTGCTGAGTGGCCTGTCCCTCTCAAGGGGAAAAAGCTCCCAATCTGCTGCTTGGAAAGGACATTCCCAAGGGGCAGCCTGCCCCAGCGGAGGGCTTCAATAAAAGAAGAGAAACTCCACAGCAGTTTCGGTGGCCATAGAAAGCAGATGGATGAGAGCCAACATCCACAGGAACTGTCACAGTGAATTTAAGAGCTACTGCCAAGTATGTTTAAGAGGAAAAAACTGATCTTGCAGCTTGTAGTTGAACTCCCTAAGGCTGTTGCATAACCTGCAAATACGTTACAACAGGAGAACAAAGTCACACTGGTGATTAAACTGGAGTGCCACTGGAGGAGCTGGAAGTTAACAGATTGACAGAATGGTTTGAGTTGGAAGGGACCTTCAAGATCATCTAGTTCCAACCCCCTGCCATGGGAAGGGACACCTTCCACTAGCCCAGCTTGCTCAAGGCCTCATCCAATCTAGCCTTGCACACCTCCAGAGAGGGGGCATCCACAACCTCCCAACCACCCTCACTGTACAGAATTGCTTCCCCATCTCCAAAGTGGAGCTTGTTGCAAGCACTGCATCAAAGCATCCGACCCTGGGGTGAGCAAAGATGCTCCCTTGTCTGCACTCAGCATCAGTCTCACTTCTACACTGAGTTGGAGGGTGAAACCCACCTTACTCCTACGTTTCACACCTCATCAGCTAGCACACAGGCATTGTTATTAGGATTATGTATGAAGACAGGGCTACAGGGGCACATGGACTGCAAAGTCTCAGAAAACAACTGGAGAAGATGATGGCAAAAAGAGCCAGGAGAAGGATCTGCCCAGCCACCCTTCCCTCACACACCAGATGGCCATGGAAAGAAAACAGTTATCTGTCCTCCAAAATCAGTGCTCACAAAGAAAGGACTTTGTGATTAACTCCCAAGTCCATACCCACTGGAGACCTGGCTGGAAGCCAGTGAAGGAACTGTGGCAAGCCAGGGGAGTCTGCACAAGCTCCATTTAGATCCTAACCCACAGTGACCTCTCTCTTCCATCTGATGCCTGGTAGAGCTCTAAGCAACTGTGGTCCACAACTTCAGCACTGAAGTGAAGGCAGCCTGGCCTAGTGAAGGTGTCCCTGCTCATGGCAGGGGGGTTGGAACTAGATCATTTTGAACACCCCTTCCAACCCAAACCATTCTAGGATTCTATGAAGGGCAATGCTGTTTCTCAGCATGGAGTGCAGATATTGCTCAGCTGCTCTCTTCAAGCCATCTGAAGACAGTTAAACTGTTCAGCACACACAAATTGGTGGCACAGGCATTTCCAAGACCACTGAATGACCTCAGGTCATTTTCTTCATTGTTGGAAGCTCAGGAGTCATTAAAAAAAAGCTGTTGGGTGGCTGAAGGGTGTCCCTCTAGTGCTGCAGCTTCAAATAACTCCCAGGAATGGAGAAACTCCTCACAGCCTTGCAGTTTGACTGTTAAAAGGCAAAGTACTGCTTTAATCACTATAGGTTTATCCAAACACACCATAAGAAGGATAGATCTGACCTAGCAAAATTCATCTTGATAAACAAAGACTTACCTATGACTTGTCCTGCTGATAACTTGTACTAGAAATCATATTTCATCTCAGGCTACCTTCTACTGCATCTCAGAGCAAAGAACTCCTGCTCAGGAGCTGCATTTGGCTCTCCATCACTTCATTAGCACAGATTCACAGAATGGTTTGGGTTGGAAGGGACTTTCAAGATCATCTAAGTCCCAACCCCACCTGCCATGGGCAAGGACACTGGCTACCAGACCAGCTTCCTCAAGGCCCCATCCTATCTGCCTCTGAACACTGCCAGGCTTGGAGCCTCCACAGCTTCTCTGGACAACCTGTTCCAGTGCCTCACCACCATCATGGGGAAGAATTTCCTCCTCATGTCTGATCTCAGTCCAGCTTCTTCCAGTTTGAAGTCATCACCCCTCATCCTGTCCCTCCACGCCTTTGTACAAAGTCCCTCCTCAGCATTCCTGCAGCCCCCTTCAGATACTGAAAGGCTGCTCTAAGGTCTCCTGCAGCATTCTCTTCTCCAGGGTGAACAACCCCAAGTCTCTCAGCCTCTCCCCATAGCAGAGGGATTCCATCATCTTCATAGCCTCCTCTGGACCAGCTCTAACAACAGACCTCACCTGCAAGGTCCCATCTTATTTGCTGGTTAATGCAAATATTTACTGGAGCTATTTAACTGCATCTTGAAACCAGACAGGTGAGGTCTGATCAAAGTGTGTTCCTGACAGTCAGACACACAACCTAGCAGCAGATGTGTTCACGTGGCAGAGCAACATCAACATCTATGGTGTGATCCCCAGTACTTGGAACAGTGCAGAGAAACTATAACCATGACAACAGCTAGAGAAAAAGCTGCAACACCTCCTGGTACCCAAACAACACATGAGCCCCAGCTTCATCCTGAGTTGCCCAAATACAATCAGTGTATTTCCCCTCCCCACCCCCTCCAAATTGCTGCTTTTAATCTTGGGGCTCTGAAAAGCAAAGTAGAAACAGGCTCCTTTTGCTAAGCATACATGGCAAGGAATCAGGTTGGAGAATTAGTCAAGAACTAAGAAAACCAAAGACTGCAGGACCTAAAGAAAAGCATCTTAAAGTAACTTATTTCTGGTCTCTGCATGCACAAGGCAGACAACTCCAAACACCTACAAAGGAAGACACCAGCAACATCTGAAAACTTCAATCTCATTCACTGCTCTTCATTTTCTTTATACAATAGAATCATGGAATTGTTTTGGTTGGAAAGGACCCTTAAGATCATCAAGTCCAACTGGTTCCTGCCCAGCTTCTCATCCCAGCACCCTCAAATCCTGCACAGGGCTGCTCTCCATCTCATCATCCCCCAACCTGGACTGATCTGAAGGATTGCCCTGACCTAGGTGCAGGACCTTGCACTTCACCTTATTAAACCTCATGAGATTCTCCTCAGCCCACCTGTCCAGGTCCCTCTGCATGGCACCCATCCTACAGTCACTTTTAAATGAATTAGTGGCACTCCAGTAGGGTTAAGTACTCAAAAGCTTTTCGGATGGAGCAAAAAATAGGTATGAAGCAGATGAAAGAATTCTAAACATGCCTGAGCTGGGACTGATGTGTGGAAGCAGAAGGAACCAATGCAGAGGGAGTCAACAGCAGCATTTAGTAGCTTGCCAAGAGCTCCACTGAGCTTTGCTCTACAGATCAGAGGTTATTACAAATATGACTGCTTGCTAAAAATGCTTTTCAACATCCTGCCATTCCTCTTCCTTTCCTTCTCTGTAATCCTCAATTTTACAGTTTCCAAGCATGAGCTGCAAGGATTGAGTTATTTCTGTTGTAATTTCAAGGTAAAGCTACTAATATGCATCACAAACTTTATTATTACCACAGAACTGGACTTGATCCCCACACTGAATGGGTCTAGACAAAATGATCCCCAACAGAAGGCATGAGATGAAATGAGATGAAATCTGTTTTGTAATAAGGGAAGGACTTTACCACAAGGGAAGAAAAAAAAAAAAACCACAACATATCAAGCATGAAAACAGCTAAAGCAGCCCAGCAGCACTGCTTGATACCTTACAGGAAATACTGCAAAGTTAAAAAAAAAGATCTTTTCATTTCCACCCCCCCCCCCTAAATAAACAGAGGAGAAATTCAAAGTGTCCCAAACCTGTCACTCGTTCTGCTCTGCAGACAGTGTGCTGGAGCACTAGACGGAATCTCTTCCCTATTCAGGTCGCAGTTCCTGCTGCTCTCCCAAGTTCACAGATTCATGGCATGGCCTGGGTTGAAAAGGACCTTCAAGATCATCCAGTTCCAACCCCCTGCCATGTGCAGAGGCCTTCCACTAGCCCAGCTTGCTCAAGGTGTCATCCAGCCTGGCCTTGAACACCTCCAGGGAACGGGCATCCACAACCTCCTTGGGCAACCTGTTCCAGTGCCTCTTCTTCAGGTTGTTTAGCCTGGAGGAGGCTCAGGGGAGACCTTATTGCCATCTACAACTGCCTGAAGGGAGGTGGTAGCCAGGTGGGGGTTGGGCTCTTCTCCCAGGCAACCAGTGACAGAACCAACAGGACACAGTCTCAAGCTGTGCCAGGGGAGGTTTAGGCTAGATGTTAGGAAGAAATTCTTCACAGAAAGTAATCAGCCATTGGAATGTGCTGCCCAGGGAGGTGGTGGAATCACCATCCCTGGAGGTGTTTAACATAAGAGGAACTTGGTGCCATGGTTTAGTTGATTAGATGGTGTTGGATGATAGGTTGGACTTGATGATCTTGAAGGTCTTTTCCAACCTGGTTAATTCTGTGATTCTGTGCTGCCTGAGGGCAGAAGATCCAGCATGTATCAGCAGACTCACAGCTGAGGAAGAAACACTCTTGAAGCATAAACAGCCATCTGAAACCAAAGGCTGGCTCAACAACACCACTTCCATGAACAGTAAAGATGATCACATCTGAGCCTGTTTGGATACCAGACCCTTTCATAACAAGAACAGGAGTGTCCAGGAAGGAATTGTGGATGAGGACATTGAAGAGCCTCACGTGGCTTCAAAAGATGTTTGAAACTCCCCAGCCTGGCTAGCAAACACCTTGTGATGACGCTTGAGTCACCCAGCAAGTGTCAGGGCCTCCAGGTTCCAGGAGAACACCTCAGTAACATGCATAAGGCAGCTCCTACAGCAGCCCAAGAGCACCTCTGTGTTTACAGAGAGGCTGTAGATGCTATCATCAGTTGGACACATGAGGATCAAAGAGACTCAGTTCCACTGGATCCTTCCAGCAGAAGGAACAAACCACCTCTTACTGCCCCAATGGAAACAGAGCAGGGTTTAGCAAAGCTCAGCACCAGGAGGCATCACTGCTTTCCTGGACAGTTGCTCCAAAGGAATCTAAACAAGATTTTGACACCAGACCAAAGAACTTGAAAAATCCCTAAACAGAAGGCAGCAAAGCAAAGCAGAGCAGGAGAGGACTCAGAGCAAAGCCAAATGGGGCTTACAGAGCAGTCATACACAAGAAGCATAAACCTGAAGAGCAGCAAGCTGTGTAAACTACTTAATTCAGCACATGCCCTGGTTTCACACAGTAATCTAAGAAGAATTCCTCCTGCTTCCAACATTTACTTCTGTCCTCCCTCCAAAGAGAACACACAGCAGCAAGTAATCATCCATAGCTTCCTTATAAAGCATAAGTACATGCAGGACAGAGCCAGTCCTGGGGCAAAAAGCTGACAACACTTTGGAGGGAAAACATTTTAAGAACATGTGGAATGAGTCAGGCGACACCAGGCTGGCTTGTGTTGTGTAAGGATTCTGAGCTGCCATTTGATCAAAAGTCACAGAATCCTAGAATGGTTTGGGTTGGAAGGGACCTCAAAGATCATCTAGTTCCAACCTCCCTGCCAAGGGCAGGGACACCTTCCACTAGACCAGGTTGCTTAAGGCCTCACCTAACCTGGCCTTGAACACCTCCAGGGAAGAGGCATCCACAGCTTCCCTGGGCAACCTGTTCCAGTGTCTCACTGTCAAGAATTTCTTTCTAGTCTCCAATCTAAATCTCCCCTCCTCCAGCTTAATATATCAAGGATACTTCTGCTCACCTAAATAAACAATGAAGGCAGTGGCAGATGCACATCAACTGAGGACAAACATCACTTGACTCCCAAGATATAACAGGATTATTTTTAACAGATTAAAAAACTTTAATCTCAGATGCTGTAGCATAAACTCCCAAGAACTCACTGGAACAGGTTGCCCAGAGAAGTTGTGGAGGCTCCAAGCCTGGAAGTATTCAGAGAAGGTTGGATGGGGCCATAGTAGTAGGTCTCATAGAAGGTGTCCCTGCCCATGGCAGGGGGATTGGAACCAGATAATCTTGAAGGTCCCTTCCAACCCAAACCAGTCTGATTTTATGATTTCCTATAACTGAACTTGTCAGAAACCAAGAGAACACCACCATTCCCAACAGGTAACCCTGTGAGAACAATCCACGTTGATTTTGCACCACAACATAAAAATAGACATTTCAAGGATTCATATATTAGATCAGTTTATCAACTGGGATGGAAAAGGTTTCTCTAATCCATCCCACTGAAAAGCAAACTACCTGTTAGGTACTAAAGCTTAGCAGGAAGAGGACACTAATCATCTATTACTCATTAGCCATCCCACAAATCTGTTATTGCTTCCTCTCATGGAAAGTTCTTCAAGGGCTGTCATATTCTGAAGCCTGGCAGGCAGAAGATGACTCACTTGCTTTGAGACAAAACATGACCAAAATATAATGCCTGTTGCATACAGGCCTTGTAATCACCATTGTATGTGCAGGAGGAAAACAAGGCAAAGGAATTCAGCTTTCCTTCCTCTGAGTCCTCAACACAAAACTCAAACCACAGGGGTGGCAGTGGAAGGGGAAAAACAAAAAGTGGTTTCTATAACCAAAGCTTTCTTCATTTCAAAGCAGACTAAGTGACTGCACAACAGGAACATTCCATCTCCTCAGAATCCCCTCAGAGTCATTTTGGTTGGAAAAGCTCTTTCTGATCATCCAGTCCCACCATTCTCTAACTCTACCAAGGCTGGTGCTAAGCCATGGCCCTCACCACCACATCTCTGCCTCTTTTCAACACCTCCAGGGAAGGATTTCACTTTGTACAGTGTCTAAACTTAAAAAAGGAGTGTTACATTGCTTTGTTAGTTCTTAAGTGTAATAAACAGACTTTTAAACCTAAATACCAAGACTTCCAAGCACTTCCCATTGAAACCCACCTCAGAAGGGATGGGTGTAGCAACTCACCATCAGTTTTCAAACAGCACAGCTTTAGTAAGAGCTGGGTAATTATAGCTAAGCCTTTTAGCTGCTGGTAACAAAGTCACTCCTGAAATAGAAATATTTAGAGGCTTCCCACGTCCCTTTCACACAGCAGATGTGTTGCTCAGCTATTTAGGTTCAGCAGGATGAAAGAGCCACACAACTCCTCCTGAAATGCCAAATTCCAAGCTCAGAACCAATTTTGTCAGATAGTAACATAAAGCCCTGTGGAAAACACAGATTTCTAACAAGGTTATAAAAGCTGCCTTGAAACTTAAGTGAACTAAACACAGTTTAACACCTCCCTGAAAATCCTGCTGCTGCTTAGCTGAGCTCCTGCTCAAATGATGGACATGGCAAGGGACAAGCACTGAATGCCACAAGTGATGAAGTTTAGAAGGCTGCTAACAAGTGCAGGTGTACATGGCTCCAAATACAGGAGCAAATCCCTGCTTCAGAGCCAACACCACAGCCCAAGTGGAAGCACAGAGCTAGCAGAGGGCATGGCTTGCTTGCCTTCAGCCAGAAACCAGCATTACCTGCATTAAATTACTGCTCATCCCTCTTGGGGGAACTTATTTGAGAAGTAAACATTATTTGATCTATTCAGCTCCCCACATAACCTCCCCTCTGTTAAGCCATAGAACTGTTCCAGTTGAAAGAGGCCTCTAAGATCATTGAGTCCAACCATCAACCCAATACCACCATGGCCATTAAACCATGTCACAGAGTGCCATGGCCACACATTTCTTCAACACCTCCAGGGGTGGTGACTCCACCACCTCCCTGGGCAGCCTCTTCCAATTCCTGACCACTCTTGCAGCAAAGAAATTTCTCCTCATCTCCAACCTAAGCCTCCCTTGGCACAATTTCAGGCCATTTCATCTCCTTCTATCATGTGATACTAGGAAGATGACACTGATCCCCACCTCACTCCAACCTCCTTTCAGATAGCTGTAGAGAGCAATGAGGTCTCCCCTCAGCCTCCTCTTCTCCAGGCTGAACAACCCAGGTCCCTCAGCTGCTCCTCACCAGCCCTGCACCAGCCTTGTTGCTCTTCTCTGGACCTGCTCCAGCACCTCAATGTCATTCTTGGAGTGAGGGACCCAAAACCCAACAACTAAAACAACATAGCATAAAGTTGTGTTGGTTTGAGATTTTTGTTGTTGTTGTTTGGGCTTTGTTTTAATTTGTTCTTTCAATGTTTAGAGTTCAAATTCACTTGCTAGCTGTGCACACCTCCACTGCAGATGACAGGAATGCAGGTTTTTTGTTCTGATGCAACAGAGGTTAAGAAATTTGGGGTTGCTTTTCTCTCCAGTTTTGAAAACAGGTGCTTATTTATTTAGTTAGCAGAACTGCAGCACAGGAAGCAGCATCTATGTAACTCTTCACAAAGGAGAGTAAATAAAACTTAAGATGACTGAAAAGGTTCACTGCTTTCTACCAGACATTCATTTTGATTAACCTATTTTACTGCAGCACTTTGAAGAGCATTAAATTATTAAGAGGTGGGTAGATTGAGACTGGAGATTAGGAAGAAATTCTTGACAGTGAGGGTGGGGAGACACTAGAACAAGTTGCCCAAAGAGGTTGTGGATGCTCCCTTCCTGGAGATGTTCAAGGTCAGGATGGATAAGGCCTTGAACAAGCTGGTCTGGTGAAAGGTGTCCCTGCCCATGGCAGGAAGGCTGGAACTGAATGATCTTGAAGGTCTCTTCCAACTTGATCTATTCTATGAATCTCTGAATATCTGCTCTCCCACCTACAGTTCTTGCAGAAGCTGCTTTCAAATTGAGCCTAAGAGCTCATGTAGTCATCAACCAGAGGACCAAGATGCTAAATTTAAAGTTTCATTTCCACAAAATATTATCATGGCAGTAGGACAGAGATCCAAAAATACAAGCCACTATTTAAGTGAGTCTGAATTTTTATAGCTTAAGTGAAGCTGCCTTTGCTTCCCACAAAAGGCTCTTTATCTGCTAAGGAAACCACATCCCTGGAGGCATGTAAAAGGCTAGAGTGGACCAAATAGCAGAGAAACACATCTTTGTGGGGAGCAATCACACATCAACAGAGCATTAGACAGGATGATTTAAAAGGTCTTTCCTCACCCATGATTTCCACAGTTGGTTTTACAGATGGATAAGGAAGCCAGATGTAGAGAGTCACTCACACAAACTCCAACTCAACTCACTGTGCATCGTGTTTGTGTTTCACTTGAGGATACTGGAGGCATAACCACACTACCTGGCAGACTGCTCAGCTTGGAAGAAACCAATTTAGCCTACAACCCAAGTCAAAACACTTAGAAGTTTACTAGACAACCATCATCCAGAGAGAGGTGTTTAGAGTTCAAGACCAGCTGTGCTGTGTCACCCGTGACAGAGGTGCTGGGATTGTCACTGGCCATCGCTGGAGTTTGCTCAAAGTCTCTCCCTCTCACACATTCATTACACAAGGAGCAGACATCTCAGAAGCTGTTCCAGCCTTCCACACACCTGTTGCCTTCCAAAGAGAAGTTCTTCCCTGCATTAACAATTCTCTAGCTTCTAGAGAAGGCCTAGCTGGCTGAAGCCTTGAGACACCTGGTCTAGTGGAAGGTGTCCCTTCCAATGTCAGGTGGGTTGGAACTAGATGATCTTGAAGGTCCCTGCCAGCCAATCCATTCTATGAATTCTAAACTAATTTGCAAGGAATAAATTTAAGAGCTTGGCCAAACTCTAGCAGCTCAAAGCTCACTTGCATTTCATTACTCAAAATCCTGTAGTTTATGCTCACTGCTGAAGCTTAGAAAAGCCACAAATTCCTTATTATATCCACATCCATCCAGACATTTGTCCTCCAAGTCTTAAGGTTGTCCTTCAAGAAACAACACATTTGGGAAATCATAGAATCACAGAATGGGTTGGGTTAGGAGAGACCTTAAAGATCATCCAACTGCTGAAGTCTTTGGCCTCTGGCATGCAGAAGTACATTGTATAGGCAAAGAGCAGAAAAGTTTTCCTTAAGATCGTTGAATCACAAAATGGTTTGTGTTGGAAGGGACCTTCAAGTGTGTTAGACTGATTTCAGACCTTCCAGAAAGAAACATCAGTCAAGCTGCTTGGAGAAGGTGATGATGAATGTGAGTTTATTAAAAGTAAACTGTTGTGGACTATTACGGAGGTCCAAGATAAAGGGTTAAACTCCAAATTATTCACAGGAAACAGACCTATCAGCAGTTGTTAATTTGAACCACTGAAGCCCCCAGGATGCACCCAGGCTGAAGCCAGGTCATCGTGCTGGAGGAAGTATCAGGTTGCACATCCATTGTTCCTGCATGCCTCAGAGCAGCTGACAGGCAGGGTGCCAGGCTACAGGGTCTGGCCTGACCTGGGGTGGCACTTGGGATCCTTCATAGTACCAACAAAATCCACTAGCATAAAATCCAGATGACTTCAAAGCATTTCTAAGGAGGCAGAAGCACCTTATGCCAGGAAAGCACAACTCCAGTCCCCAGATTCCTTCACTGGAGATTCTTAGAACTTTCACTGTCTGCTTACCTAAAGGAAGAGGAGATAAACCACTCCTCTCTTATATGAAAGCAGCTATTCTGTATTAACTATTTCAAACCAGAGAACACGTTGAAAGAAGCTCCACACTAAAATTGTTTCTTCCTTCCCCCCCCCCCCCAACTCCATGCCCCAGCACTGGGGGAGGAGTAGTACAAGAATGTTAAACACCGGAAAGGCTTCAAACTGCAGCAGTGCTGTTTGATTGGAAACAGAATGAAATCTGTCACAGGAGAACTTACTCACACACTGCACAACATGTGCAACCTCTTGGCTGCACTCTGCTTGGTGCACCTCAGGGCTGACTGATGGAATTCATGGAACAGCAGCACATGTGAAAGCTCAACAGTTTCCTCAGCTTCTCAGTAAAGAAACCTTTGTATCCTCCTGCCACAGGTACCAGCCTAAATGTCACCTTCACTTCCTCAGTGGCAACCAAGTGACAGATGTCTTCAGATTGGGTTGAAAAGGACCTTCAAGATCATCCAGTTCCAACCCCCCTGCCATGGACAGGGACACCTTCCACCAGCCCAGCTTGCTCAAGGCCTCATCCAACCTGGCTTTGAACACCTCCAGGGAGGGGGCATCCACAACCTCCCTGGGCAATGTGTTCCAGTGTCTCCCCACCCTCACTGTCAAGCATTTCTTCCTCATATCCAGGCCAAATCTTCCCTCTTCCAGCTCAAAGCCATTCCCTTCTGCAGTATTAGCTCACAATGTTTTGCAGAGCAATAATTTTGTTTAAATTTAGAGAGAAACGTTCAAGTTCACAGTATCAATTTCAAAGCACATATCTGGGCAGGGTTTGGGGCATGGGGTAGAGTAGGAATAAATGGAGGAGTTCTTACAATGTCATGGGGAAGCAAACTGTCAGCATAAGAAAACCTCAACAGTTTTTGAAAACTTCATTCAATTTTTTTTTTTTTTTTTTTTTTTTACTTCAAATGTCTTCAGCACTTGCTTGGTTTTCAAACAGATGTTTTCACTGAAGTTTAGCATGTTTGGAAGCCAGAAATGCATTTCCAAGCTACACTTTGTGCCTTTGATTAAATACACAGTGTCTTTAGAATCTACTGAAATAGCTGGAAAACTCACTCCATCAGGCCTTGACACTGCAGAATGAACTTTGCATAGACTGCTCAGCTTATCACAAAACCCAGCATTTCAAAACAGGTCTCAGAGGAAAAAAAGAGTGATCAAGACGGGCTGAGTATTAGTCCCATGTACTCTTCAAATGAGCAGACAATCTACACGGGTCAAAGCCCTTCCACCAAGGCCCCAGAACCTTCCTATAGACAAGCATCTGAGCAACTCAAAACGTTCTGAAAAGGTGTCTCACTTCTATAGCTTGAAAAAACACAAAAGGCAAGTCCAGAAAAAAAAAAAAAAATCAGCTTTTACATTTTATGTTCAGTTTAAATGAAGAAACCTGCCTACAGGGGCAGCTGAAAGGCAAATGGTCTAATATTGCTGGAGTAGATTAGCAAACTAATCTGAGCAGTGATTAACACAGAAACAGGCAAGAGCTGATTAGCTAACCAGTAAGCTTCCATCTTAACCAGAACTCAGTGTCTAGTCACACCTAGAACCTGGTAACCAACCTTGCCAGAAGCCAACAGACCATCCTGGATTGCTTGCCAACCAACCACCTACCCCACAGTTTCACAATACCCACCTATTTTTCAAGGAGAAAATGCTTCAAGCTGCAAGTTGTCTCACAAAGGTACAAGAGAAGGACAGATGCCATCAAACAGACCCTCAGTCGAGCAAAGCAGACAGACTAAAGGGAACTACCACATGAAAAGTCATGGAACATCCCACAGCAGGCAGTTCAGTTCCATTCTATCACCTGATAGTTGGGAGAAGAGACCAACCCCCACCTCACTCCAACCTCCTTTCAGGGAGCTGGAGAGAGCAATGAGGCCCCCCCTCAGCCTCCTCTTCTCCAGACTGAACAATCCCAAGTTCTCTCAGCTGCTCCTCACCACCCCTGTTCTCCAGACTCTTCCCCAGCTTCACTGCCCTTCTCTGGACCGGGTCCAGCACCTCAATGTCCTTGGAGTGAGGGGTCCCCAAAAGTGAACCCAGTCCTCAAGGTGTGGCCTCACCAGTGCTGAGTACAGAGAGACAATCCTCACCCTGCTCCTGCTGGCCACACCATTGCTGATCCAGGCCAGGATGCTTGGTGGCCTTCTTGGCCACCTAGGCACACACTGGCTCATGTTCAGCTGCTGTCAACCAGCACCCCCAGGGCTTTCTACTGGGCAGTTTCCAAGCACTCTGCCCCAAGCCTGGAGCCTTCATGGGGTTGTGACCCAGGCGCAGCACCCAGCCCTTGGCATTGTTAAACCTCACTCCATGCGAGGCTGTGACACGCAAGGAGACAAGAGAAGCTCACAGCTGCAGAGGAGCTGCTGTCTCTGCAGGGTTAGGAGCTCTCTCTCCAAGGGCTCCCTTCCCAGACTGAGGAAAGTAAAATCTCACCCGTGTCATTTTAAAAAAGTCCAAGGAGGGCCTGTTCCACCGCACGTCCTCCTCCCGCCTGCGCTTTAGCCGGCTCTTCTTCTCGTTGAGCACGCAGGGCTGGGAGCGGCACCGCAGCAGCCCCTGCCGCCGGCTCAGCTCGGGCGTGGAGGTGGGAGTGCTGCTGGCTGAAGGCAAGAGGTTCCCGGTCTCCGTGATGTGCTCCTGGGACAGGGAGAGGCGGCGCCTTGGGTTAAAGTCACAAGGGCCTCCAGAATTCCAGCGGCTGCTGGAGCTGGTGCTGCCCTCGCTGCTGTCCACGAAGCCGCTGCTGGCGGAGGAAGGCCTGGGGACCGGGGAGGTGTTGAAGCTGGTGACGGTGAAGACGTTGTTGAGCGAGAGGATGTTCTGTGGCAGGCTGATGCTTGTGCTTCTCTGCAGGGTGGCGCTGCCGTGGCTGTTGCAGCGCTGCAGGGTGGCGCTGCCGCCGCTGTTGCAGCGCCTCTTTGACACGGGAGTCCAGACCTTGGAGCTGCCAGGCTTCCACGGGGAGCGGCAGCGGGCCAGCTCATCGGGCTCCGACAGGGACCTGCAGTGGCGTTTGGTTGGCGGGGCCAAGGGCTGGCCCGAGTTCTCGTTCAGGTTGAGGTCACTTATCCACCCTGACACCATCGACGTGCTGGAAGGTTCCTGCTGCCACTGCAGAGCGCCATTGCTGGCCGTGCCGGTGCTGAAGGGGCACACTGGGAAAGAGTAGGCTGAGCTCCTGGTGTCAGTCTGGATTGGGCAACCCCCATTTAAAGCTTTCCAAGGACTTTCTTCTGAAAACACAAGAAAGATGCAGGTGAGAGATGGAAAGGACAGAGACCGTTTGTTTTACACCTAGCTCAACGTAAAACCACTTATCTGTGGCCTAGAAGGACAAGCCACAAATGCCCAGCTTCATCAAAATTCCACACTAGCATTCCACATTCATTTGAAAAGAGGTAGGGAACTCTCAAAACAAGAAGATAAAATATTTTAGGAGCCAATCCAGGCATTCCCAGTACCTTGTTAACATTTCCTCCTGTACAGAGAAAGGATTTTAGTGAGAAGCAACAGGGCCAGCTTCCTAGCACACACCACACTGAAATGCTGTAACAGGGACAACCGAATTGGTTTAGCTAATCATGCCAGAACCCACTAGGGAATTTATTTATATTTGAAATAAAGAGCAGGATCATCTCTGCTGTTCTTCATTTGGCTGTTTTAATAACACCTTACTATAGAAACATTACAAAGAGTTCATGTTTTGTGGTGTGAAAAACTGCACTTGAAATGACAAACAGTATAAAGTGAAACTAGGCTGCAGGTTGTTTCTTTCTTTCCCCCCCCCTCGAAGTGCAGGGGAGAAAAACCAAAACCCAACACACTACAACCTTAATTCAGCACAAAAACTATCTCTGAAGAACCTGCTGCAAGCCTTGCTGTGAATACAGTGCCCAACTTCCCAGCTGAAGTGGCAGAGCTGGGTTAAAAGCAGGCTGCCAGCGAAGCCCCTCACTCTTTTGTGAAGCTTTTCTTTGAGAACATTCTGCACATTTTACAGCTGTTCCTCCACATTACACAATGAAGTGTAAGAAGAACTACAGCACTTTGGATGTGCAAATTGAAAAGCAGCAAAGGGAGAAAAAAAAAAAAAACACCCACCCTGTTGGCCAGTTAACAGTGCTTCATGCTTGGTTAGAAAATTTGCTAATTTAAACCAATTAGCCAAGTAAGTTTCACTGATCCCAGCTTTAAAGAAAGAGCATTTCAGTTTTTTTTCCCCCATGCATATTAAGGGTCTAGATACAGCCTAACCATTAAATACTTGATTATTCCTCTGCCTAAACTCAGTTTTGGAGTGATCAACAGATAAAAAGATTTTGCTGAGTAGCTTTAAAAGTTGCAAACCCAAATAGTTGTACGTGTTCCATGCCCCAAGTATGTCATGGATTATCCTGTTTATTTGGATCTTATTTAAAGAACACCCTATTGTCTCAAAATCATTTAACTGTGCAGACAGCTGGCCTATTCAAACAACATGTTTTATTAGAATTCCTCTGTCCTTCCTCCTCCATTCTTTCAGATGGGTACAGCCACATACTGTGCTTTGCCTTAAGCATGTAAGCTCTTCAAGGCAGAGACCATCCATAATTCAATGCAAGTAAAATAGCCAACACAATGGGATCCAGATAATGTTTGAAACTCCTAACATGGACTGGAGGACAATTTCCTAGCTTGGGCTGCCCTGATT
Source organism: Indicator indicator (assembly GCF_027791375.1). Classification (NCBI taxonomy): domain Eukaryota; kingdom Metazoa; phylum Chordata; class Aves; order Piciformes; family Indicatoridae; genus Indicator; species Indicator indicator. Next base: position 8,010,650 of record NC_072032.1, on the reverse strand, counting down.
TAAAACAGAAAAAAGAAAAGTCCTTTAGGAAGCTTTCTCCCAGGCTGGGAGGTTGGTTTAAAAAGTCTGTTAAATAAAAAAGCCAAGAGCTGGCTGTGTTTTCATTGTTGACATGGTAATGGTATTTAAGATAAAATAGTGTTTCCCTTTTGAAACTGCACATAAACCAAGATTCACACTTAGAGGGAATCCCACTGAGCAAAGACAAATCCTCCATGCTTAAACACCACAGAACACACAAAATTTCAAGTCCATCCTTTAAAGTAGCAACTAACTGGCATTTGTAGGTTTTTTGGATAGGTAGCTTACTCTCATTCCAGTAGGAGCAAGGAGAGGGAAAAGTAAACCAAACAACAAAAAAACCAAAAAAACATCACCACTTATCACTAACTGGCATTTGTACTTCTTTTTGACAGATACAATTTACTCTCATTCCAGTAGGATCAAGGAGAGGGAAAAGCAAACCAAACTTGTCTGAAGGCACTGGACTTCAGCTTATAGTTTACATGGTGCTGGGTATTTCATGTGGCAAAACATTTAAGGTATGTAATGATGTGAGAGCTTTCTGCTAGCTGAGGAACCCGAGATGTTTAGCATGAAAACCAGCGTCGCTCTGCTTCTGCACACCACAGATATTGAACCAAAAAAGTGTTACAAGGGCTTTTACTATGCAAAGCAGATCACAAGCACAAAACTAACAACCAGCTATTCCCAGTATTGTTCAAAGAACAGCTTAAAGCAGCAGGCTCTACAGCAGCATGCTCCATCCCCCTCACCTTATTTACAAAAGAAAGGCTGCTTGCTATAGCAATTACCTCAGTCAAACACAGCTCAGGCTTCTGCAGAACTTACCGTTGATTTCGAAAGGGAACAAGCTGCCACTTTTGTTCAGCTTCTCAGATGAGTACTGAAATTAATCAGAAAGAAAAAAAAAATTTTAACTGTGTGAAAGAGCACACACCCCAAGGAACCTGCAGGCAGGTCACAGCTTCTCCCTGTGAGCATTCAACACAGCTTTAGGACAGAGTTTTGCTGGGTATTTTGAAATTCCTCAACAGCTCATCTTTCTAAACATCTTTCTGGCATCTTTTTGTGAGGTTTTCTGATCTATTGCTAAGTTCTCAAACAGTTTCAAGAGTTGCAGCATTAGCCCATGCAAATAAACTGCAAAATTAAGAGTGAGGATTCACCCCGACGAAAAAAATCTTTGATCCAATTCTCATTTCAGAGGAGAGGAAATTACAGCCTGACAATTGGGTTGCCATTTTCAACTCAAAAAAGCAAAATGACTTCATCTTCAGCAAAGAGACAGGAATATCTTATCTAAAGGTGTCCCTGCCCATGGCAGGGACTTGGAACCAGATGATCTTTAACGACCCTTCCAACCCAAACCATTCTAGGCTTCTGTGAAATTAAATATACAAACTCCTAAGGGTCTCCAGAAAGGCCACTGACCAAATCAAGCTTTGCTAGCAAGTATTTTACATTTTCCTAGGTTCAGTGCAGCAAAAGGTTTTCTTGCTTCTTAAAGAGCTACTAAAACCAATCATTCCTACCCAAAAATCATCTTTTGGAGACTTACAGTTTGAGTAGTGAACCATCACCAATAAACCACGTAAAAGCCATGCTTAAAGCAAGGTCTGTGTGGAAAAGGGCTTCAGAATTCATGATGAAGCTTTGCCAGGAGCAGCTGCACAGCGAGACAAGTTTGTGTGCAGAATGCTTTCCATTTTCTTCACTAATTTTACCTCCAAAATATCACTACAAAGGCCTTCTTAGATGGTATGTGTTTTTTCAGACAAAGCTGAGAGCTTGCTATAAAGGAGCCATAGATGGCTTAAGGCTCCATCAGAGCCCAAGGACCGTTCTTTATTCTCCCATCACCACCAGGGTAGAGAGGAAGGTAGCTTTAGAAGAGGGCAGCACCCTTGATGTGAACACTGCTCTGTGTCCAGGCAGAGCAGACAGTGTTCTACACACACACACTTCCTTCCTAGAGACAAAGTCAATTTTTAAAGAAAAATCCTTGGGCTACAAAGCTTTTCTTTCCTGCTGTATAGCAACAGAAGGGGTGCTGCTGACAACTCCATGGACAAGACAAATGCTAAGGCATGGTAACATTCCCTTGATGCTACTGTTTTAGAGGTAGGAAACAATGGAATTGATGAAAGGACAGGATTTTAGTCAACAGATGGTTAATCAAAATCTGCATGAGACAAATCACTGGTTTTTCACTTAATATTTGCATCTGCAGAAGCATTTATAGCTTCCTTTTACAGAAAGCTACTTTGAGAAAACAGCTGAACCCCAAGTCTGAATCTCCATCAGCTTTGCAGTGAATCAGCCCCACTCACTACCTCACTACAACCTGATAGCAGGAGTAGCAGTCACTGCTACTGGTTGCTTTTTACAACTGCTGTGGCCAGTTACAGAAATATGGAATCACAGAATTGTTTGGGTTGGAAAAGCCCCCTAAGATTGAGTGCAGCCATCAACCCAACACCACCGTGGCCACTAAATCATGTCCTAAAGTGCCATGGCCACAGGTTTCTTGGACACCTCCAGGGATGGGGACTCCACCACCTCCCTGGGCAGCCTGTTCCAATCCCTGGCCACTCTTGCAAAGTAGTATTTCCTAATCTCCAACCTAAATCTCCCCTGGAGCAATTTCATGCCATTTCCTCTTGTCCTATCACCTGTACACCACGAAGAGGAGACTAACCCCCACCTCACAGCAACCTCCTTTCAGGGAGCTGTAGAGAGCAATGAGGTCTCCCCTCAGCCTCCTTTTCTCCAGGCTGAACAACCCCAGTCACTCAGCTGCTCTTCACCAGACCTTTCAACAATTCTGCTGCCCTTCTCTGGACCTGCTCCAGTCCCTCATTTAAAACCACATTTTCAAAGCTAGCACCAACTGTTTAGACTAAACAGTTCCTAAGGTATCCTACAGAACACAACAGCATCTTAAGATAACAGTAATAGTTGCATTTCAGCTGTCCCTGAAGGGGAAACAAACAAATTAAAGATAAGGTTTTCCAGCAAATTCCTTCCTCTCCAGTTTCCAGGCTACACTGACCTATTCAGCTACCTGATAGTAGCTAAGGAAAATCAGGGAACAGAACTCCAAAACATCTCAAAGCTAATTTGTATCTTGAACCACTTGGAAAAGGGAAGTAAAGAATGACTTGAACATCTCCCTAATTACAATGTTACAATCAAAGCCAGACTGGATGAGGCCTTGAACAACCTGGTCTAGTGGAAGATGCTCCTGCCCATGGTGGGGGATTGGAACTAAATCTTGAAGCTCTTTCAACCCAAACCAGTCTAGGATTCTATGATGATTAAACAACAATCCCCACAGGCTAAGATCTTTGATGTTTAGAAAGAACAGAACCTCTAGGACAATCCCATGTGGCACTTCAGGAGATACCTGACTTTTACAAGTAGTTTTCAGCCAAATACATCTTTACTAAGACTCTTACATGTACTTGAGTTATTGAACAGCCTGCACTTGAACCATCTTAAAAAGCCTTGTCAGGTAGAGAGTGAGCTACACCTCTGACAGCTGCAAAGCACTGAAAGCATTTTTCAAGGGGGACACAGAAAAAGTGGGATCACAGACACAATCTGGCTACAGTGCTCTGTAACCAACAGCAACCCTGTCCTCAGAGCCTTCTCATCAGCTTCTGGTGAAGTCAGTGCTCAGCTCCATGACCAAGCAGACACGTTACACACTACAACTACTTAATATGATTCTGGATCAACAATCATTTAAGACACAGAGTGCTAATTCTTTGGAGATTTAGACCAAAACAATTGCTAAGAATGCTACAAGTGACATCTTATGAAGGAAAAGGAAAGGAGCAGGAAGCTGCAGTGTTTCCAGTAAAAGCTCAAGGCACTGAAATAAGAGGGAGAAGTAGTCAAGAATCTCCTTTATGATACACACTTGACTTTCCTATCACAATACAACCACTTGGAAACACTATCTGGTGCTGTATTTTAATGATGTCTGGAAGTCCAAGCTTGAGTAGACTATCAGGCTGTAAATTGTTTATAGAGAAGGGAGGATCTTTTTATCCACCCAGCACATGACAGAAGTCCCTCTAGATATGAACAACAGGGCACTGAACCAGTTTATCAACTCTCCTGGGGTGGCTATGCCCTACCCTCCCCCATTTATCCCTTTTGTGCTAAGATCCACCTGAAGCTTCCTGGATGAAGAGGTTTCTCTGTTTTATCACCCCCTCGAGGAGAGATTGCAGTCACTAAGAACCCTGACAGGGCAGTCTGCTTCCCTCTGCCAGAAGGAAATGCTCCTTACAGTAAGGCCAAATTATTCAACAAGGTAATTTTCCTGAAGAGCAAACTCAAGAGCTCATGGCACATCCATCTTCTGCTTTTAGAACAGATGTTAAAAAACCCCACCAAGATCTGGTGCCTCTGGAGAACTTCCTGTGTCAGAAGCCCATTCAAGACAGAGACAAACAGAGTGTGAAATAAACAAGCTTCACCTAAGAGTCTTGCTTCATGCAAGAAAGTGGGTGTGCGTTGAAATGCTTGTTCAAAAGCAGAACCTCTTTTGTGCATTGGGAAACGTGGCTGAGGGAACTGGGGGTGTTCAGCCTGGAGAAGAGGAGCCTGAGGGAGACCTCATCACTCTCTACAACTCCCTGAAAGGAGGCTGAATTGAGGTGGGATTGGTCTCTTCTCACTAGTAAGTGACACAATGAGAAGAAACAGCCCCAAGTAGCACCAGGGCAGGTTTAGGTTGGACATTAGAAGATACCTCTTCCCTGAGAGCTTTCTCAAAGACTGGAACAGGCTGCCCACGAGGTGGTCGAGTCCCCATCCCTGGAGGTGTTTCAAGGAGGCAGAGATGTGGTGCTGAGGGCCATGGTTTAGCAGCAGGCTTGGCAGAATTAGAGAATGGTTGGACTGGATTATCTTAAAGGGTTTTTCCAAGCAAAGTGATTCTCTGATTCTGCCCTACTGGAAAGATGGACACCACACAGATCCTTACGCTTTCTGAGGGTACCACATCAGCAACTTGACATTTTTTCTCCTCAGCCTTTCCTCTAGACTAAACAACTCCAGTTCCCCTGACTGCTCCTCACCAGACCTGTTCTCCAGACCCTTTGCCAGCTTCACTGCCCTTCTCTGTACCTATTCCAACACCACAATGCCTTTCTTGTAAAGGGTAAGAATTGAATCTTCAGTGTGTGGTTCTCTATGTCCTTGCTACAACTCTCACCCATTTTGCAACCTAGCCTTAACCACCTGACTCCTGGCTAACCTACATTCCTGAATTTGTGTAGCTTGCAGTCACCTCTCTCCTTGGCACCCCACAGTTATTAAATGTTATGTTGGCAGATCCTTACCAGATTGATACTGTAGGTTTTACAGGTCAGATCATCCAAGCTCTGGTTCTGCAGCTTTTCTGTTATTAGTGTTACCATGGTAGTTGCTCCTTTTCCACTTGCTCACACAGAAGTGTTGGAGGTTTTTCAGTCTTCAGTTTCAGTACTCATGAGCCATTTTTCTGGGTTGGCTTCAAGTCTTGAGATTTATGCTTCCATCTTATTGCCAAGGTTTATTTCCAGTGCTGTCAGTGTATCATGTCTGGTTTTCTGTAAAATTGGGACAGAAAACATAGAAAAAAGTCAGAAAAGTTCTTGTGGAGATCACAGTATTGCAAGAACAGGAGTAGTGTTTGGGCCATTCATTCATGCAGGTAGAGCACTCTGACCATTGCTACTGGCTCCTGTTGCAGACTCAGATGCACAGAATGGATTGGGTTGGAAAGTAACAACAAGAGCATCTAGTTCAACCCCCTGCCATGGGCAAGGACACCTCCCAGTAGCCCAGGCTGCTCAAGGCCTCATCCAACCCAGCTATGAACAGCTCCAGGGAGGGGGCATCCACAACCTCCCTGGGCATCCTGTTCCAGTGTCTCACCACCCTCACTGTCAAGAGCTTCTTCCTCAACTCCAGTTTAAGTCTCCCCTCCCCATGTCTCCATTCATGGAAGAACATTCCTGTTGAGATCTCATGGATTGCAGAAGGCAGATGGGACTCAAACAGTAAAGATCAGGGTATTATTTGGCTGTTTCCTGTTGGTAAACAAATTCTACCTAGGATTGTTAGCCAGGGCAGAAGACTGAAGCTTTCCCTCATCAAAACTCCTATACCAAGTCTTAGCCAGGTAAACTTAACACTATATTGCCACGCAGCAGTACAGAAAGGGAGGCTATCAAGAAGGTGGAGACTCTTCACAAGGAGTCCCATGGAAAAGGCAAGTGGTGATGAGGACAAGCTACTGCTGGGGAGATTCCCACTGAACTCCAGAGAAAACGGTTCCCCATGAGAACAGTTGGGCATTGGAATCACCTCCCAAGGGAAGCAGTGGAATCCCCTCCATGGGATGGTTTCAAGACTCAGCTTGACAGGGTGCTGGGCCAGCTCATTTCAACAGCACCATCACCTAGAAGGGTTGGAACAGATAATCTTGGGGTCCCTTCCAACCTGGCATTCTGTGAAACCAGACCAGCACCTGAAGCATGCAGGCCCCCTCCACACTGCCCTCTCTAACACCATTTTAAGCCATTCTACCACACTGCTCCATCACTAAACCCTTAATAAGCAGAGCAGAGAAGGGTGTTACTCAAATGCTGCACCCACTCCCCAAACCCTCAGCTACATCTAATAGACCCTGTGTGTTTTTCACTGGTTTAAAGCTTCTACCATTGCTACCTGTCAGCAACCACCCCATCTGAAATGTGTAAGCAGGCCAGATTACCACACACCTAAAAAGCATCACTGACAAAAGCTGAGATCTTTATCCTGTGAGCAGCTAAATGCAAAGCTCCAGGCTCACCAGCTGCCTCTCTCCATTCTAAACATTCTCTATAGAATCTCTTTTCCTCCATCTCCTCCCACAGCATCCCCAACCCTTTAGCTGCTGCAGTATCATTCCTGTCTCCCACCAGTCTTTATTAGTTGGTTATTTTTACCCCACCAAACGGACCTCTGTACTTTCCTCAGCTCCACCTCACTCTTTCGCTTCTCAAGAACCAGAACAAAACCACAGGAGTTCAGCTTCTTCGTTTTCCTTCTTCTACCATCAAGTCTTTCAGGCTCACCACAGTTCTTTCAAATTCACTTCCAGTTTTCAAGCCCAAGCCTACAACAGCTTTCATTCTCATTTCTTCACAGCACCTTCAGCCAACTCCCCTTCCCATAATCACAGACTCAGAGTTGCTTTGGTTGCAAAAGACCTCTTAAGATCATCCAGTCCAACCGTCAACCCAACACCACCATGGCCACTAAACCACGTCACCATGTGCCACAGGTTTCTTGAACACCTCCAGGGATGGGGACTCCACAACCTCTCTGGGCTCCAGCACCCTCACACTAAAGAAGTTTGCCCTCATGTCGAGGTGGAACTTCCTGTATTCCAGTTTGTGTGTGCCCCTTGTCCTAACACAGGACACCACTGAAGAGCCTGGCCCATGCTTCTTGACCCCCACCCTTCAGATATAGTTAAACATCAATAAAATCCCCTCAGGCTATTCTTCTCCAGACTAAACAGCCCCAGGCTGATGTTCTAGTCCCATCATCATCCTCATAGCCTTTGTTGGACACTCCAGTATATCCCAGTCCCTCTTGAACTGGAGAGCCCAGAACTGGACACAATACTCCAGCTGTGGTCTCACTGGGGCAGGGTAGAAGAGAACCACCTCCCTTGACCTGCTGCACATGATTTTCCTACACTAACCATCAACCTCTTCACCTTCACAGCTGTCTGCTGTGTCACTGCTTCCCTTGGTCTGAGAGCTGTCCCATCACAACAATCTCTGCCCAGCTTTTGGCCTCATTCTCAGACCTACTTTTATTTGCTGCTCTAAAATGCTTACAAATGCTCCTCAACCACAAATAATCCTACCCAGAGATGTGAAGATTCCGTTGGTCTATTTTTACTGCACATGTCCTATCTTTCAGGAAAGCACCCAGCCACTTGAAGTATTGCTACCATATCTTGTTCTGAACTCACACCGAGTCAAATATCGAAACCACTCGGGTTGATAAGCTCACCACTAGAAGTTACACACACCCTTCTCAGTGCCAGCATCTGCCAAAGCCAAGTGTGGCTCAAGAAATACTCTGCCAGGCTAAGGGCAAGGGTTGGAACAGGGCAATATTCATTGGCAGGACTCCTTAGGATTGGAAGGGACCTTCAAGACCATCTAGTTCCAACCCCCCTGTCATAGGCAGGGACACCTCCTACTAGACCAGCTTGCTCAAGGCCCCACCTAACCTGTTTTTGAACACCTTTCAGGCTTGGAGCCTCCACAACTTCTCTGGTCAAGTTGTTCCAGTGTCTCTCCGCCCTCAGGAAGAAGAATTTCCTCCTAATGTTTCATCTCAATCCAGCTTCTTCCATGGCACAATCAAACATCATCACAGCCCCTTTTAAACCTGGTGAAGATTAAACTAGATCCAGACATCCAGAAGAGGAATCAGAAAATGTCCACAAAGCCAGAAGGTGCACTGCAGCCATTTTTAGGTGTTCAGCACCCTGCACTTGGCTGATACTGGTCCACAGCAAGCTCACCAGGTCAGGCATATGCTGTGGGCATCAGCACTGACCCTTCTACACTACAAATCTGTTCCTCCTGGGCAGTCCTTCTTGCTACTTAACAATGCCACCTCCCTGGAGGTGCTCAAGGCCAGGCTGGATAGGGCCTTGAGCAACCTGATCTAGTGGAAGGTGTCCCTGCCCATGGCAGGGGAGTTGGAACTAGATGATCTTCAAGGTCCTTTCCAACTCAAGCTATTCTATGAAGAAACATGATCATCACCACACTCCTCCTAATGAAAGCCATTCCAAGTTGCAGTCTGATGTATCTCAGCTGCCATCTTAACTGCCAACACGTTTTCCTCTCTAGCTCCTCAGCTACCCACTGCAGGATGCCAGCAGAAGGTTGGTTGCTGCCACACCGAGATTGAGAGTAAGGAATTTGTACAGTTTGATAAAAGCAAAACACTTCCTTTTGTCTGGGGTAAAGGTTGTTTTCCAGCTGGATCAGTTCCCCAGTCTGGTTTGCTATAACTAGACAAATTCTTGTGTGGGCATTGTGTGGGACTGTGACACTGCTTAGACAACTGCCCAGAACACCTCTGTCCAAGTCAGGAAAGAAAGCAAAAAGCCACAGAAGAAAGCTAGCTGACATTAACCTGTCCCACACTAGAACTAGATGCCCCCTTCTGAGGCATGGTTTGAACATCATCTGCTCCTTTTTTCCTCCTCCAATTCACACTCTCTTGGCTAGTAGAACTTCCCAGCTCGAGATGATCTGAAGTCACCCCTGTAGCCTCAGCACCTTAACCCTAAGAGACCAAAGTCCTGATTCACTCCAGTCAAGCTATTTATCCTCTATTGGGAATTGCTTCCCTTCCCTCCACACTCCCAGTTCACACTGGCTGTTGGAAGATGAGATCCTTAGCAGTCCCTCCAGCTTCACTAGCCTGTTGTCACTCTTACCACCACCAAGAGTTACTTCCAAGCTTCTGGCCCTCAATACCTCACAGAAGGATGTTCCTTCCATTACTCCTCTGCAACGGAAAAACCTTGAGTGTTTTTTTGTTTGCTTCCATACCCTCTGGTCTCTATTTAATGCACTCACAGACAGCAGAGCTGGTTATTGTATCTCCTCTTCCCGAGACTGGTTAAAGGCAGCAAACTTTCATTTGCAGCCTCTCCTTATTGTGGCCTTAGTGCTCATCGACTTGAACCCCTCCCAAACTGCTCTGTGCTTCAAGCCAGGTGGATTTTCAGTAACAGGAACCATTTGACCATCCATGCCAGGGCAATGTAGATCCTGCTGAACCTGCATTTCTTCATCTACCTCATGGCCTAGATCTTGGCACAAGCAAGTTCTGCCTCCCACTGTGAGTACATGCCCTGCTTTCTACGCAACCTGCAAGGACACTCCAAAGATACACACCTCTGCTGTCACCAAGTCTCTACAGGTAGCAGCTGAGCCAAGCCATGCAAGTTCAAACACCAAGATCCTCCAAGCCTTGAGGTAACAACAGCAGCCTTTGGGAGCAAAGTTGGATGAAGTTCTACAAGATCACAGCCACCTCTCCCTTCTCACACCACCATCCCTTACAGAGCCTGAGTAGGTAGAACGATGAGCAAACTGAGCTAGCCAAGATAAATACACACCACAAAAGATGGGAGTCAGACTTCATCTTAGTAGGATCTCTCCTCAAGATGGGGTGTAGAGGTGAGAGGTGATGGGGAAGAGAAGCTGCTTTTGTCACTGAAAGTTGGACTACTGATAAGGAATAAATGGAAGATAAAAATGGAACTCCAAATGCAAGCCAAGGCTGACATGGCTCCCAGCTGGAGAACGAGCAGTGATGGAACCAGTTTCACCATTATCTCCCATTTCCCCTTCTGTAACACGTGGTGAAGTCTGAGAGAAGCAGGTTCCTTGTTCCATCTCCATAGTACTAGTACAGAGAGCGTTTACTTCTTGAGAACTTTAGCCATAAGTAGTAATAACAATGGAAAAATCTCTGCTGCAATGAAGGGGAGAGAAGAAATGCTCATGTCACGAATTCTCCATCTTCCCAGTGACGTCACTGGGGTCTTTTTTTGGGAAGACTACTAAAAATACAGATCCATTCAACCCCCAGTCAATTAAAGGATGTCAGAGGCTCATCCAATTTGACAACCTACTTTCAAAGAGATGAAGAGTCCTGATGAAGAACATAAAGCCAATTAAAAAAAAAAAAAAACCTCTGCTTGGCTGTAAGAAAGTAAAGCAGCCAGACTCATTTCCAACCCACTCCTCCTCCTCTGCATCCTGCAGGACAAAATGTTCCAGCAACAGCACAACTCACTGGGAAGATTTCACACAATCACAGAATGGTAGGGGTTGGAAGGGACCTCAAAAGATCATCTAGTTCAACCACCCTGCCAGAGCAGGATCACCTAGAGTAGGTCACACAGGAACACATCCAGATAGATCTTGTAAGTCTCCCGAGAAGGAGACTCCACAACCTCTCTGGGAAGACAGCTCCAGGGCTGTTTGAAACACTTAAAACACTTCACTGGAAGTTCCATCTCAGATAAAGCAGAAAAGCTCCAAGATTTCAGATGATAGCACCAATATAGATGCTTCTTGATGAGCACAATCCCATTCTTTTCTGCCTACTGCACTAGAATTATCCCATGCAAACACATGCTGTTCCTTCAGTTTATTTCCTGCTCTTCAGAGAGCTACATGCAACTTTCATTACCAAAATCCCATACTTAGCCAGCTCCCAGCAGAAGGATTAGCTGGAGTCAAAATTCCAACTGGGATAAATAGGTCCTTTAAAATATTGTATCTGCTTCAGCAAGCCAAAGCAGCTAATCAGCCCTGCAGTACTAACTCCAGATCTAGATCTGGTTTGCTACTGGACTCTAGATGAAAGATGTGGAGGGTTTGGGAGTTTTTTTGCCTGCCAGCACTTTCTGCAGCATCCAAAGAAGCGTTTCCAAACTAAATTTTCACCTCAAATACTGTGTCCAGTTCTGATGTCCCCAACATAAGGAGGACACAGAGCTGTTGAAGTGAGTCCAGAGGAGGGGCACAAAGGCTGGAGCACCTCTATTGTGAGGATAGGTGAGGGATCTGGGGTTGTTCAGCCTAGAGAAGACTCCAGGACCTTAGAGCTACCTTCCAATACCTGAAAGGATCCTACAGGAAGGCTGGAGAGGGATTTTTCATAAGGATGTGTAGCAACAGGACAAAGGGGAACAGTTTGAAGCTGAGGGAGAGCAGGGTTAGACTGGATCTTAGGACATTCTTCAGTACAAGGGTAGTGAGTCTCTGCAACAGGTTGCCCAGGGAGACTGTGGATGCCTCCTCCCTAGGGGTGTTCAAGGCCAGGTTGGATGAGGCCTTGAATAGCTGAGTCTAGCTTAGAGGCACCCCTGCCCATGTTGGGAAGCTTGGAGTAGATGCTCTCTAGAGTCTCTTCTAACCTAAGCCATTCTGTGATTCTGTTGAAACTGTTTCACAATCATCTAGCAAATCCAACTGAAACAGGAGCTCCTCTCCCTGAAAAGTTTGGATGTGACAAAACACAGTAAGACTCAACGACACTCTGCACTTGCTGGAACTCAAAGTGTCAGCTCCATCTGCAATTCAGTTTCTTTTCAAGACTACAGAGATTTCTTCAGCTACAGAATCCCTCAGCTTTCTCCACACAATGCTTTCATAAGCCAGTTTATTAAAAGGAAGCCTCAGCCTTCTGAGGTGTTCAAGCCTGGATTAAGGCTGTCACAATTCCAGCACAGAACTGCAAACAGGGACAAGAAAAATAGTTTAGAAGGCATTCTGATGGCCACTGAAGTCAAATTACTCAGATATTCCACATGCTCCAGCAGCAGGAGTAACAAGAGCTGAAAAGTGTCTACTGAAGAACATCCCTCAGTTAACATGCAAGACAGGACAAGAGTTCACCATTTTTGAGGTTGAAAAACTAGGATTTGGGTTGTTACTGCCTCCAGAGACAGACAAGAATAAATGAGGTCTGCTTGCCTCAGCTGCTTCAAATCATTACGGAGCCCAGGATTTCACTGTTTTGACCCTAAAACATCTTAATTCTAACAGCAACTGGTCCCTGGGACAGCCATGACAATATAGAAACCATCACTAATTACAGGCTGCATCCTGCACTCCCTTCTACTCCATCTCCCACACTTCAGAGGCAAGTGCTCCTCTGAGGAAGAAGCAAAGCCTCAACCATCACACACAGCCTTTGGACCCCATTTTAATTAAACCCATTTCAGCAAATCCCTTCAAGTCCAAGGGAACAAACAGTGCTCAGAGCTTCCCAACTGGAAAACCAGACCTTGTTAAAAGCCTTCTCAGTAGATGGAGAAAACCTGCAAGAAGCAGCACCAGAGAATAACACCCTGGGTTAAGATGGTGGCTTCCACTCTGCAGAACTCACAGCCAGGTCATGTGCTGGAGAAGGTAACAACACTTTGGTGAACAAGATTTCTCAGTCTTCACAGACAGAACTCACCCAACTTCACTAAGAGAGAAACACAAAATAAAGACCTAAATTGGTTACTAAAATTTTAAAACGCAGATTTTACTGTTACATGATCAACTGCCACTGAGTCTAACCATCGAACCCAACACCACAATGGCCATTAAACCATGTCCCAGAGTGCCATGGCCATGGATTTCTTGAACACTTCTAGGGATGGGGACTCCACCACCTCCCTGGGCAGCCACTTCCAATCCCTGACCACTCCTGCAGCAAAGAAATTTTTCCTAATCTCCAACCTAAACCTCCCCTGGCACAATTTCAGGCCATTTCCTCTCCTTCTATCACCTGATACTAGGGAGAAGAGACCAACCCCCTTTTAGGGAGTTGCAGAGAGCAATGAAGTCTCCCCTCAGCCTCCTCTTCTCCAGGTTGAACAACCCCAGTTCCCTCAGCTGCTCCTCACCAGACCTGTTCCTCAGACCCTCCACCAACTTTGTTGCCTTTGCTCTAGCGCCTCCATGTCCTTCTTGGAGTGGCCCAAAACTGAACCCAGTATTCAAGGTGTGGCCTCACCAGTGGCAAGCACACATCCTGCTCCCCAAACACACAGAACTAATAAACCTTCTCCTGTCTGCTTTCAGATTCACTCTGAATCGTTTAAAATACAATGCCCAAGTGGTAGGTTTGGTTTTATGATCCCAGGTGTGACATGATCTTGCTGGAGGCCTCAGGCCAGGTGAAAAGCACTAGAGTTAAGCTGCTGCTTCGTGGTATTTCAGGGATCTAATGAGCTCTGTAATGTACACCCAGGGAAGTCTTCCTAACCTTAGCTTGAGTACAACTATGGAAATTAAAAACAAGGAACCTATGGCAGGCCAAATATTTTTCAGTAAATAGTACAGCTGGTGAACTGCAGCTCGAGCTAAATTTAGAGCTCAAGTGCTTAGCAGTGTTCTGTAAATATCCATACATCTCAGTGCTTGCAGTCACATGAAATACACTTCCCCCGAGCCTTGCTGTCCTAATTCTTCATTCTACAACTAACATTTCCCTCTCATGACAAAATATTACACCCCATTTAGTGGTACAAGAGAACTTTCAGTCTTTGGCTCACAATTCTACCTCTGCAGAAGATCACTGTGCAGCTGCATTGGACCACAGAATGCATCAAGTTGGAAGGGACTCTCAGAGGTCTTCTTGTCCAACCCCCAAGCAGCTAGCAGGGACATCTCCAACTAGATTGGGTTGCTCAGGGTTCCATCAAGTTTGACCTTGAGTGTCACCAGGGATGGGGCCTCCATCATATCTCTGGGCAACTGTTCCAGCATTTCACCACCCTCATTGTTAAGAGTTTCCTCCTAATGTTTAACCTAAATCTCCCTTGCTTCAGTTTCAAATCATTACCCCTCATCCTATCACCACAACCCCTTCTACTAGACAGTCCCTCCCCAGCCTTCCTGTAGGTCCCTCTCAGATACTGGAATGCACCTCCAAGGTCTCCTTGGAGCCTTCTCTTTTCTAGGCTGAACAGCCTCAACACTCTCAGCCTGTCCTCACAGGAGAGGTGCTTCAGCCCTGATGTATGAACAAGCTCCTGGATGTGCATATCCTTATTTTAGCAGTTTATCACAAATACATATTTTCATATAACCCCCCAAAAGTCTAAAAAAAGAAAGCACTTGAAGTAGGAGCTATGCAAGACTAAGGTTCTGTGTAGTTTGCATACCATGGTTAAAGCCTTCTGTTGTCTTATCTGTCTTTTGAGAGCATGAAAGTGCTCTGAATAGATAGGAGATATGGTGCCCAACAGGCAACCAAGCTCCCCCTCAAGGCCCAAATTTCTTCTCAATCATCACTGACCATCTGTAATTTGCTACCCAAGAAACTTGAATTCATCTGGCAGGAGACACCACCTCAAAAGATGGCACACTGAAAGGCCTCAAGTTATACAACACCCATCTAGTTACATGAACCATTAAAATAAAGTCCCAGTAGCAAGGAAATGAATCCATGAAAGCTCCTGTGTGGGCAGCGAAGGGGCAGAAGGTGTCAGTAAAATGGGCCACACTCCAGTTACTACGTGGTAAAACCAGCTCAGTTTTATTTGAGCATAAAAACACCAGGTTAAAAAACAGAAGGGGAAGAGCATTTAGTTGAATCTTCACTGCCTGGGACAGAAATCTAGCAGCTTTAAATGGCAGCAGGTAAGGCAAGTCAAGCACATAACGTCTGCAGACAACAACAGTGTAAGAGAGGACAGGACCCTGTGTCCTCCCACTTGGGCAATTCCCTTTACAGACGACTGCGTTCTGACAAGATCAGCTTCTGGTAACCAAGTTGAAGGACAAAACAGTAAAGATTTACCTGATAAAGTCAACAGTAAGAGAATGTCCTTTCAGTTCTTCACCTGAAAATTCTCCATCTTTCAAATCAGCTTTCAGTGCTGATAAGAAGAGTGCTTTATCTAAGCACACTTTAAAATAAGCCTCTGAAATGACATCTGGCTTCCTGGCAGCTTCACTCATGCAAAGGTTAAGCATACAGGCTGCTGCATAAAGCAAGGACATCTTTCCTGCTGAAGATCTAAAACATCAAACCACCACACTGGGGGAAGTCACTGTGCCTAAGCACCTGGACCCATGAAGTACTGAAGTGATAAACAAAGCTTGTGACAGCTGCAGCCTTGCTCTGCAGGTGCAAGAGGCATTTACCTCATTTCAGTTGGGCTGGGTTTAACAATTAGTTCAACAGCTACTTCAGGATTTAGAAATAGGTTTGGGTTTGTTCAGTGCTCTCAGATCTCCTGCTCAACTGAGAGCAGGGTGAGGGGAAGGGAAGGTCCTCCTGAACCAGTTCCAAAGTGTAAGGCTGTTTATCTAACACGACTGGAAAGTTTAGTCACAGGGATACATGGTATTTTGCAACTGATTCTATTACTAGAATTTGAGCATTATACTTGGTAAAGGAAAATCTCCCACAACCAAGCATTGGACCACCCTGAGCAGCTTCAGCTGTAGTCTCCACAGCCAAGCTTGCCCAACAGCATCACTGACAGCAGGACCCATCTAACTGTGCATTTAGAGGGCAGAAAGACATTCTGTAGTGACAGTAGTGACTAGAACAGGTTGCCAGGAAAGGTTGTGGATGCCCCCTCCCTCGAGGTGGTTCAAGGCTAAGCTGGATGAGGCATTGAGCAAGCTGGGCTAGTGAAGGTGTCCCTGCCCATGGCAAGGGTGTTGGAACTGAATGATCTTGAAGATCCCTTCCAACCCAAACCATTCTATCAATCTATGAATGCAAGCCTGGAAGAAGCCCCCATGGGCAGGCTGGATGGGGCTCTGAGCAACTCTGTCTAGGGCAAGATAAGAGCCACTTTGCTGATGTTTCAAATTAAAATTTCAGAACTTGTATGTTGAGGGTATTTCACCATAAACCAAAAGTCACACCTGCCTCACTCTCTGTGCAGAAATAAACCAGCTCCAGCCACCTCCTGTGGCTGTGGGCAAATTTCAGCAGTATCCTGTTGTATCTTTCTCCTCTGAGCAGCAGAAGCTGATTGCTTCAGAAAGAAGAGCGTGCTCAGCCTTCTAACAACCTAGAGCAGTGATGTAATAGCTGCCACTGATGTGCTGTCAAAGCACTGTCACACCAACATATGCACGACCTTTTACTACAGCTATAGCCTTAGGCCTGGACTTCCTGAGGATGGAAAATGCTGCACACAACCCAAATACTCCACAGGACAAACCAAGACATGCAGGGTTTTACAGCTGGGGAGCTGAAGCAGGCAGTGGTAGTTTCAGGCAGCCAGAAGAGAGATCTGTGCCTGAGAAGTTCCATCTTCACATAGAAACTGCAAAACCTGAAGTCCCCAAATCAGGGAAGAATTAACTCCTAGGAGCTCAGGCACAAATAGGACACGTAAGAAGCACACAGACAAAATGCTCTCCTTTTGCATCCTCCTGTATTCATTTTGGCACTGCAAGCATTTACCCAGGTACTTGCTTGCTTTGTTTCAACACCAACCCTCTGATCTGTGAAACAAAAATGAAAGCAGCAGAAGCCCATCTTCCCCTCCACAAGCTCAGCAATTTCTTATCCAAATATTGAACCAGACAGGTCTGGTCAGGATGGAGTATTAATGGAAGAGGATGAGGTAAGCAGGCACACACAGAGCCAAGCTCAAGTGGACTACCATGCATGAACAGTCACAGTCCCACTCCCACACATGTACTAGTACCAGCACTATCTTCTTCTAACCAGCAACCCTATTATGTCCTAACCTATGGTAGTCCCTTACAGCAGGCAACAGCACCTAGCTTGGCCCTTGAATTACTCATACTTCTCAGTCATCAAGTTTTAACTTTGCTCTTCCATTTCATAGAATTATTTTGGTTGACAGAAGAGCTTAAAGATTAAGTCCAACCATTCCCTAATCTTACCGAGCCTGGAGCTAAACCATGCCCCTCAGCACCACAGAGTGATTTCATCACTTAACATTTGCAAAGATAAGGTCCTGGGTTCCCATTCCTCTTCCCACCAGAAGAAATAGATCCTGTATTTTACCCAAATCAACTAAGCAGTTACTGAATGCTATTTTCATTACTACTCTCCTCCTCACTTACTAAATATTGCATCGAATTACACTCTGGAGCACAGCAGGAGTCTTGAGGCAGGCTTACCCAGCACTACACTCCATTCCTAACAGGACATAATGAAGAATTATTGGCCACTGCTATTAGACTGGGATAATTGAGCAAAAAGATTGCTTCTTTTTTTGCTCTCCATACTAAAATTGTAATTCTGTCATTTCATGAAAACAAAAAAGTTACCCAGCCATACCAAGAGATCCTGGGGATCTAAACAGAGACCAACACACTTTAAATCACACTCTTAAGCAGTCCATAAGAACTGAAGTCTCCTATGTGATAAAGTGGGTTTGCACCAGGGTACAAAACCCACCTTCAGGCTCAGGGGCCATCTACATAGAATCACAGAATGGCTTGGGTTGGAAGGGACCTTCAAGATCATCCAGTTCCAAAGCCCCTGCCATGGGCAGGGACACATTCCACTGGACCAGGTTGCTCAAGGTCTCATCCAGCCTGGCTTTGGACACCTCCAAGGAGGGGGCATCCACAACCAACCTGCTGACTAAAATGCTGTGCTGCGAAAGCCAAAACCCAGCAGATGTAGACTCAAGCATAGCTCCACAACTGTTGATTCACCATCTACATCCCACCTGAGGCTTCAAACTCCAACCCTTTTCATGTTCAGCACACTGCTCTTGGAGCGTGGAAGCTGATAAAGCAGCATGGTTTGACAGATTCAGATGACAAACAGCTTCCATCATTGGTATCCCTCCTTGAACACGCTCAATTCTCATCACTCTAAAATTAAGAGGTCAAATCAACAGAAATCTTGAAGGAAGACAAAAAAAAGCCAAACTAGTTTTCATTGAGAAAGCAGGATCTTTAAAACAAGAATCTTCTCCATCAACAAACTTTGGAGGGTAGAATAAAGAACACAGACATCACACAGCAGCCACTATGTGAAATAGGGAATATTTTATTACAGCCACAGTTGAGAAGGTGGAACAGAATCCACGTGGCCAGCACTGAAAGGATGATTTCATGCCACTGATAACCAACACCAACTGCAGAGAGTAAAAATTACACATGCTGCAATAATCAGTTCAACTGCCCAATTAGGTTAAAAAACACATTTACCCTACAAATTAAAAACCCTCCCAAAGCCCTCAAAGGCATTAATGCTGCTCACAATGTTATTTGAGATGCAAATTAGAGACTTAAAAGTTAATATAACGCCAACAGAAGTTCCTATTATTTCCATTCATGGCTCAAGGGGAGGCGACAGTAGAAGAGAAGCCACAGTCTGGTTGGATCAGGTCTTTTTAGGACAGTAAAAGGGTTTTTCTTCATTTTAAAGTTAACCCATTTCGAGTCCAGTGTAGAAAATCAACGATTTCTGTTTCCTTGCACATTTAAGTGCATTAACAAAAGAACAAGTCGGCTGCCAAGGCTGGCTGGCTGAAGGCTGTATTAAAGAGAAAATGATTCTTCAGAAGAGAATTCAGATGCCACCCTTCCAGCACTACAGACCACACTCTAAAGCACAAAAGGATAGAGGTGCTGCAGCTACTCCTTCAACTATTTCCTGTATCAGCTGGGTTCCAACTCTACAGCTCAGCAAATGGCTTGCTTCTGCCTCAAGTGCCTTCCCCACACCACCATTTAGGTCTTGCTTTACCCAGTCAGCCTTTGCAAATGCCACTTCTGATGCCAGCTCTAGGCAAAATATTGTCTGATTTCACACTCTTAGCTCTATTTGCAGACTTCCACACACTGAAGAGCAATTGCCAGCACTGGCACTGCAAGCCCAAAGCCCTAGGCCTGTAATTTCATCTACTACTGACAGCATTTTCCCCTGTACTGCACCAGAGTTTCGTTTTCACAGGAACTCAAACCAATGTCATCACACCAAACTCAGAGCAACAACGAGGTAATCAGAACCCCTGATCTCCCTGTTAACACCCAACAAGCTATGGCCTGAATTTCACTAAAACATAATCAAGTTCAAACAGGGGAAAGCAAATTATAGACTCAGAGAATAGTTTGGGTTGGAAGGGACCTTCAAGATCATCTACTTCCAACCCCCTGCAGTGAGCTGGGACATCTTCCACTAGCCCAGCTTGCTCAAGGGCTCATCCAGCCTGGCCTTGAACACCTCCAGGGAAGGGGCATCCACAACTTCCCTGGACAACCTGTTCCAGTGTCTCACCACCTTCACTGTAAAGAATTTCTTCCTAATCTCCAGTCTAAATCTATCAGTTTGGGGGTTATAACTCAGTAAGTTTCTCAACTGAAACATTTTCCAGCAGATGCAAGACTCTACACTTCTCTTCCCTGTTCTACTATATTTTAAATGCTATTTTACAGATAGACTGTGTAAGACTAAAGATAAGGTCCTAAAGACAAGGTCCTGTGAATATTCTTAAGCAAATATCAAATCTGAAGAATGTGGGAATCTAAAATTAGTCCAAGAGGTTTATGTTAGAAAAATAAAAGTTTAAAGCAAGCGAAGTTATCTCTAAAACATAGCACAGCACTTGAGCTTGCAGGGGAGAGCGACATTCACTGTTGCCAAAAGAAGTTTCTGCTTATATTGTGACCATCAAAACACACAAAAAGGAATGTAGATGATAATAGAAATACTGTTTTCCACCAAAGCTTTAGTGAGGCTTCTTACTAGCATTTAGGAAAACTCAAAGCAGAACTAGAAAGGGCACATTCTTAGAACAAAACTCAAACCAGCATTAAAAAAAAAAAGTGCAAGAGTGAGGAAAGGCTGGTGTTTGGGAAGTTTTAAGTACACCATGCTTCTGAAGGGAATAATCTATCAAACCACAGGAGGTGACTAGAACTGCCATCATCACTGCTAACACAAAGGAATGTGGACTGGGGGGAGGCAAGAGAGGAAGGGGGAGAAAGAACAGGGAAGGGAAAAGGAGAAGGAACTCAACAAGGGAGCTGCAGTAATGGCTACCAGACTCTCTAGGAATTCCTACAGGAAAATAAATCCTTCATGATTTTTTTTTTTTGTTTAAATACAGCAACCCATGCAATAAATTGCAGTCACCTCAGTCATGTGAAGCTTTCGGTTTATCTGCCCACCACATTTTCATAAAAAACAGCTTTGTGCCTACACTGAACTTAACACAATGGTTGCAAAACTAAGTAATGTTTCTGCTTTCATTCCTCATTCTTCTGAATCACAGCACCCTGCAAGAAAGCAGCTTCTCAAGGGGAAGCAGGCAAGTTTAACGACATCAAATGTAAAATACCCTTTTACAATTACTTAATCGACTTTAATTCTCAAGTTAAAGAGACAACGACTGCAGGGGTCACACACTGGCAGGTAAAGGCTACCAGAGGACAGGCAGATTACAACACCCTGGAACATCCTGCAAGGGTTATGATGACAGGGGATGATCTTGCAGATCTGCATTTTAAGTTTGTCTAACTGGCAGTGTGCATTTCCACAGGGTGAAGAGCAGCATCTTGTTGTTGCCCCCCCCAAAAAATATAGTTATGATTAAAAATAAGAGCTACATTAATATGAATAGTATTTCCCATGAATTCAACATGAGAGAGCAAAAACCTCATTTTCTAGTTGAGAGTTCCACCATATAAAGCTTAAGTTCTGTACATAGAACTACAAATTTTAGCTCCCTACACACATTGATCTCCTGCCTCTCTGAGTCTGATTGTTCCAAGTATTTTCAGAAGCAGAATAACTAAGGTACAAGCACTTTGGGCTCCATCATGTCCCCTACATCTCCAACAAAACCAAATCAACTCCCATGCTTCATCAGGAATGTTTCAGCTCCTCAGCAAGCCTTGTGCTGCAGATTTCATAAGCCCAACTTGAAGCAAACAGACTATTCACAACTCAAACACATCTAGAAACATTGCAGCTTGCCACAAGATACACAAACTTCCTTCTTCTTGCCAAAAATGGCTTTGATGAAAATATTTCCTAACAGGCAGGCATATGAATGGGAGGCAATGTAACAGCGAAGGCTGCAAGAACTGTTCTCAGGAGCTAATTTTAATGTAAGCACAGTGAACCAGAAAACAGATCTGACCAGCTGGCTCAGCTCATCCCGAGGCCTGGAAGGTCTAGGTTAGAAGGCAGGTTAAAAGCCAGTGTCTTATCGGCTTTGACTCACCAAGCCACCCTCAACCCTCCAGCCTGCAAGTGCCAGTGCTAGCCAGGGCACTGTCCCGGCTGTTTTCTGGCCGGTTAGGAGGGATGGATCCTCATCCTGAAGGCAAACGCCTTCACTTGCAGCTCCCTGCCAGAGGATTCAGGTAACTGACGCAACGCTATGCCAGAGGATCAGCTACCGGGGCCAGCCCCTCCGGCTCACGGGACCCTAAAGCCACCTCCTCAAATAGCATCCCAAATTGCCAGCAGATATTTCTGTTTAACCCTCATACAGTCAGGAAGACATTTAATAAGACAAATAATTAGAACAAAGCCATGCTAATGCCCTTATAAAAAGCCATAATAGCACAAAGAGCCCATTCACTGGCGAGGTCGGACTCCTGAACCCAACTGGTCATTATACTTTTGGGGCATAAATTCGGGATCAACTTTCCTATTGCTGAGGGAGGAGAAGGTAGAAAATCAACCCGTTTCTCACCCGGAATCGCTGTGTGAGGCAGCTATTGTGGAAAAACACGCACCTACCCTGACGTAACTCTATCCTCGGGCAACGGAGGGGAGAATCGCGCCCGAAACGCCGGGGTTCGTGCCCGCAGACGGGTGTCCTGCCGGGCAGCGGCACAAAGCAGCGCCCGCGCCCCGCCGAACCCGGGGGACCTTTCCTCCCTTCCCGGCGAGCCAGGCCGGGGCCCTCGTCTGGAGCAGCCCCGCTGGGAGACGCGGCCCCGCTGCGCAGCCGGCCCCGTTCCCAGCCCAAGCGGCGATTATTGCCGCTGGGAAGTTGGGGGTTTAGGGATTTTCCTTTATTCCTTCTAGCAGGGCTGCGGAGAGCCGCCGCTTCGCTTCCACACCAAGTCCGCAGCTAATGGCAGGGCGCAAGGCAGCTAACCTCTGCCTCCGGCCGTGATGGATGAGCGCGGCCCGCTGCCTGAGCACCCATAACAACAATAAAAACGCAACACCTAGGCTTATTTATCCCATAATTAAAGAGATGAGCAGCCCGCAGCTCTGCGGCAGCCAGAGGCCGCTGTCGCGAGGGAGGGCAGCTTCCCGATGACACTCTCACCCCGCAGGGTCTCCCCTGGAGCGCAGGCACGGCTGACGCTTCGGTCCCCTGCCCGCCGAGAGCTGTCCGGTCCCCGCAACAACCAATGCTCTTCTAAAGAGATGGGTGCGGGCCTGGCAGCCTCCCCACCGCTCGGCTCTGCGTCCGGGCCGCCAGAACGGCTGTTTGAGCCACCGGCTGCGCTCGTTCTCCCCGGATGGTGGCTGCCCCTGCGGTCTCTCGCGTTGCCCCCACCCCCCCTCACCGTAGCGCCGGCCACCCGTACCTGCGCCCGCCCGGGCCGCCTCCCCTGCGCCTATGGCCGAGGCTGCTCAACGGCAATTGAACAAAACACAACCGGCCCCGCCCCTCTGGCCGACAGCCCGCTCCCATTGGCTGCGCCGCCTCGCTTCCGACCTTTGACCCGCTCCGCTATAGGGCGGCGGGGTCCGCAGGTCCGGCCCACAGGGGGCGCGGCGCGGGCTCGCTCCCGGCAGGGACCCGCGGCGGCGGCGCCGGCAGGGGCGGAGAAGAGGCACCGGACTGCAGTCCCCAGGAGGCTTTGCGGCGTCGTTCTACGCTCATTGGCTGAGGCGCGGAGAGTGGGAGGATGGGGACGCGCTCCTCGCGCGGAGAAGCTATGACGTCATCGCGTCCCCGGATGGAGCGAGCCGCAAGGAGGGCGCGGGCGCGCGTGTGGCGCAGCCCTGGCGGCTCCGCTGCGCGGGTGCGCGGCTCCGCTGCCCGGGCATGCGCACTGGGAGTCAGGGAATCAGAATGGTTTCGGTTGGCAAAGACCTTTAGGGTCGATCGTCCAGTCCAACCGTTCTCTGACTCTACTAAAGCTGCTGCTTAACCATGTCCCTCAGTACCACGAGCTCTGCTTCTTTGCACCACCAGGGATGAGGACACCATCGTATTCCTTGGGAGCTTGTGCCAGGCCTTGACAACCAGTCAAGAATTTTTTTCCTAATATCCAACCTAAACGTCCCATGATGCAACTTGAGGCCATTACCTCTTGTCCTATCACTTATTCCCAGGGAGATCAACCTCCACTTCACTGCAACCTGCTTTCAGAGAGTTGTAGAGAGCCAGAAGACTGCCCCTCAGCCTCCTTTTCTCCAGGCTGAACAACCCCAGTTCCCTCAGCTGCTCCCGGTGGTGATGGCAGTTCTCAGGGTTGCAAGACTAGAGCCTGGCCAGGTGTGGAGGCTGCCCCTTGCCCAGCCCATGCCAGTCAAGGCCACCCTGCTGAGTTCGTGGCTGGCAGTCTGTGGGTGAGATCTGGCAGGGCCTGGCCTGGCCCAGCCCAGCTGGTTGCACCCAACCTAGCACTGCTGGCAGCACCTCTCTCCACAGAAAGGCTGACGATTTGCAGGCACCTGGGCCTTTTGTGGTGGCCCCAGAGGGAGCAGCAGTGGCAGCCAGGGCTTCCCCCAGAAGCTGTCAGCACTGCTCGGCCTAAGCAGCTCCCACTGCCTGTGTTGCTTTCCCCAGAGCAGGTTCTCCCCAGCTGCCTTGTTGGAGGTGCGGCCCTGCACTGTCGAACGTGTGGTTACACTGCCCTCTGCTTGCCTGCTCCCCACTCTCTCAGCTGGCAGCCTCCTGACCCAACTGCTGTAGATACCTCAGCTCCATCTTCCACAGGCCTCCTGCATGGACCCTAACTGGTGCCATCTTTCCCTTTGTCTCTCAAAATGGAGGCCAGGAGAAAAAAATAATAAAAAGCAACCAACACCAAAAAAAAAAACCCACCCTGACATCTGCTTCTTACCCTGCGAGAAATGTTCCTATGGGAGTTTCTCAAAAGCATTTATGAGTCAGCTCTGGTGAGGAAGTGGGATATGTTTGGACAACAATTACATTGTACACTTGTCAGGGCAGAGACTGCTTTATGTGGATGCATAATGCTTAACATCATGAGAAACCAAACCCTGATTTACTGTTGCCTACAGGCCTGACATTACTGAGGCACAGGTATTTTTTATTAATGGTAAACTATTGCATCTCATCCCTTTCACAAGCATCTGTTATTTCACCCTGCTGCAATCTGTTCCTCAGTGTTTGCATATGGAGTTGTATTTCACTCCCTCACCTTTCCTGTGACCCAGAAGGTTTTCAGCTGACTTTAAGTTTACTACCCTGTAAGATTTTGCTGAATTACACGAGGATGCTGCAGAAGGTGCCTGAGTGAACATTGCAATGCAGAGTACAAACCAAAATTGTGTTGCTGTACAAACCAAAATTGTGTTCTTGGCTACTTTGGCTTGCTTACTTTCTAGGCTTTCAAGTTTTAACCTTAAGAAAGTGATAAAGTAAAGCCAAATGTCCTCTCATCTTTCGCACCCTGTACAACCTTGCAGCAGCAGCCAGTTTCTTGCAAGAGTTTGGCTGTTTATTTTATTTTGATGAACCTTAGGCTGAAATTCTTTCAGATGGTTTTCCAAGGCACCTTTCCCGAATTATACAATGAATATTTAAATGAGTGTACGAGTTCTCTGTCGGATCAACACCTACCTCCCTTTAGAAAGATCTTGTGAGCGATTAAAGGCATGAAGAGAAAAGCACACAGCTTGCTCCCAGAGCTCAGCCCTGGCTCTGGGATTACTTTCTGGTTGTGCTCAATTTGCTCCTGGCCTTATTGTGAATTCTGGTGCCTGGGAAATCATCGTTCATCTGCTTTCCTGATCCTGCCCATATCCTTGGCAGGGATTTGACTCCATCCTGTAATCAGTTTCGCACACAGAATTCTCCACTGAACACAAGTTACCCCTGAAGCATTTCATTGCTAAATCCTTATCCCAATGGAGAATTAACAATTTAGTTTTTAGGAAAAAAAATGAAGTCATAAGATAATTTTCTCTTTCACAACCACTATGGCTGAGTATTCCACCAGAGTGCTCAGATTTTGAGGCAAAACTGGTTTTCCCTCACCTACGAGCTCAACCATTCTCATAACTGTGAGTCATTGATGTTTCTCTTCATTAAGCCCCAAGACTTTCCCCCAGCCTTCTGCTCTGGTTCTGCTGCAAGTGGAAGTAAAACCAGAGGGGGTTTTACGTGGCTGAAGCAGAGCTCTTGATTGTGACCGTTTGCAAAAGGAGCTTGATTGTGACTCCTGTGAAAGGAGCTGCAGCTACACTCCTCCAGCACTCAGTGCTCCTGCTCTCAGCTTTCACAGGCTGGATACTTCCAGCTAGGGTAAAAACCTTCCAGAAGTTAAATTATGGTGTGGATTAGGTAACTCTTCAATCTCCTTTCTCTCCTGCTCTGTAATGCTCCTCTGACATTTCTCTCCTGATTTCTTTTATCACTTTCTGTTCTTTCCCCCAACCTTATCAGCTTTGTTTCCATTGCGACAATGGCTGATAATCTCTTCTTTTGAGGTGGAGCTGCTTTTACCTGTCTGTAGTCCAAAAGCAGGTGGGAAGCTGAGCCCTAAACTAGTGCTGTTACAGGGCTGATATCTCCTGCAATGAGCTCGTTGCATCCCAAAATTTATTCCATGGGCACATCACATCCAACGGTCAACAAAAACCCCAAGGGGCTGGGGTGGGAGATGGGAGCGAGCGACTGTGTCTGAAACAGGGCAGGTGGGAGCTGTAATCAATGTCACTCAGCACTCAGCCATGGTCTTCTTTTCTTTTATACCCAAGAGTAAAGCTTTGGCAGGGATCCAGTTTATAATTCAGATCTTGGTAAACACAGAGCTGAACTTCCCTCGTGACAAGGTTCGATAGTAATTGTCTAGCACTTTAAATATCTCATTACAAACATGCTACCATGTGTTAAAGTGGTCGGTGTCTGCTCACTCAACTGTGTGTCTCCAGGAAGGGCCATCTGTTTCCAACAAAACAGTCAGACATCAGTGTAGACAGGTTTCTAAATTTAAATAAACCCAAATCTAAAGTGAGACACAAAGCTGTCTTTGCAATAAAGCTCAGGCTGAAATAGGTGCGGTCAGAATCATGGGATCATAGAATGGTTTGGGGTGGAAGGGACCTCTGCCATGAAGACAGGCTGAGAGAGTTGGGGTTGTTCAGCCTGGAGAAGAGAAGGCTCCAGGGAGACCTTGGAGCAGCTTTCCAGGATTTGAAGGCAGCTACAGGAGAGTTGGGGAGGGATTTTTGACAAAGGCATGGAGTGACAGGATGAGGGGTGATGGCTTTGAACTGGAAGAAGCTGGATTGAGATGAGATAGGAGGAGGAAATTCTTCCCCAGAAGGGTGGTGAGGCACTGGAACAGGTTGCCCAGGGAGGCTGTGGAAGCTTCAAGGCTGGCAGTGTTCAAAGGCAGGTTGGATGGGGCCCTGGGCAAGCTGGTCTAGTGGAAGATGTCCCTGCCCATAGCAGGGGGTTGGAACTAGATGGTCTTGCAGGTCTCTTCCAACCCAAACCATTCTGTATGTGATTCTATAATTCTGTGACTTTGGAGTCCCACATAAAGCAGGTCCGGAAGACACTGCTGAAGTATCAAGGGGGCCTGTGATATCCTGTGTGCTTTGAGGGGATGGCTGAGCATGGCTGAGCCTCACCAAAGGTGCTTTTCACACATCTCCATTCTCTCTGTTTGGCAGTTTCACAGCTGAGCATACAGGTTCTGGGCACAAGAGGAAGTTCTGCCACTAGTTATGTCTATCAGGTGGTGGTTTGAATGTAAACCTTGCTCAGACTCCTCAGACAGATGAGGGTCTGCATAATGGACATTTCCTTATGTTCCAGGGTTTGTGATAATTGAGATGAAGCAATAATACTGCTAAATAAACCAGGTGGATCTGAGAAGCAAAGCAGTGCTCAGCATCAAAGTCAGAAACAAGTAGAGGGCTGACATCCTGGGATACTGGCGTCAGGGGTCCCTCCTAGACCAGACATTGTGTTCTCTGTGAACTCTTAAAAGGGGTCTGAAAATGTTGAGTTAATCACAGCCAGACCAGGTTTTATTGGATTTCATGGAAGGGTGACTCCATGCCATGCCCCCTGCAAACAGCTGACTTTCCCTACGCCCAGCCTCTCACCTCCATTACCTGCTTCTTCTTCAGCTGAGCCACCTGGCCAGGACAGCCTTCATTTGTCAGGGTATAGATTAGCCACAGGATTTCCAAAAGGGCAAGCCAAGCTCCAAGTGCTGAGCTGGTTCAGCATCGTTCTGCTCCCCACTGCTGCCCCTAGAACAGTCCCACTTGTGGGGACTGAATTGCTGAGGGTTCAGACAAAGCATCTTAACACTGCATGGATGTGTTCCTGTGTGACCTGCTCTGGCAGCTGGGTTGGACTCAATGGTCTTCATGGATCCCCTCCAACCTCTACCATTCTGTGATTCTATGTAACTCAACTTTCGAGTCCTTCCCACAAACAAAAATGCTGCTGAAATGCTGCTGAAGTGCATGCTCATCTAACACATACTTCCTAAGCTTCCCTAGGAGGGTGTACTGGGAGAGTGTGTCCAAAGCCTTGCTGAAGTCAAGGTAGACGCCATCCACTGCTCTGCTGTCATCTACCCAACCAGTCCCACTGTCACAGAAGGCCATCAGCTTGGTCAGGCATGATTTCCTCTTCATGAATCCGTGCTGACTGCTCCTAATAATCTTCTTTCCCTTCCCTTTGCCCCAGGAGGTATCATGAAGTCTACTTTTTTTGGGGAAGCAGAACAGTCTTTGTGTGTTTCCTGTTTCAGTTCGTTTTGAATGCTCCAAAGCCAGTGGGCACTTCATTTGTCACCAGCATCTTGAACTTTCTCATCAAGATAGCTGCTTGAGTTCCTTTGCAAGTGGTGCATCTCTGAGCTGATGACAGATGTGTGTGTGTGTGTGTGTGTGTGTGTGTGCTGAGGCCCAATGCAAAAACAACTCAAAGCAAACTTCACAGCAGTGATGGCTCTGCTGGGTTCCTCCCCAGTCACAAATTAAAAGCACATTAAGAGAAGAAATCCTTCTGCAGTTCAGCCCCTTTAGAGGCTGACTTTGAGGACAGCAGTGGCATTCCCCTGGCTAAGCCACCTGACTGAATTTCCTGCTTGTGCTTGGTTGCTTCATTTCCTGTTGGGCTCACGTTTTGTCTGATTCAAGACCAAAAGGCCACTCTCAATGGGGTGAATGATGGAAGGTGGAGTAATTTGCTTGCAGTCCAATGTGTGCCTCTGCACAGAGGTAGGATTTCTGAGACATGCATAAAAATAACCAACAATTTCTTTCATCCAGCATGTTCTCCCCTTATTGAATTACCCATCTCTACATCCAGAGCCCTTATCACAGCTCTTCTCCTTGTGTTCAGCTTTGCATCTGTGTCCATAACAAGTTTCTCCCTGTTATGACATCACTCTGAGTCTCTAAAACAGGACAAAAATAGAACAATGGGAAGTGCTGTGGCCTGTTATTCTTAACAGCTCTTGAGTAGGGCTTAGGAGCAGATCTTCTCTGCCACATTCTGCCAGTCCTGGGCTATCCTTCAACTTCTAAACACTCAGGACTGAGGATGGGACTGACCATGGCTTCAGCAAAGGCCTGTGAATAATGGAGATGTGGTACCTACAGCTTCAGCCTCTCACCTGATGGTTCCACACAGCTCTCCTGTACATGTTGCTGCCCCTGCTGTACAAAATCACCAGGCTAGGAGAGCATAAAGAAAAGCTGATGGCTTTTTTCTGGTGTTCCTTCCTCAGTGAAGAACATTGGAGATATGGGGTCCAGCAGAACTGGAGAACTCAAGCTGGAAGTTCTGGCAGACAAAAGCATTCCACCTGTTATCTCTGTGAGTCAGCAGCTCTGCCTCCCCCCTCCAGCTCCCCTGCAAGTCCTGGCAGCTCCACGATAACATTTCCTTCAAGATCTGCCCATGCCAGCTTATCGATAACGTGAGGAGAATGAATCCCTTGAGGGAACAAGGCTGGACTTTCAGTTTGCTTAATTTATGGGCCAAGCCTAGCCTGGCACAATGGAGGTCCAGCTGTCCTGTGCTTTGTCACCCAGCTGTGTTTTGCAATGGCAGGAGATGAAAGAGGGTTTGAAGAGCACTTTGCAGGACGGTGGCTGACTCCTTGTAGAGTTTCTGGTTACAATTAACAGCACATTCTCACCACCTCTCTCTGATTCTGCTCCTTCACAGGCCTGGGGCAACCAGAAGATCTTTCTTTTGTCCCACACTCCTTCATCACCCTGGTAACAAATGGGCAAATGTTATAATTTTTTTTTTTTTTTGCAAGTAGACTGGTGAGTTCTCAGGACCACACACACAGAGCACAGGTAGGGCAGACCTGGGGCACGAGCATGTTGAAACCATGTGTTGAAGCAGTACCTGGGGCTGTGGCCCAGCTCTGTGTCAGTGCCCACCCTCCCAAAGTCACACAGCTCCCAGGTGACTGCTCAGGTA
Source organism: Indicator indicator (assembly GCF_027791375.1). NCBI lineage: Eukaryota > Metazoa > Chordata > Aves > Piciformes > Indicatoridae > Indicator > Indicator indicator. The sequence continues at coordinate 7,980,430 of NC_072032.1, read as the reverse complement.
TGTGGGCAGTGCCCAGTGCCAGCCTGTGCCTCTTGTCACCAGCACAGAATCACACAGGATCCTAGGGGTTGGAATCTCCTAGGGGTTGGATCTCCTCTAGAGATCATTGAGTCCAACACCCCTGCTAAGGCAGGATCACCTAGGGCAGGTCACACAGGAACACGTCCAGAAGTTCGTTCCAGTGAGGGTGGTGAGACACTGGAACAGGTTGCTCAGGGAGGTTGTGGATGCCCACTCCCTGGAGGTGTTCAAGGCCAGGCTGGATGAGGCTTTGAGCAGCCTGGGCTGGTGGAAGGTGTCCCTGCCCATGGCACAGGGTTGGAGCTGGATGATGTTGAAGGTCCCTTCCAACCCAACCCATTCTAGGATTCTATGAATCTGTATGGCTGGAGTGTTTCATGGGAAAGTTCTCTCCAGGTTGGCTACGTGTTGCTGCTTGCAGATGTTTTCCCCTGTATCTAGACCATCTTTTCTTTTCAAGTGACAGCTACTGAAGGCAGTAAGCTGTACCAACACGTACCACCAGGCTCACAAAGAGAATCTCTTGGGAGATGGTGAAACAAACCCTGGCCCAAACATCCTCCCCTTGCCCCCCTTGCCAAACCACCTCCTTCCCTCCTGCCCTGCCAACAGCCTCCCTTCTTCTGCAGCACCCACAGGCAGGAGGTGGTAGCCAGGTTCCTCCCTCCCGAGGTTTCCCAGCACACAGGGAAGGGCCAGGCTGCTTTCCAGCCCCATGGAATCCATTAAATTCCCATCTCTGAAGGATTTCAGCAGGGCCAACACTTGACCTTTAGCAGACAATGGTCCCAGCCCTAATTGGCAAGTGGCCATTGTGTGTCCTGCTCTGCTCTGAACAGGCAGCTTCATGCTCATTCTGCTGCGGGCCCAGGGCTGGGGACACCGCCAGGGTTTGCTGATGTCTGATTGTTCTGGAATGCCACCTGCTGACTCCAGGGCCACAGCAGCCACTGGATCCAAAGTCCTTTCACCCAGCCCTGCTTTTAACTTCAGTGCTGTTTATGTTAATGGGATCACTCTGTGCAGCTCACTCCTGTCCTGATTTAGAGCCCAAGGACAGGCCCCGGTTACAAACCCCGAGTGAGTGCCGGGAGATGCATTGGCCATGAGCTCCAGGGGCTTCTTCTGCTGCACTTGGGCTGCAACCACAAAATATACCAAGGGGGTGATGGAAAAGGTCTTGAGACTCAAAATGGTAAAGTGCTATGTTTATAAAATGAGAAGGACAACACAAGAAGGACATGGAACTGTGGGAGTGAGTCCAGAAGAGGCCACAAAATTGATCAAGGGGCTGGAGAACCTCCCCTATAGGGACAGGCTGAGAGAGTTGGGGCTGTTCAGCCTGGAGAAGAGAAGGCTCCAGGGAGACCTTAGAGCAGCCTTCCAGTACCTGGAGGGGCTGCAGGGAAGCTGAGGAGGGACTTTTCACAAGGGCTTATAGTGATAGGATGAGGGGTGATGGCTTTGAACTGGTAGAGGGGAGATTTAGACTGGAGATTAGGAAGAAATTCTTTTCAGGGATGGTGGTGAGACACTGGAACAGGTTGCCTAGGGAGGTTGTGGATGACCCCTCCCTGGAGGTGTTCAAGGCCAGGTTGGATGAGGTCTTGGGCAACCTGATCTAGTGGAAGGTGTCCATACCCATGGCAGGGGGGTTGGTTAGATGATCTTTAAAAGTCCCTTCCAACCCAACCTATTCTAGGATTCTAGGATTCTAGGATTCTAGGATTATAGGATTCTAGGATTCTATGCTCAGGGCACATTTTTCAGAGGGCTTCTGACATGGGCAGCTTGATGCTCTGCAGCAGGGCAGACATAGGGACTGCAAAGCCTTTGCACCACTCTCCTCCTTCTGGCCCCTCAGAGGGGTCTGATTTTTGTGCTGGCCTCCCACACACTCACTCAGAGCCACGTGCCAGAGCAGGCTCTGTGCCCAGAACCCAATTAGGCACCCAACTGTCCCATCTGTGTGGCCATGGCCTGGCCTTCCCCAGCCTTCTCAGGTGCAGGTTCACACTGGTTCAGCAGGATTCCATAGAGGGCAGGAAATGGGATTTGGCTTTTTCAGTCTTAGGCACTGCAAAGAAAAGGGGAGTAAGTGAAGCTTGTCTTTGACTGCAGGGATGGCAAACAAACCAAGTGCTTCAGAGCAAGAGCAGAGAAACCAAGGAGGATCAGTTTAAGGCAGCCACAGGAGATATTTGTTCATTTACAAACATGAGATTTACATCTCCTTTAAAGTCAGGATATGAGCCACTGAGAGCAGCAGAATGAGGTAGTGTCTACCTCCCCAGAGTGTTCCCAAGCAGCCTGCCTTGATTTCCTTTTTTTAAACAGATTTTCAATGCAGTGCTGGCAAGAGCTCAAGAGAGCTCTGACACCCCCGTGATATTATTGAACAGGGCTGTGGACAACTGCTGCTTCATCTTCAGTTTCTTCAACTATTTATAAAGGAAATGCAGCTGAAATGCTTCCCAGATGAGTGGGTTCCTGAAAACAGATGGATGGGGAAGACTCCTTAGAGATGATAGTATCATAGGATTGTTTCAGTTGGAAGAGACCTCCAAGATAATTGAGTCCCACCTTCAACCCAGCATCACCATGGCCACTAAACCATGTCCCAGAGTTCCATATCCACAGGTTTCTTGAACACCTGCAGGGATGGGGACTCCACCACCACCCTGGGCAGCCTGTTCCAATCCCTGACCACTCTTGCAGGAAAGAAATTTTTCCTAATCTGCAACCTAAACCTCCCGTGGCACAGTTTCAGGCCATTTCCTCTCCTCCTATCACCTGTACACCGGGAAGAAGAGACTAACCCCACCTCACTGCAACCTCCTTTCAGGGAGTTGTAGAGATCAATGAGGTCTCCCCTCAGCCTCCCCTTGTCCAGACTAAACATCCCCAGTTCCCTCAGCTGCTCCTCACCACCTGTTTCCCAGACCCTTCCCTAGCTTCCTTGCCCTTCTCTGGACCTGCTCCAGCACCTCAATGTCCTTCTTGGAGTGAGGACCCAACACTGAAGAGAGTTTGTCCCACAGGCAGCTCAGGCTGCTCCCTCCTGCTGCCCTGGGGGGTTGGAATCTCACAGCACACCCTGCACTTTGATGTGGCATTGGCACAGGGAGGATGGTCCCCTCCAGCAGTGCACAGGGTGAAACCATGCCCTGAAATGTAGGAAAGGAAATGGCCTCAAGTTGCACCAGGGCAGGTTTAGGTTGGACATTAGGAGCAACTTCTCCCCTGAAAGGGTTCTCAAAGACTGGAACAGCCCAGGGAGAGGTGGCTGAATCCCCATGCCTGGAGGTGTTGGAAAGAGGCAGAGATGTGATGCTGAGGGCCATGGTTTAGCAGCAGCCTTGGTAGAGTTAAAGAATGGTTGGAGTGGATGATCTTAGAGGTCTTTTCCAACCCAAACCATGCTGAGTTTCTACACCCAGGCAGGATCAGGATGGACTCCAGAGCTCTTGTGCTGCTGCCTCCTCTGCACTTTTGCCTTCCTGCAGCAGTCTCTGCTCACCAGGTTGGGTTAACAGTTGCACAAGCAAACCCTTGGAACAAATGAATTCATGGCCCAGGGCCAATCTTATTTGATGGAGTTTTGCCACTGACTTTAAGTGGGGTTGAGATTTAGCCCTGCAGCCTTCCCCTGCATTTCCTCTTTTCACCCATTCATGTACTGCACATGTGCAACTTGCTGGCAGTTCCCCCAGCTTGGGGCTGAGGCACTCCCAGGTACCAGCTCCAGAAGTTGCTCCAGTAACCTCCTGGCATTCTCCACCCACTCCCTGGCCCTGTCTTTCTCCTCAGAGCTGTTCCAGTCATTTTATGGTTTCTTGTAAAAGATAGGAGAATAAAGACAAAAATAGATCTCAGCTCATTCATGCATGTTTCTGCTGGGCTGTGAAGAATTCCAAGGTCCTCTCACCTCTTGTTTATCTGGTAGCCTCAGGCCTCATCTCCATGAAAGGGTTGCACCCATTCAACTCCTTGTTAATTGGAACCAATTTATTAAAGCAATCCAAGCCCTGAAGCAAGCGGAGGGATGAAGTCTCCTGCACTCTGTCAGAACCAGACTCCCATGGCTTTGCTTTCATCTGGTGAGAAACTGAACCCAAGTGAGGAGCACCCATGGGCAGGTTTGCTCTGGTTTGACTGAACTCCTGTTCCAGACCCATGCAAATCATGCCAGGGAGTTCTCACTCAGCAGGGCTCTTCTGCTCTTTGGCCTGCAGGCACCAAGTCAGGACTTGAAGCAAACACCTTCCACCCCAGCCTGCCTGCCTCTGGTGCAAGGCTTTCCTGTCCTGCAGGAGAGAAGCCATCTGCCTCCATCCTGCTGCTTTGGAGAGGATGCTTCCAGTCAGTCAGATAAGCCAACTGCAGCAGAGAAGCTCTGGCAGATCCATCCCTGTGAGGAGCAGCTAAGGGAACTGAAGTTCATCAGCCTGGAGAAAAGGAGGCCAAGGGGAGACCTGGCTCTCTACAGCTCCCTGAAAGGAGGCTGGAGCCAGGTGGGGGTTGGTCTCTTCTCCCTAGGAACAAGTGGCAGGATGAGAGGAAGTGGCTTCAGGTTGCACCAGGACAGGTTTAGATTGGATATTAGAAGAAAATTCTTCACTGAAAGGGTTCTCAAAGACCAGATCAGGCTGCCCTGACAGGTTGTGGAGTCTCTTTCTTTGGAGACTTTCAAGATGGATGCATTCCTCTGTGCCCTGCCCTAGGTGACCCTGCTTTGGCAGGGGGGTTGGACTGAATGATTTCCAGAGATCCCTTCCAGCCCCTACCATTCTGTGATCATTGGTATCATGTCTGTGACAAGAAGAAACTTCTGTCACCCTCTGAACTGCATCTCAGAGCATCTGGCCAGGAGGAGGGTGGCATTACCTAGGAGCTGCAGGACTGTCTCCAACACTTGGCTCCTTGTCTCCCAAGTTGCTGAGTTTTCTTTTCTTCCCCCTCACCCCACTTCTCTCAATGGTCTGGTGCCCTCAGAGCCCAGGAGCAGGCACCAGCTGGCCCCAGCAGAGGCCACATCCCCCACTGCCTGCCTTGTTCTCCCCAGCTCAGCTCCAAGGATCCCTTAATTGCATGCATGTCTTTCAGGCTATTCTCCATGCATGAGCTGTCAGCAAAACCTTGCTGCAGACGCTGGAATTTCACATTTTTCATGGAGATTTCCCAGATCAAATGGGCACTTTTACATTTCTCATGAAATTCCTAATGACTACTCCCCCACCCTAAAAAAATTACACAAATATCTAAATAAAATGCAGGCAGGGTGTTTGGAAGGCCTTGCTCAGCTCCCCCCACATGGCACCACTCAATGCCTTGTGTGAATTTATTTAGCATCTCATTTGAGGGATGGGATTGGGATATTTATTATTTTTTTTTTTTGGTTGTTGTTGCTGTGGATGACAGGAGAGAAGCCAGCATTCATCCATCCATTCATCCACCCCACTTGTGGCACTGCATGCTGGGGAAGGGACCCTTCAGCATCATTTTTAAAGCAGAGAGAGAGTGCAAAGCCCTGTCAAGTGACAATCTCCATCCAAGCTGTCATTGCCAATCACTTGAATGGACTGCAGCAGAGAGGCTTTGCCACAATGAGATACGGATGGGGGTGACCATTAGGTCAGGAATCTGGATTTTCTCAGCTCACCAAGCCCTGCAAATAAATTCTCACCAAAAGGAGAGAAAAGCCTCATTGATTTGACAGGCCATCAGACAACTCCAGTTGTCATTTTCCCAGCAGTTGTGAGCATATTGTAGTGGGTGGGTTGTTTTTTTTTTTTGTTGTTGTGTGGTTTGCCTGGTGTGTGAGATATGAATTTCCCAACTCTTAAAGGGATCAGCCCTTCCTCAGCTGCATCCTTGTGAGAAGGAGAGCTCAGGGCAAGAAGAGTCTGAAAGCAAAACACTGCTCCCAGATTCAATGCAGAGAGGCTCACACAGAGGGGTGCTTTGTGGTTGGCAGTCAGACAGACTCCTGACTCCCCCAGAATGTGGTTTGTCTCCATCAACACCATAGACTCATACAATAGTAGGGGTTAGAAGGGACCTCTGCAGATGAAGTCCAACCCTCCTATCATTTTAATAGCCATTTTAATTTCTCAAATTTAATTAATTCAATTTCTTCACAAACTTTGGGGTCTTTTTTTTTTTTTTTTTCAGTTCATGAAGGCATCAGAGCCAAACCAGGAGGGGCTTTTAACAAGGGCTTGTAGTGACAGGACAAGGGGCAATGGCTTTGAGCTGGAAGGGAGCAGATTTAGACTGAAGATTAGGAAGAAATTCTTTCCAGTGAGGGTGGTGAGACGCTGGAACAGGTTGTCCAGGGAGGTTGTGGATGCCCCCTCCCTGGAGGTGTTCAAGGCCAGGCTGGATGAGGCCTTGAGCAAGGCTAGTACAAGGTGTCCCTGCCCAAGGCAGGGGAGTTGGAACTGGATGATCTTGAAGGTCCTTCCTAAACCAAACCATTTTGTAATTCTATAAATATGTATTCAATATTTAGGAATATTCTGAAAATATTTACCTGTGGGTAAATTCTGGCATTAATTTTCCTTGGGAAATCTCAAAGCATCAGGAAAAAAAAGAAAAAAGAGAGAAGAAAAAAGGGAAAATAAAAAAGGGGAAGGAAAAAAGGGGAAGGAAAAAAGGGGAAGGAAAAAAGGGGAAGGAAAAAAGGGGAAGGAAAAAAGAGGAAGGAAAAAAGGGGAAGGAAAAAAGGGGAAGGAAAAAAGGGGAAGGAAAAAAGGGGAAAGAAAAAAGGGGAAAGAAAAAAGGGGAAAGAAAAAAGGGGAAAGAAAAAGGGGAAGGAAAAAAGGGGAAAGAAAAAAGGGGAAAGAAAAAGGGGAAAGAAAAAAGGAAAAGAGGAAAGAAAAAAGAGGAAAGAAAAAAGAGGAAAGAAAAAAGAGGAAAGAAAAAAAGGGGGGAAAAACGAAAAGGAAAAAAGAAAAAAGGAGAAGAAAAAGAGAAGAAAGAAGTAAAAGAAAAATTAATTTTCTTTATTCTTTGTAGAAGGAAAAATTATTAAAGTGTCTTCAGCAAGGAAATGAAATCAGCATCTCCAGCCACTTCCCCTGTGCAGCAGCAAGGATCTAGACAGCAAGCAGGCCAGGGCTATCTGTCAGGACTTTTTCTCCCTTGCAGTCCATTCTGTCCCCGGCTGCTGTTAAGTTGCTATTATCTCCCAGTGCCTGCAATAATGGGCTTAAGATCAAGTGAGGCTGGCAATGGAAGGAGCAGTGAAAGATGACAGACTCGAAGGCGTTTTGTTGGAACCCTGGGTTGCTCCTAAGGTCACCATCAGTGAGGCTAATGAGATTCCTGGCATTTAGCATGAATGGAAAGTGATTGTGGGGTGCTTTTTGTCTGCATGCAATTAAACACGAGCTCCTACCGCCCTCTGCAGTGCTGCCAGGTGGATTCCAACACAGGGGAGCTGGGACAACCCCACAGCTCCACCTTGCACTCATCCTCCTGAAAACAAAGAAGTGGAATGGCCCCTTCCCAAAGAAACACACAGGGGTTTGCTTTAGAGGTGTGAAATCATTGTGGTTGGAAAAGACCTTTAGCATCACTCAGTCCAATTATTACTTTGCTAATTAGAACCATTCCAGTACCTCGCAGGAACTGCATCAACAGAGATTTGGGTAGACAGAAAGCTTCCACCACAGACAACTCCAGCTCCAGTTTAACCCACAAAGTTCATTCCAACTTTTCACTTTCAGTTATTCCTGAAGCTCATGAATCAGGCACTTTTGGGACCAAGTATTCATAGAAAAGTTTGGGTTGGAAGAGACCTAAAGATAATTTAGTTCCAACCCTCCTGTGCTTGAACACAACCCAAGAGAGGCCAGTTCTCTGATCCTCATCAATAATCAGTCCGTTTGCAGCTGACACTAAACTGGGTGGCAGTGTTAACCTGAGAGAGGCTCTGCTGAGGGGTCTGGCCAATGGGTCAAGGCAAATTGTATGAGGTTCAACAAGGCCAAGTCCTGGGTCCTGCACTTGGCTCACAACAACCCCATGAAGGCTCCAGGCTTGAGGAGGAGTGGCTAGAAACTGCCCAGTAGAGAAAGACCAGTGGGCCAGCTGAAGATGGCCCAGGTGGCCCAGGCCACCAGCATCCTGACCTGGATCAGCAAAGGTGTCCAGCAGCACCAGGGCAGGGATTGTCCCCCTGTGCTCAGCACTGGTGAGGCCACACCTTGAGGACTGGGTTCAGTTTTGGCCCACTCACTCAAAGGACATGGAGGTGCTGCAGCAGGTCCAGAGATGGGCAAGGAAGCTGGTGAAGGGTCTGGAAAACAGGGGTGGTGAGGAGCAGCTGAGGGAATTGGGGGTGTTCAACCTGGAGGAGGCTGAGGGGAGACCTCATTGCTCTCTACAACTCCCTGCAAGGAAGTTGGAGCCAGGTGGGGGTTGGTCTCTTCTCCCTACTTATCAAATGATAGAACAAGAGGAAATGGCCTGAAATTGTGCCAGGGTTTAGGTTGGAGATCAGGAAAAATTTCAGGAAAAGGAAAGGTGGGGTCCCATCTTAGCTCTGCAGTGCTGTGCTCACCACCTCATCAGCACATGGTCTCCAACAAGCCAGGCAGAGCAGATGGAGGTTTAAATTAGCCACAGCTAAGCCTGTCAGTTAGCCAGGCATGGCATGAGGGATGCTGAAAGAGGACAAGCCTTGGTGTGAAAGAAGCAAGAGAAACAAACCACAAGGCACAAAGCCCTAAAAAGCAGGGGGGTGCCAGGTTCTGCTGCCCACAGAACACCCTGCTCTGCTCTGTTCTTAAAGGAACTTAACCTAAGGGGGTTGCAGCTTGGCACTGGGCAACCCTCCAGCTGAAGCACACTCACTGCGTGCAGCAGGCCCCAGCTGAGCACAGGGGGAGCAGCTTTCCACGAGCTGGGTCTGTTCCTAGATGTAGCCCAGATGAGGTTACCTCAGAGCTAACCACTAGAGGGCTTCAGTCCACTGCAGAAGATGTTCCCCAAGTCTGTGCTCAATGCCTGTGCAGAAACATCCAAACCCAGCACTCTATTGAGATGCAGCCCACAGCATCCAAGTTCTGCAAGAAGCTGAAGCAAAGGGGATAATTTGTCAGGTTGAAGACACTGTGGGTGCCCTGCTGCTTCAGGGCAAGCTCAGAAACGTGAGCCTGGTCCTGAACATGGCCCAAATGAATTTCCAGGCTGAGCTGATTAAACCCCTTGTAGCTATTTTGTAGAAGCCTTCAGGAAAGGCATCAAATGGTTCTGGCTGGAAGTGGAGAGTTTGGCTTGACTTTAAGATGACTTTTATTGATAAGGATAGAAGAAGGAAGCTCCAAAGCAAATGGTGGTTGCCATGGGTTGAGTTGAATCTGCTGCTGATATTCAACACCACACTGACATCACAGCAGCTTCAAAACAAGAGTGCTGGTTGGAGTAAAACATCATGGGGTTTAAAATTCATATTGGAATGAGAGGCTTCCTGTTCTGGAAGGAAAGAAGGAAAGCTGCCTTCTTAACAGCAGTGTAGATCCAACCTTATCCCAACACCACTGCTTTCTCTTGGAAGCTTCCCCATCAGATCAAGCTACCAGGCTTTGAGGGCCCAAGAGATAGCTATCTCCAGACCCTTCACCAGCTTCATTGCCCTTCTGTGAACCTGCTCCAGCCCCTCCATGTCCTTGAGGTGAGGACCCCCAAACTGCTAACACACAGATCCCACCCTCACTGTGACAGGTGGCACCTTCAGCATCCTCCTCCGTGAGGTTATGCAGAGAAGATCAGTGGTAGGAAATGAAGCTGAGTCACAAGGAAATCCAATTCCATTTATTTTCCAGCAACGTCCCATACAAAAGCAATAGAAACTCCAGCTGCTTTCAGCAGCAGAACCTCTGTACAGCATTACCATTTACAACAGCTTTGCACTGGAAAACAGCAAATTAAAACAATCAAGCCCTCTCCCTAGCTACTGTGTCCTTGGCTGTGTTAATTAATGACTCATGACTCCAGTTCAGGCTACTGTTGCCTGACTGACCTCCAGTTTCTGCAGTGTTTCATCTCCAGTGGTTTTTGAAAGAGTCTGGCAGCTCCAGAATTGTTTATTTTCAAAAGGCAAGAAGCCACCACCTGTATGACTCAGGTCTTTGCAGAAGGACCAGATAGAAAAGCAAGGTCAAAGAGGTGCTCAGAAATATCTCCCTGCTTTGCTGTTGTTCTGGAGGTGGACAACTGAAGTGATGGACACAGTGGCAGGGTCAGGAAGATCTCACTGAACTATTGATACTTGAGGACAGCACTGCCTTTGGCTAGGTTTCCTATTGAAAAGTTATAAAAAAAACCTCTGATATACATAAATTAAAAAGGGAGAAAAACCCCCCAACCAGACACCTGTATTTGGACAGAAGTTTGGCCCAGAGAACATGCAGAGCAATCACAGCTTAGAGAACCCCCTTGAACTTCAGCTTTCTTACTATGGACAGTTTGTGAATCAAGCCAACCTCTCCAGTTTCAAAGAAACTGCCTCTAAAACATTTTGCACAAGACTTTTTAACTCACAGTATCAAAATCTTTCAGTGGTTCACCTAAACACGCTTCCAAGTCAAATCCACCTTCTGCTTGATAGTCAATGTGTCTAACTTTGGTGGGAGTGCCACAACAGGTATCCTGGAAAACACAGGCAGTGGATAAGGAGCAGTTAAAAGACAGGTTGAGTTATGGAATCATTCACTTCACATCTCCAATTCCTTGGGATCAGCCTGCAACACAGGCTTATGAACACTTTGAAGGCCGAGGGTAAGTGAAGGCTGCTGCCCATTCAGCCACATGCAGCCCACAGGGCAGCCATATGCTGGGCTCCATCAAGAGCAGTGTGGCCAGCAGGGCAGGAGAGGGGATTCTGCCCCTTGACTCTGCTCTGCTGAGACCCCACCTCCAAAACTGCATCCAGTTCTGTGTGTGTCCTCAGCATAATGAGGACACAGAGCTATTGGAGTGAGTCCACAGGAAGGCCACAAAGATGATCCAAGGGCTGGAGCACCTCTGCTGTGAGGACAGGCTGAAGGGGCTGGGGGTGTTCAGCCTGGAGAAGAGAAAACTCCAGGGGGATCTTAGAGCTGCTTCCAATACCTGAAGGGATCCTACAGGAAGGCTGCAGAGGGACTTTTCTTAAGGGTGTCTGGAGACAGGACAAGGGGGGATGGTTTGAAGCTGAGGGAGAGCAGGGTTAGAGTGGAGCTGAGGAAGAAGTTCTTCAGTTCAAGGGTGGTAAGACTCTGGAATAGGCTGCCCAGAGAGGTTGTGGATGCCTCCTGCCTGGAGTGTTCAAGGCCAGGTTGGATGAGGCCTTGACCAGCCTGGTCTAGTAGAAGGTGTCCTTGCCCATGGCAGGGGGATAGAAACTAGATAATCTTTAAAGTTTCTTCCAACCCAAACCATTCTATGAATACATGAATGAATCTGAGATGGTCACTCAAATTCTGCCTCTGTACCCTCAGGCTCCAGACAGATGTTGGCTATAGGTGGAGAAATGCCTGGATTTAAAGGTCTCTCAGCTCTAGGAGCAGTCCCTAAACACAGCAGGTCAGGGAACTTCTCACATACCCAGGCCACTCTGGATACACTTTTATGTACTGCACTAATTAATGATTACCAAATGGCAGCCTTGCTTACCTCAGGGTCTTGACAGCTTGTTTGAGATTCGGTGGAGTTGCTTCCAACAGACTCTGTCTCCATCTCACCAAGGTCCACAGGACTACTGTAAATGTTTAGAAGAACACAGCTTAAAACAAACTCAGTTTTTAGTAGCAAGTCGCACTTGGTAGGAAGAGTTCAGAAAATGATGGCCACAGAAGACACTGAACAGGTTGCCCAGAGAAGCTGTGGAGGCTCCAAGCCTGGCAGTGTTCAAAGGCAGGCTGGATGAGGCCTTGAGCAAGATGGTCTGGTAGGAGGTGTCCTAATGGCAGGGGGTGGGAACTAGATGATCTTTGAGGTCCCTTCCAACCCAAACCATTCTAGAATTCTATGATTGTTTCCTCCTTTCCAAGGACACTAAGTCCAGCTCCAACATCTAGATGGAGAAAGCTATTAGATATTTTGACTGAGAAGGAACTGAGTGGCGCTAAGTGTGGACAAGGAACTAATGAAAAGAGCAGTCACTGCCTGCTCTCAAAAAGGGTTTTTTTGGTGTGGCTGTTTGAACATGAGATTTCCTAATCCTGAATCCTGCATACATACATTTCTTGCAGATCACATCCTGCTTCAGTAGGTGGATCCCAGGAATGCAGTGCAACTTTCCAGAGCTTGATTTGCTGGTCCCATGACCTGCGGCTGTACTTCTTGAACTTATTTGGAGTCCTGGGATGAACTCCTGGTATCCGATGGCATCTGCTCAGATATGGGAGATGAAAAGTTCTTCAGTGGTTTCTGCACACACACAACAGGTAGCTTAAAGTGTTTAGATGGGTGGCCTGCTGCCCAGCCTCACTGATACAGCATGGCAAAGTCTAAATTACTGTATTATTTATGAGGAAAATCTGTGCAATTCAAGCACAAGTGAAAAGTTCTCTGCTTCATATGAAAACCCCAAAAGATTATTTGAAGTTCAGCAAAGCCAGATGCAAGGTACTGCAGCTGTGACTATCAATTACAGGTCTGAAAACCTCATTCCAGCTGAAGTCCAGCTTGTGTTTGTGTTCACCAGGGAGAAAAGTGACTGCAAGCAGCAGTTTCAGCTCCTCTAGCTGACAAGCACAACCCAAAGAACTTTCATTTTCATTTCTGCAGCATGAAAAAGTTGGAAGGGATATTCCTCATGTACCAACTGGTTAAAAAACCAAAAGAACCCATGTCTCCTTTGATGCTTAATGGGATTTTTGTGTTACAGAATGTCTTGGCAAGCGTCATCATCAAGTAGATGTCTTCTACTTGAACTTGTCTCAGGTACCAAGTTTAGGAGGTTTGCAGAGGAGATGTGGCTCACAACACAACACTAAGCTTTCCAGAAACTCCAGCAGCTTACCTGGGGACTTCTTTAATATATCTGTCATAGGCAATTGTGTTTTTTCCATAGTTTATCTGTTTTTGTCTTCTCATCAAAACTACTTCATCCGTCTCCAGTTCTACTGTCACAGTGGACTCCTTTGAATCAGAACTAGAGAAAGAAACAAATCATTGCAGATTTGACAATGCTGAAAACAAGCCACACTCAAACCAACCCAGGTGCAGAAGATGATAAAGATACATTAAAGCTTTTCAGATGAACACCTGGGATGTTACTGAGCAATGATACTGGAGCAGGCTGAAGATGGACAACTTCAAGCTCAGCATTTTAAGCAGCAATGTGAAAAATTCAGCTTTATCATCAGGATTTTCTTCAGCTAAGCCAGAACTCTAACCTACCTTCCAGAGGAGGACTTCCTTTCTCTGGAAAATTCATTTATCAGGAGCTTTCTTCTGTACCTGTAAGAGTTCACATCAGTATTAGGAACAGAGAGGCTGCAGTGTTGGAGCTTATAGACAGTTCTACTTCTCAGCTAAGCAGCAGTCCAGAAGAAGGCAACACCTAGAAGCATCAACACCTTTCCAGTGTAGAATGGATGTTTCACTTATCCCATAAACACCTCTAACACTGAGTACTCTCTTTGCCTACGCCTTTTCCACAGAAATCTTTGTATAGCAATGCAATGGCTCTGAGAACCTGGTCTAGTGGAAGGTATCCCTGCCCAAGGAAAGGGGTTGGAATTAAATGATCTTGAAGGTCCCTTCCAACCCAAACCATTCTAGGACACGTCAAACCAGTAATTAGTGATACAACACTCAAAAGAATCCAGCCCACAAGATTCAGGCAAGGTTTCTTCCAGAAAGGAGACACTGGTGGCACACATCAACTTTCCAGTGTTTGCTAGGTCATCCCTGCAGGACTCAAGCCAAAGCTGACCTAAAGCAGCAGACGAGAGTAAGTTTGGCCTGATTTTGCCACAGTGAAGTTAAAAATCAACTGATTCTACAAGACAACAACCATTTGCCCTCTTTCTCCATTCCATCTCAAACACCCACAGGTACCTTGCAATTTCTTTGTTAACATTGCTCCTCATCTCATCTTCTTCCACTGCTGTTCCCCAATCTGAACAACGGGAGAGGGGTCCAGGGCCTTCTGGGGTTGTAAAGCTAGAAAGAAAAAAAAACCCAAAGCCTCTGCATTAAAAACTGATTTTATTGTTTGTCTACCCCATTCACAGCTTGCTAGCTATTTCTTTCATTTGTTGACAGTACCATCAATAGCTGGAAAAATCTTACTCTATTAAAACATCATCATTGCAAAATGAAGCACCAGTTGAGGTTCCACCTTGAAGTTCCAGGGTTTGGGCTTTGGTTTGTTTGGGTTTTTTTTATCTTCAGAGGTTTCTACCTCTGAAGCAGCATGCCACTGGAACCCAGCCTACTCTTGAAATAACTTTAAGCTGGCATCCTTCAGAAAATGGAAAGTGAAATACCAAATGGACTCCTTTACTCATTTATTTTGGCTCCTCTAAATAGGTTAAGAAAAATTATTTCGTGGTTGCAGGCTAATTAGCTAGGTAAGAGACAAAAGTTGGAGCATAGCATTAAATTGTAGAGCTAATTAATTAAAATTACAGGACAGCATTAAGCAGTTCTCCATGTGAATACATACCTAGAAGAGAAGGGAAAGGCACAAGGAACCCAGGCAGTTTCCAGCTAGTGAAGTGAGATTTGCTAGGACTTTGGAAACTGGTATTTAACAACTTGAATGCAGCCCCTTAGCACCACAACCAGATTCAGGCTGCTGCAAGAGAAACAGATCTCCCTCCCTAGCCAACAATATGCCTGCATTCAGATTATTAAATGTATTTTCCAGTTCCTGTCTTCCTAATGACTGATTTTCCTCAAGTATCAAGCTCCAAAATGTATCCCACTGCCCAGAGCTTTTGCAGCAGATCTGGAGGCTCTCTGGGTGCCTGGAAATTAGGGGAACTGCAACCAGCTGTACTAAAACCAGTCCCAACTCCCTGCTTGCTCCCAGCTGAGAGATTGGCTTGCATTGCTTTGAAGCTGTTGTTCAATTCCAACTACATGTTTGTTTTAGATGAAACCTAGTGAGCATGAAAATTAAAAATCCACAGCAAAGAGCACAGGGCCCCCTGCAAAAGCCTGTTCATCCTCCATGGATCTTTAGCATTTCTCTCTGTTTGGATTAGAAAAGAACACTGCACTGGATTCTCTTCCCTCCTTTAAGATCAGCTATTTACGGACCAGGAGTGATTTATAAATAGGCAGGGCTTGAAAAACTAAGTACAACAATCAAAGCAGAGCTCCTGATGAACAAAAGAGCACAGAGGTGCTCTGTCCCATGCAGTCCCTACCTGTCCAGCCGGCTGTCAGAAGGCCTGGGCTTGATTTCCTCAAAAACAGATGAATCAGCCTCATTCTGCTTCCTCCTCTTCCCGTCTGCACCACGTTTCCTTCCTTGGGACCAGCGAGGAGGGGGCTGCGGGCTGGAAGGAGACAAACCGAGACAACGTGAGTGTGGCCAGAGGAGACCATGAAGGGATTGTGAGGGCTGGAGCAGCTCTGTTGTGAGGACAGACTGGGCTCCAGGGAGACCTTAGAGTAGCATTCTAGCATCTGAAAAATCCTTCGGCCAGCAGCGGGGGGACTTTGTGCTAAGGCATGGAGCGACAAGGGGTGATGGCTACAAACTGGAGGAAACTGGATTGAGATGATGCATGAGGAGGAAATTCTTCCCCATGAGGGTGGTGAGGCGCTGGAATAGGTTGCCCAGAGAAGCTGTGGAGGCTTCAAACCTGGCAATGTTCAAAGCCATGTTGGATGAGACCTTGAGCAAGCTACTCTAGTGGGAGGTGTCCCTGCCCATGGCAGGGAGTTGGAACTAGATGGTCTTGAAGGTCCCTTCCAACCCGAACCGTTCTGTGATTCGATGTGGGTGGTTGAAACATCAGCACATGGCACCATTATTTACTAATTTTACTTCCAACAAATCAAGGTCAGCACCACAAGTAGGTGCAGGCTCTGAATTTCTCTAAGGGAGACTCTCCCAACGCCAGCACCAACCGCCCCACAACCGCTCCTCGCCACCCTCCCCCGGACAACGAGGGGCAGAGCAGAACGGGGCGCTTGCACTCCTGCCCGCCGAGGGACCCTCAGCCCCACTCTCCGCACCTCAGCCAGGGGGGCTCGTCCGCCCCGGGGCCAAACATGGCGGGAGAGGGCCGGCGGGGAGACCACGCCGGGGGCGCGAGGGGCCGCGCGTCCTGTCCCAAGGGCCGGCGGGGGACCCGCAGCGAGGGCAGCTCGGCGCAGTCCGCCGCTCCGCACCAGGGAGCGGGGAGAAGGAAAAGGGCAGAGCGAAGAGGAGCGGAGCAAAGCGACGAGGAGCGGCATCGGTGCTCTTCCTCTCACCTACCTGCGCTCCGGGCCGCCGTGGGGGCTCCTTTGACGGAAGGACATGGCGCGGCGTGTGCTCGGGAGGGCTGGAGCGGAGAAGCAGACGGCGAGAGGAGCCTAGCAGGAGGCGAGGGACCAGGGAGCGCTGCAGCAGCGCAGCTCTTCCTCCTTCCCGCTTAGCCCCTTCGCAACTCCCGCCGGCGCTCGCTGACACCGCTCCACACGCAGGACGCCTGCGCCGCCCCCTCCCATGGGCACAGGTAGGCAGGAGGGGTGAGTAAATAAAGAAAGGGAAAAGCGCAGCCCCCAGCCCTCTGCCTCTCCCCGCTCGGCCTTCCGAGCTGAGCTGCTGGTAGACACGAAACAAACGCTCTCCCCGCCGCGGCAGTCTCTGCTTGGGCAGTCCCGAAGCCATTTCCCCGACCTCCTGCACCCCTACGCTCCGGGGCAATGGTTTCGCCCAGTGGCTCCGCCCCGGGGCGTGTTGGCGGGAGAAGCGAGCGCGCGGTTTTGGCGCGCGCTGCTGCAGGGCGGGGGAAACAAAAAAGGAGGGAAAAAAAAAAAAAGAAGAGTGAAAAAAAGAAAAAAAAAGGGGGAGAGGAAAAAGGGGGAGAGGAAAAAGGGGGAGAGGAAAAAGGGGGAGAGGAAAAAGGGGGAGAGGAAAAAGGGGGAGAGGAAAAAGGGGGAGAGGAAAAAGGGGGAGAGGAAAAAGGGGGAGAGGAAAAAGGGGGAGAGGAAAAAGGGGGAGAGGAAAAAGGGGGAGAGGAAAAAGGGGGAGAGGAAAAAGGGGGAGAGGAAAAAGGGGGAGAGGAAAAAGGGGGAGAGGAAAAAGGGGGAGAGGAAAAAGGGGGAGAGGAAAAAGGGGGAGAGGAAAAAGGGGGAGAGGAAAAAGGGGGAGAGGAAAAAGGGGGAGAGGAAAAAGGGGGAGAGGAAAAAGGGGGAGAGGAAAAAGGGGGAGAGGAAAAAGGGGGAGAGGGTGTCACAATGGTGGACCGTGGGAGGTGAGGGGATAGCCAGCTGTGACCCAGGAGCTGCGTTGGTCTGCCTAGGTTCAGGTTCTGGAGTTTAGGTGGGAAACATTTGCAATGAGTTTCATCAGGATGTTTGACAGAACCTGAATATGAGCCAGGGTGTGCCCAGGAGGCCAGGCCACCAGCATCCTGGCCTGGATCAGCAATAGCTTGACCAGCAAGACCAGTGCAGGGACTGTCCCCCAATGCTCAGCACTGGTGAGGCCACGCCTTGAGGACTGGGCTCAGTTTTGCGCTCCCCACTCCAAGGACATTGAGGGCTGGAGCATGCCTAGAGAAGGGCAACTAAAGCTGGTGAAGGGTCTGGAGAAAAGGGCTGGTGAGGAACAGCTGAAGGAACTGGGGTTGTTTAGTCTGGAGAAAAGGAGGCTGAGGGTAGACCTCATTGCTCTCTGCAACTCCCTGAAAGAAGGTTGGAGCCAAGTGGGTGCTGGTTTCTTCTCCCAAGGAACAAGTGATAGGACAAGAGGAAATGGCCTGAAATTGTGCCAGGGCAGGTTTAGGTTAGACAGGAGAGGAAACTTCTTCCCGGAAAGGGCTCTCAACCACTGAAACAGGCTGCCCAGGGAGGTGGTTGAATTCCCATCCCAGGAGGTGTTTCAAAGAGGCAGAGATGTGGTGCTGAGGGCTGTGGTTTAGCCCCAGCCTTGGCAGAGCTAGAGAATGGTTGGACTCAATGATCTTTAAAGTCTTCTCCAACCCAACCCATTCCACAATTCTATGTCAAAATACAAACTGAGGGGTTGGACACAACCCAAGCTGGATACTCCCTACAGGAGCTTCAGTCTCTGAAAACTCTTACCAAAGGGGGAAAAAATGCTCACCCAAATAACCCCCCACTCTAGACCAAAGCAGGGCTGCTGAACCCACCTGTTCCTTTCTAATGAAGCTCTGACAGCATAACAGCAAAAGCAGACTGACATGGACCTGGCCAGCCCAAGAGTCTTCAGCTGAGAATGTGCCATGGTCTTGGAACAGTTTGAAAGTTGAACTTTTTATTTCTTCACCCAAAAAGTGACAATCCCTTAGGTACATCCACCAGAGACCACAGGAGAGCATGCAGATAACACCAAAGCTCTACACAGGAGGGCTTTACAAAGTGCTGCACAGATAGGGCCCTTGGATACCCCACCCTGCTGGGACACCACTGAACCCCAATGCCTGGAAATTATGTCCAGGAAAGGGCTGGAAGTGGTTTCTGGGGAAGCAACTTGCTTCAACAGTGGGCTTCTGGCCCTGGGTACACCGCCAGCCCCACAGCAAGGCTGCTGCCAATCATCCCCACCACTGCACAGGCTTCCCAAAAAGCCAGACTCCTGCAGAGCCCATTCCCAGCTCCTGGACAGCTGTATCCCAGTGCATGCTACATAAAGTACAACAAGGACTGCAAAACATTCTTGCAACTGACACGTGGATTTGGTCTAAACTTCACTGTAGGCACAGCTCTCACTTGCACCTTCTGAGCACAGTGCTAGAGCAGGAAAACAAGGAGAGGCTTAGCACAACTCTCACTTGGACTTTCCTAGCACAGTGCTAGAGAAGGAAAACAAGAAGCCTGTCTCAGCACCATCACAACCCTTAGGCTGGACACACCATGGCCAAGAGCAGGCACTGCAGTCACCCTCATGACTCAGCAGCAGATTGGCTCTTTGGCTCAGGCTGCAACACACACCAAAGCAAACCCCAGGTTGCTCTTAAGTTACTCATCCCTTAAAGGAGAGAGAGATCTGATTTTGATGATCATTTTCCTTCCCCTTCTAGCCTCTCAGGAGGCTCAAGCCAATGCTGGCTTAACAACTCTTAGAGAACAGCCAATAGGCACAGGAATGATCACCAAAAGCCAAGAACAGTTTGTCTTTAGCAGCTTGGAGGAAGGCTGAAGTTATCTACATTCTTCTGAAGTTCTTCAGGTTGGATTGCACAGTTCTGGTCCAGAGGAGGAAAAAGGGTTCATCCCCTTGCTTCAAGGGGTGACATTCTTCAGTTTGACTCCATCTTGGACCAGTTTCCCAGTGTAACATGGATTCAGGCTGAGCAGCACAATCTCCACACAGCAGCAGCAGGATCCATCAGCTGCAGCAGCCTTCACAGCAGGATGCAGGTGTCATCTGCCAGTGCAGGTCCAGCAGAAAGACTCTCACAAAAGCTTTAAGGAGCATCCATCATCACTGCAGCAGAGACTTAACCACAGCTGGAGCTTTACACTTGAGGCAGACCTTGCAGAAACCTGTATCCTTAAAGATCTGGAGAAACCTAAGCAAAAAGTGGTAGAATGGTGTTACAAAGACAAGGTGTGAGGTCATCTACAGTGAAACATCTCTCTCTCAAGCTGCTGTGCTAGGACAGCAGAGTTCTGCATGTCCTGGGCTTAAAGCTGGGCAGAAAAGACAAAGCCACGTCGTCCTCACTAAGGAAGAGTTGCAGGAAGTATCAACACTCTGAGAACTAAGTAAGGGAAAAGCAGGGAGAGGTCTACATCCCCCATAGTCCTGAAGACTTGACCAACAGAATGAAGCAGTTCAGTCTCTTTTCCACCAGCCTGGTTCATTTCTATCTAAATGTCTTTTTTAATTCCCAAAATACATTTTCTCTCCATTTTCATTATTCATAGAATTCTAGAATGGTTTGGATGGGAAGGGACCTTCAAGATCATCTAGTTCCAAGCCCCATCCAGTGCCAGTTCCATGGGCAGGGACAACCTCAACTAGACCAGGTTGCTCAAGGCCCCATCCAGCCTATCCTTGAACACTTCCAGGGAGGGAGCATCATCCACAACCTCCCTGGAGAACCTGTTCCACTGCTTAGGAGATGAGGAAGGCTCTGAACTCAGCTGTACAGTGCTGTGCTGCTTTTACCTGCACAGATCACCTCGTGTGGACTGCACAGATGCTGGCTGTAAATCTCTTCCTCTGTCAGTGCAGCTCTTCTGTGACTGCACCAGGTTTCCAAGACTTGATTTGCTGATCTCAGACTACATCCCTATTCCTCAAATCATTTTCTGTCAGAGGAGAAAGTCCTTCTTCTTCGATACTTCTATATACAAGGAGAGACTAGACATGTTCAAACACTGAATTAGCACTTTGGAAAGGTGAATCCAGATGAAGTCTTCTTCATGGTCATGGAATTTAGATTTAAAATTAATAAGGTCAACAGAATAATGACATTACTACAACTTTCTAAAAGCTCTACCTGCCTCTTCTCATGGTGCTAGAACTCCGGATCTAACTTGGTGTAAAACTCTGCCAAATTCTTAGTGCCTCCACGAGTTTCATCATCCAGAACATTCCAAGATCACTGTTAAACAGACATCTATAGAGTCACAGAAATATTTTGATTGGAAAAGATCTTTAAGATGATGGTCCAACCATTCTGTAACTCTATCAAAGCTGGTGCTAAACCATGGCCCTCAGCAGCACGTCTCTGCCTCTGCAGAATCACAGACTGTTGGGGGTTGGAAGGGACCTCTGGACATTGAGTCCAACCTCCCTGCCAGAGCAGGATCACCTGGGGCAGGTCACACAGGAACACATCTAGGTGGGTCTTGAAAGTCTCCAGAGAAGGAGACTCTGGGCAGCCTGCTCCAGGGCTCCAGCACCCTCACAGTAAAGAAATTTTTCCTCATGTTGAGGTGGAGCTTCCTGTGTTTCAGTTTGTGTCCATTGCCCCTTGTCCTATCACAGGACACCACTGAAAAGAGCCTGGCTCCTTCTTCTTGACACCCACCCTTCAGATATTAATAAACATTAATAAGATCTCCTCTCAGTCTTCTCCAGACTAAACAGCCCCAGGTCTCTCAGCCTTTCTTCATCAGACAGATGTTCCTGTCCTATCATCATCCTCATAGCCTCTGTTGAACACTCTCAAGTAGTTCCTCCTCCTTCTTGAACTAGGGAGCCCAGAACTGGAACCCAGAACTGCAGTTATATCTTAGTCCATAATG
This sequence comes from Indicator indicator, assembly GCF_027791375.1. NCBI lineage: Eukaryota > Metazoa > Chordata > Aves > Piciformes > Indicatoridae > Indicator > Indicator indicator. The sequence goes on along the minus strand of NC_072032.1, from coordinate 7,959,019 downwards.
TTTCAGAGCCTGCATTAATTGCAGATCAAAGACCATCAAATGACACAAAAGCCTAAAGCAGTTTGACTCAAGATGAGCACCCATTCTAGCACCACAGGAACCTACAGCCCAAGAGAGAACTGTCATTGAAATCTGCTGCAAATGCCAGGTTGTGACTTCTGCACAAAACTACTGAGAGGCAGAGAAACTACCACTGAGATCACTAACCTGGCACTTGTCATTTGAGGGCTAAGCTAAACCCATTTGTTTTCTAGCTGAACATGTAAATATTGCAATTTACTAAGTCTGATGCATGAGGTCTTTTCCTGAAGGTGCTGCAGGAAATCCAAGAGGCTGGGATAAAACACTAATTAAATAAAGAGAAACTGTTCAGCTAACAGCTGGGTTCTGTGGCATGATCCTGCACACAGGCTACTGACACAGACCAGCTGAAGTAAGCAGCCAGCATCTACTCACCTTGGGATTTAGATTTTTTTCCTCATTACTCTGCCTTCAGCACTTGCACTTCCCCATCCCCTTTCAGAGTATTCTGACTGATGTCCTTCCAACAAACTGCTGCAAAGTTTGAGCCTACAAATAAAACAATCCCCAAAGACTCAGTGGCTTTATTATGGGAACATTTTAACACGAAATCCTGCTCCAGCCTGCTATTGCCTCTACTAGAGATTGTCACATGGATCACAGACTTGCTTTGGTTAGAAGAGATCTTTAAGATCATCAAGTGCAACCTTCTTGGCCACCTGGGCACACACTGGCTCATCTTCAGCTGCTGCTCACCAACACCCTCACATCAGTTTTCTGCTGGGCAAATTTCCAGCCACACTTGGGGGTTGTAAACCAAATGCAGGACCCAGCACTTGGCCTTTTTGAACCTCATCCCATTAGCCTCCAGCTTGGCCAGATCCCTCTGCAGAGCCTCTCTACCCTCCAGCAGACCAATGCTCCCTCCCAACTTGCTGTCACCTGCAAACTGACTCAGGGTCTCTTGATCCCCTTGTCCAGATAACTGATCAAGATATCAAAGAGATCTGGCTCCAGCACTGAGCCCATTTGTGACTGGCCACCAACTGGAGTTAACTTTATTCCCATCACTCTCCTTACAACATCATAAGGACAGAATTTTACCACACAGCACATAAATATTGGCCAACACCCCCCTAAGAAGAATAGTAAAAAAAAAGAACATTTTAAAACTCCTTATTGTAAAAGATTTGATTAACTACAGCAATAAAGCAACTATGCTCATAACAATACACTCAAAAAACACTCCTCATTATTTGAGCCCTCCCTCCCCATTTCCTACCTCTCCAGCCTGCAGTCTGTGTCTCTCCAAGTTTTGCTGTCAGGCAGAAAGAAGTTGGGGATTTTCTGCCTTTGATTATTCCATCCTGAAGAACTACTGGCTGGAACTGGGTCACTGCATAAAAACAAGTAACTCTCATTGTTGTCAGCTACCAAACAGCATCATCTCTAAGGAGACAGAGAGGAAGCTCTCAGCTCCTAGGTTAAGGAAGTGAAGAACAACCATGGGGACCAATTTTGTAAGGTGCCTTTTTTTCCATCAAAGAGGGTGAAAGGGGATCAGCTCCCAGCATTACTTAATAGTGGAAGCAGCAGAAAGCAACAGATGGCAGAGAGTGGCAGAGTGAAAAAGGCCAAGTAAACTCAAAGAATAAAAACACCAACCCAAACCACCACATGCTGGAGGAAATGTAAGGGAGGAAAAAAAAAAAGAATAAAATTTCATATTGAACAGTGAAGGGAAAGAAAGATAAACAGAAGCAAAGGAAACCTTCAGTCCACAAAGCAGTAAGAGAAAAAAAGCATCATCATGATGGTATTTACCTTGTTCTTTCTATACCATGCTGCACTGTCATTACTTCATCACTTTCACCAAAAGCTTCCCACTCTGAGCACTCTGAAAAGGCCTCCTGATGTCCTGGTTCTGTGAGACTACAAAGTGAAAAGGTCTGAAATCATGGACGTCAGCACACAGTTCCTCTTCATTCTTACCATCAGAAGTGGGTTGAGAGAAAAACCCCACACTTCATAAACACTTTTACTAAACTTAGTGTGAGAAGTCTGCTGATCCCACCAAAAACTGGAACCATCAAGCCCCAAAAACTAGAACCATCAAGCCCCAAAAACTAGAACCATCATCAGCCTGCCCACCCTTTGTGTGCCACAAATGCAGGGAAGAATAACTGTGGCAGATACCCAGCAACTACAGAACTGCAGCCTCTGAAGCAGAAACTAGGTTCCAGCAGAAATCAAGAACAAGCCTAAAGCTACACACACACACACACACAAATCAACTGTGTTTTGTCTTCTGACACCTTTGCCCACTGTCATACAACACCATTCTTCTGGCATGATTTCCTTTCCTCATTAAAACTGCACACACACAACGAGGCAGAATTAAAGCTTTCAACCACTGAAAGCTTTAATTCATTTTATACCTTTCCAGGATGTTCTCATAATGGCTTTTGCTCTTTGAAACCACAGAGGAGTCAGGGCTGTTTCTTTTTCTACGTTTCCATACTGGAGAAGAATAAGGAGAGCAGGGGCTGCAAAAAGAAGACACAGAGTTTACACACACAACACATTTTTCAACCGCTTTTTAAATGCTTATCAGCAAAATAACAGCACATGCTACAGAGGAAGTCTTTTTTTTTTTTTTTCTTTGAGTTGTGACTCTTTAAGCACAGAGGAACACAGAGAAAAGGGCACAAAATTTGGGAACCATTCCATTGTATTTTGGGAAGTGAACCCACAGAGAAGAAACTTGGAAGCAGAACCATTTTGAGCTCCGCATGCATGCCTCTACATCTGGTACCTGAAGGGGGGCTACAGGAAAGCTGGGGAGGGGCTTTTTACAAGGGCTTATAGTGCTAGGATGAGGGGGAATGGATTGAAGCTGGAAGAGGGCAGATTTAGACTGAAAAAAACAGGAAGAAATTCTTTCCAGTGAGGGTGGTGAGACACTGGAACAGGTTGCCCAGGGAGGTTGTGGGTGCTGCCTGCCTGTGAGGTGTTCAAGGCCAGGCTGGATAAGGCTGTGAGCAACCTGGTCTAGTGGGAGGTTTCCCTGCCTATGGCAGGTGGGTTGGACCTAAATGATCTTGAAGGTCCCTTCCAACCCAACCCATTCTAGGATTCTATGATCAGAATATCTTAATAAAGAGGGAAGAGCTCAAGGTGCTTCACTGTTTGTCCATAGAACTGTTAATTAAGGATGGTCACTCTTGCTTCTGAGAAAGGTCTCCTACTTCCAGCCCTTGCCAACACTGATTAAAGAAACCTCAGAGCTCTACTGTGTGAAGAGGGAAGCTGAATCCCCCTTTTTCTGATGTTAATCACACAGTCGTGTACTGCTGAGAGCTTTTCCACACACAATGCTCTCTGCATGGATGAGATTCAACAGCATAAGTGCCCAGCTCTCAGGCTGAGCATTAGCTGTCCTCCCTCAGTGCATGCTGCCTGCAGAACACTGACAGCACCAACAGCTACTCAATGATTTCAGTCAGTTACTCCCAGAAGCTTTTTCTGGTACCTCTCTGGTGTGTAGTCAGCTTGTCTGCTCTCTTCCTCACTCTCATTTCTCTGATGAGTTTCATCAAACACAAAGGAGCCAGAAACATCCTGATCTTTGCAGAACCGTTCCTGGGAACTTCCTGAGGGTTCTGTACTCCTGAAAACAGCAACAAGGAAGGAAAAAAAAAAAAAAAAAAAAGGGATTTAAAACACTACCCACTCCAAGCACAAGACAGCTAAGCTGCAAGAATAATTAACAGTTAATAATTAACATCTTGAACCACAGTTGCCTGTCCTGCAGAGATCACAGAAATCTCTCTGATCTTCCACTTCTCACATCCTTTAACATTGTTATTGAAGGAGAAAGGTGATGCCACTGACCTCAGAAAGGAAGGCTGGAAAGGTTAGCAAAGCCAAGGGACATGAAGCACCAAATATCTGCTTAGGCCCATTCCCTGTTAGAGCAGACATTTTACCTTGTGCTCACCAGTGTAACCAGAGGGAAAAGGGGTACAATGCTGTGGAGAGATCAGAGTTTTCCACCCCAGAGTGCCTTAATGGGGAGGAATTCACACTAAATAGTGGAGCATCCTCAAAACTAACAGAACTCCAAAGAAAACCAAGGCATTCAAGGGGGCTCCCATTTCTGAGCCTGATCCTGCTCCCAGTTAGGAACGTTCTAAAGGAAAGAGAGTCCTCCTGTGAAGCAAGAGCCATGTACTGACTGAATTCACCCATACACACACTGGCTGCAGGTCCCAGGTGTCTTCTGGAGGAGGATCCCAGGCATGCAGGGCTATCTTCCACAGCCTGATCTGCTGGTCCCAGGACCTGCGGCTGTACTTCTTGAACTTGTTGGGAGTTCTGGGATGAACTCCTGGGATTCGCTCATTCCTGTCAGTGCACAAAACACTCGTTTCAGATCAGGAGACCTTCTGACACCCCACCTGGAGCACCCAATTATGGTGACCCCAGCACAAGAAGGACACTGAACTGTTTGGAGTGGGTCCAGAGCTGGCCATGAAGATGATCAGAGGGCTGGAAAACCTCCCCTATGGGGACAGGCTGAGACAGTTGGGGCTGTCCAGCCTGGAGAAGAGAAGGCTCCAAGGAGACCTTAGAGCAGCCTTCCAGTATCAGAAAGGGGCTACAGGAGAGCTGGGGATGGACTTTTTACAAGGGTTTGCAGTGGACAGAACAAGGGGGAGTGGGTTGAAACTGGAAGAGGGCAGATTTAGCCTGGAGATTAGGTAGAAATTCTTTCCAGTGAGGGTGGTGTGACACTGGAACAGGTTGCCCAGGGAAGTTGTGGATGCTTCCTCCCTGTGAGGCGTTCGAGGCCAGGTTGGATGAGGCCTTGAGCAACCTGGGCAAGTAGAAGGTGTCCCTGCCCATGGCAGGGGGGGTTTGAACTGGATGATCTCTAAGGTCCCTTCCAACCCAAACCATTCTACAAGTCTATGATTCACATTCTTAAAAAACATAAAAGGTAAATCCTCAGTCCATCAGATCACAAAGGAATCAGAGGGCTAGGAAATGAAATGTCTGTATTTTTAAACACTTAGCTCTTCGTATCATTTTAAAAGAACTAAAGCTGTCTGCTGACCTACAGGTCAGAAACAAATAAAGAGTTTATTTGGAAATGTGCAACACAGTGCAACTTACTTTGGGACTTCTTTAATGTATCTGTCATAGGCAAGGGTATTCTTTCCAAAATTGATCTGTTTTTGTCTTCTCCTTAGAACCACTTCATCTGTTTCCCTTTCAGGTGGATTAGTGGAATCACTTGAAACAGAACTTAAAAATAAAAATTAGAATGAAGTTGAGGAGGACCTTCACAGCTTTACAGTTATATCAACATGCAGTTGGCTTGGATGGGTGCATGCTTTTCTGGGCAAAAAACTGGCTGATGGCCAGGCTCAAAGAGTGGTGGGGAATGGACTTAACTCCAGTAGGTGGCCAGTCACAAGTGGTGCTCCCCAGGGCTCAGCACTGGGGCCAGTTCTTTTTAATATCTTGATCACTCATCTGGACAAGAGGACTGAGGCACCCTCAGTCAGTTTGCAGATGACTCTAAGCTGGGAGGCAGTGTTGATCTGCTGGAAGATAGGGAGGCTCTGCAGAGGAACCTGGATAGCCTGGATCAATGGGCCAAGGCCAGTGGGATGAGGTTCAACAAGGTCAAGTGCTGGGTCCTGGCCTTGGGTCACAATCATCCCATGAAGGCTCCAGGTTTGGAGCACAGTGGCTGGAAACTGCCCAGCAGAAAAGGACCTGGGAGTGTTGGTTGGCAGCAGCTGAGGATGAGCCAATGTGTGCCCAGGTGGCCAAGAAGACCACCAGCATCCTGGCCTGGATCAGGGATAGTGTGGCCAGCAGGGCCAGGGAAGGGATTGTCCCCCTGTGCTGAGCACTGCTGAGGCCACACCTTGAGTACTGGGTCTTTTCCAAGCCAAACCAGTCTGTACTCTGGAACCACACATCAAATGTTGATGATACTGCACATCTGTGTAACAACCTCCAAACATACACATGGAAAAGCTCAACTCAATGAAACAAAGATGGAGAATATAAAGGAGCCTGGCTTGAATGATCTGAAGCCAGATCTCTCTCCAAGCCTTGATGACTGCTTTTCAGTTTTCCTTTCACTCTTCCAGTCATTTTCTCTTAAGAGAAGCTGTAATGAATTTAAGCTGGGAAAGAAGAGACTGAAAAGATCATCCAAGTGGCTTTGGAGATAAGACTTTTCAGTGCCACTCTTCCCTTAATGCTTCCTATGAAGCAGCTTGGCTGTGTGTCCCTTCATTAATGCATGTAAAGGAGTTGGAGATCACCAGGTGGCTGCTGCTAAAAGCAATGCAAGAATGGTTAATGATTGCTTAATACCTACTTGGTCATTTTTTTAGCTGACATCCTCATTGTTCTGCCTTCTTCAATTCTACCTTCCCAGCTGGAGCAACTAGAAAGAGGCCCTGCATGTTCTGGTGGTGTTGTAGAGCTGGAAGATGATGAGAACTCAGTATGAACATTTGCTGCTCAATGTATTTAAGGCACAGAAACTTCAATTAGCCAAACTGCATGGTCTGCTCTTGCATAATGCAGGTATCACCTGCTAACTCTGTGCCACTCTGTGATTAGAAATCACTCAAATAATCCCCTCCAGAGTTTGGTTGGAGTTCTAAAGAAGGAGTGCAGCAAAGTGAAGGTTTAAACAAACCTCACATTTATTCCTTACCTGTCCAACCACTGCCCCAAATGTCTGCAGTGACATTTATTAAACACCAAAGAATCTGAATCAGGCCAACTTCTACATTCTTGGTCTTGGTGCCAGCAGTGTGGGTGTTGCACAGAACTAGAAAACAAAGATTTTTTTGGTCAGAAATCAAGTCCCTGAGCACTGCCAACGCAAAACAAAAATGGACAGTCTGAGAGTCAACATTTATAGTTACAAAATGCACATTTAGCACACGGATCAGATCTCCACCAGCCTACTCAGGCCACACAACAAAAGGTGTTAGAGAAGGCAATTACTCAGAGAAGGTCTTTGAGTAATGCAGTCAAGATTATCAGTTTTAACACAAGCCACGGTCATTTAGGTAGCCAAAGTCTATTGTATTTGCAAGTAAAATGGAGTAAAAGCAGCAACTGAGGACCATCCCCAGTGCTGATGGAACTGCTGACAAGTGTCAACATTCACAGACCCTCCTCAATGCATTATCTGACATTTCTATAGCAGCCTATCCAGGACTAAACTTGTGGATGAGGAAAATACAGACATCACTTCAACACCAGAAAACAGCATGTCTAAAGAGAAGTAGGTGACAAGGGGATGTGGAAACACTTTTACACAGGAAATTCATTACCAGGTGCTGCAGAGTCCTCACAAGCAAACATGGGACAAGCAGCTAGAGCAAGGTGCTTTCAATATGCTGGGAAGTTTGCCAGAGATGGCACAAAAAGTTACCTGCATTTTCCACCTCAGTTCTGGCAGCTTTGACATCTTAAATGACAGTTCACTAAACAAAGCACTGTTACAGTGTCTAACATCAGACCTGGCTTCAGGGCTCACAAACACCCTGCAGACCCATCAGACCTGGCTTCAGGGCTCACAAACACCCTGCAGACCCATCAGACCTGGCTTCAGGGCTCACAAACACCCTGCAGACCCATCAGACCTGGCTTCAGGGCTCACAAACACCCTGCAGACCCATCAGACCTGGCTTCAGGGCTCACAAACACCCTGCAGACCCATCAGACCTGGCTTCAGGGCTCACAAACACCCTGCAGACCCATCAGACCTGGCTTCAGTGCTCAAAAATACCCTGCAGACCCATCACACCTGGCTTCAGGGCTCACAAACACCCTGCAGACCCATCAGATCTGGCTTCAGGGCTCAGAAACACCCTGCAGACCCATCACAGACCTGGCTTCAGGGCTCACAAACACCCTGCAGACCCATCAGACCTGGCTTCAGGGCTCACAAACACCCTGCAGACCCATCAGACCTGGCTTCAGGGCTCACAAACACCCTGCAGACCCATCAGACCTGGCTTCAGGGCTCACAAACACCCTGCAGACCCATCAGACCTGGCTTCAGTGCTCACAAACACCCTGCAGACCCATCAGACCTGGCTTCAGTGTTCACAAACACCCTGCAGACCCATCAGACCTGGCTTCAGTGTTCACAAACACCCTGCAGACCCATCAGACCTGACTTCAGGGCTCACAAACACCCTGCAGACCCATCAGACCTGGCTTCAGGGCTCACAAACAACCTGCAGACCCATCACAGACCTGGCTTCAGTGTTCACAAACATCCTGCAGACCCATCACAGACCTGGCTTCAGGGCTCACAAACACCCTGCAGACCCATCAGACCTGGCTTCAGGGCTCAAAAATACCCTGCAGACCCATCACACCTGGCTTCAGGGCTCACAAACACCCTGCAGACCCATCACAGACCTGGCTTCAGGGCTCACAAACACCCTGCAGACCCATCAGACCTGGCTTCAGTGCTCACAAACACCCTGCAGACCCATCAGATCTGGCTTCAGTGCTCACAAACACCCTGCAGACCCATCAGATCTGGCTTCAGTGCTCAAAAACACCCTGCAGACCCATCAGACCTGGCTTCAGGGCTCACAAACACCCTGCAGACCCATCAGACCTGGCTTCAGTGCTCACAAACACCCTGCAGACCCATCAGACCTGGCTTCAGTGCTCACAAACACCCTGCAGACCCATCAGACCTGGCTTCAGGGCTCACAAACACCCTGCAGACCCATCAGACCTGGCTTCAGTGCTCAGAAACACCCTGCAGACCCATCAGACCTGGCTTCAGTGCTCACAAACACCCTGCAGACCCATCAGACCTGGCTTCAGTGCTCACAAACACCCTGCAGACCCATCAGACCTGGCTTCAGTGCTCACAAACACCCTGCAGACCCATCAGACCTGGCTTCAGTGCTCACAAACACCCTGCAGACCCATCAGATCTTTCTTCAGCGCTCAGGACGACCCCTGCATACCCACCACCACCTCTCTGGGAGGATGACCTTGCCCTGCAGCCCCCCCAGAGCAAACATCCTGTTGTGGAGGAGCAAGGGCACAGTGAGGTGGTGTTCCCCATGCACCAGTGAGCAGCAGACACACTGCCCTCTCTGTGCCAGGTCTCTGCGCGTTTTCTGTCAACAACCTGAAGGGTAAGTAAAGGTTTTGTTATTTTAATCTCGCCTTAACAAGTTGTTTTCCTTCCCTTCCTCCTCCTCCTCCTCCACCCTGCCTGGCTTTGGGAGTTTCCTGCTCCCAGAGGGCTCACAGTCACCGACAGACAGCACAAGCAGCTTGCCAAAAGGAGGCTTTCAACACACTCGGGTTTTGCAAAAGGAAAAAAAAAATAAAGACGTAAGTCCTTTCTTTAACCACCCTCAACAATAATCACTCTGTTTAAAGACCCAGAATAGGGGAAAAAAAGGAAGAATCAGGCTTAGGCCACCTTAGGTACGACACGGTCAGAAAATCTGGGGGAAAAAGCTAAATAGACATGACGCCGTTAGAAAGATTCCAGCCTTTATCTCCAGTGCTTTGCACTCCATACGCACTCTAAGGGGCGCCCCAGTGACCCCTCGCACCAGACCCACGCAAGTCACCGAGCCTGGGCTGCGGAGCGTCCTTGGCTGCGAGCCCAGCTCCGTCCCCACTGCCACGAGAGACCGAAGCAACCCCGGCCCGGAGCCTCCTCGCCAGGGCGCAGGAGGAGGGCACACGGTACAACGCAACGAGCTGCCAGCAGCAGCCTCTCCCCGCCACCCTTCGCGGGCACCGAGGAGAATCAAGGCCGCGGAAGAGCGAACCAAACCCACCCTGAGCCCGCCCCCGCAGGCGCCCTGGGACGGGCAGCGCCACACCGCCGCCCGCCCACACAGCTCCCGGAGCTCCACAGACAGCAGCAACACCCTCCATGGCCCCCGACCCCGCGGCGGCTCCCACCTGCGCAGCCCGCCCGGCTCCCCGCCGCCGTGGCGCTGCAGGCTCCGCTGCCCGCCGGACATGACTGAGGGCAGTAGAGCCACCTCCGCCACCGCGCTCGGCCGCGGGCTGCGTACGGCGGCAGCGAGCACCGCGCAGGCGCCGCCCTGCCTCCCCAGGGGCGGGCGTAGGGCTGCGGGGGTGTCGTGGGCTGGGGCGACAGAGAGCGAAAAGGGCTGACGGGAGACAGCCTAAGGATGGAGCTCCTGCGGAAAAGGCGATGTGGTTTTCGAGGGGAAAGGTGGAAGAAGTCTTCTCGCACCCAGGCTCACGCCATTTCATCTCTCTACAGCTCCCTGAAAGGAGGCTGGAGCATAGGAAGAAGTGACAGGATGAGAGGAAATGGTCTCAAGTTGCAGCAGGGCAGGTTTAAGTTGGACATCAGAAGAAACTTCTTCCCTGAAAGGGTTCTTAAAGACTGGAGCAGGCTGCCCAGGGAAGTGGTTGAATCCCCATCCCTGGAGGTGTTTTGAAGAGGCAGAGATGTGGTGCTGAGGGACATGTTTCAGCACCAGCCTTGGAGTGTTAGGGAATGGTTGGCTGGATGACTTTAAAGGTCTTTTCCAACTAAACCAATTCTATCATTTCCCTCACTGCCTCTTCTTTGTCCCCACCCAGCTCAAGCACAGCTGAACCTCCAGACCCAGTCCACTCACTCATCCAGTGAAAACCCATCTCCCACATAACTACATCACTGTTACCACACTCCTCAGCTATGGATTTGGTTTTGGTCAAATTAGTCTTCTGCTAGATGTCATGAGCTAAATCAGCAAAGGGGGCTGCAGGGCACCACAATGTATGCTCTAGAGCAAGATGTCCCACATTTCATACCATTAACGGAATGTATTATGCTCCTCTATTGCCTGTGCTGCTTAACATGTCTAAACAATGCCACAATAAAATACTTGTTTTCCACAGGTGACATCATTGTTAGATGCCAGTGGTCTCCTGGAAAGACAAAATTCTAGTTATTGCCCCTGTTGATTTCATGACATCCTTTCCCCCTCCCAGTTGTGGGAGATAATTGTTGTGGGGTTTTTGCCCTGAGATACACACACGATTTTACACACCTTCTTTCATTTTTGCAGCCCTCTGCATTCAAATCGTTGTAGGAAAATTCATCAAAGAAGGAATTCTCAGGTGCACCTTCAGGAGAATGTAAGCCCTCTTTATATTCTCATGTTCTGAGCTAAAACTCTGTACAGGTTAAGTCAGATTGCCATCCATATGAAGTTTTAACTGGTAAGCATAACTTTAAAATGAAAACCAGAAGTTTTACATAAAATTAATTGTATTTATTCAGCTCTTCAGAAAGTTTTAAGATTAACTACATGTATTCATTAAGACTTTCCCTTAAAGGCTATCCAAATAATACTCTCCTTTTTAAAATAGGTAAGCTAAAAAAAAACCCCAATCAACAAAACCACCACAAATAACAAACCCTGTGGTATATATCTTTGGCAAAAAAAAGTCTTGTAATGCATGTAAAAACATGAATCAAATCTCAAATATCTCCAAGTCCGTATTTCTTAAGAAATGGCACTCAGAAGTTTACTCAGTTATGTCTCACTGAGGTTTAGCCTGACTGGAATGGTACAGAGCTGCAGCTTGCCAAATTTCAACACAATAAAAATATTCACACTGAAGAGACCACATCATAGCCTGGTGTTTTGGTTTCAAGCCTCATGGTAAACACCTGCATGCCTACCATGGATTCAAAGTATGTCCTGCTTGGACAAAAATGGCTTTTTAAAATTATTATTATTATTATTTTGGTTAGCAAACTATGTTAACTTAAAAAAACAATCAGATAACATATTTTGCCCATATTTTCTGGAATATTACAAGGGCAGAAATAACACAACAGTGGGAACAAACAACAGCTACAGCCCGTGGTTTCAAGAAGATCTGCTGAGCTGCAGCAGAGAGGGGAAATTTGGGCTGTCCACTCATCTGGGCTGTTTATACTGACACAGTGGACCCAACATACAGATTGTCTTACTGTAATGACATCACATTTATAGAAGATATTTCAGATCACTGAAGTTGCCCCAGTGATGTGGAAAAGCACACACCCAGCTGAAAAAGCAATGGGAAATCACTTGTAATTCAAGACAATTTGGAAGTATTTTAGCCCATCACGTTTCCTGCTTTCCTCAGAAAAGTGATGTAAAAAGACTGATTCTAAACACTCCCCTTATATTTAAGAAAAATCAAGACTGGGTGGAAGGCAACGTGTTTTGTTTCTTTTTACTGCACACAGAGGGAGATCTCCTCTAGAACCAGCCCTGCATGGACGTGGGGTTCTTCAGAGATGACCTGAAGCTCTTACAAATTCCTATTTTTGTGCTATATTATTCAATGATTTATTCAAGACATATAATACCTTATTAGGTATTAGCTGACTGTGCAGGGAGAAACCAGAGTTTCTCCTTCGTAGAAACAGTAATATGGATTTTTAACAAGTTGCTTCTCTAACACAGCCTTGAAGAAGCTTATGAAATTTGGAGGCATGCCAGGTTACTTTGAGAATTTAAATTTGGGAGGAAAAAAAAATGCTTGTTTTAAGGAATATAAGCCAGACACTATTATGACCATAAATCATAATTTTGGTAATTATCACTAAGTTTTCCAAGAGGCACTTTCGTGGATAGAGCCCTATCTTTAACAGATGCAAAAGAGTTACACTCTTCTGACTGTTGTGCTGTTAGATTGACATAAGAAGGAGGAAGAATCAAAGCAAAATTCCACTGAAATGAAAACTTCCCATCAATTTCAGGTAGATTTCTTGGAGAGGTGCTCCAGCCCTCTGAACATCTTCCTGGCCCTCCTGTGGACCTGCTCTAACAGTTCCATGTCCTTCTTGTGTTGGGGGCTCCTAGACCTAGTTATTCCTAATTACAGATGTGGTGCTGAGGGACATGGTTTAGCACCAGACTTGGTAGAGTTAGAGAGTGGTTGGGCTCCATGATCCTAAAGGGCTTTTCCAACCAAAAAGAATTCTGTGATTCTCCTAGACCGAAGAATTAAAAAAAAAAAATCCTTTCTCTGGCTGTTTGACCCACCTGTCTGCCTACCCCTCTAGGGTGGACAAGCCAAGCAAGCAGAGACTTGCACCTCAGCTCCTGAAGTGCACAGGTCAGTGTAATAACTCCCATGTTGTCCAGCAGCTTGAGGTTTTTCATCAAATCATTGTTCATTGAAGGGTGTGGTGGACAGCCAGAGCACCGAGCACTGCACTGAGGCCTAGTAACAGGGCTCTCTTAAATGCATGGAACATGCTTGGATTTTGACAAACCATTCTGATGCAGATCAGATCAAGAAGTGTGCATCAGTACCCTATGAGTATTAAATCAGTGAATACTGCTTATGATCAGTCGTTGAAATGCAAGCCTGACAAACTGATTAATGATGGCACAGCAACTTGCAGCTTTGTGATTCTGGTGTCTCTTTCATGGAAGGTTGCCCCTCAAGAGCCACTGGCAGGCTCTGAAATAGCTGAGCCTTCTTTCAGAATACTGACATAGTTCAGAGGTTTGCTGCACTCCCTTCAATTGTATTTTCAAAAGTTCATCACCTGAAGAGCATCAAAACCCTGAGCAATGCAGCTCCTAGAACCCAACAGATTTCACAATGCATTAACAGTGGAGGTAATGGGGCTGCGTTTCTGAATCCTTTTGTTGTTTGGAATTTAAACTAACATCAAAAAATAAGCTAAAGGCAGATGAATGGAATCAAAAGTTCCTGTAGGAGCTGTACATCTTGAGGGATTAAATTCCTCAGCCTACAGAAACTATCCCTGTTATGAGTAGAGGGGGACCAGCAGAAAGAACACAACTGCTATATTTGTGTGGTGAACACTTGCTAAGGTTAGTAAGAACTTTACAAATGAATTAAATAAGAGCAAAAGTATCAAGGAAATCTCACCAAAGTGATTTTCTCAGGTAGCCCTTTACTTAAAGAATCAAAACTCCAGTAAAATTTAAAAATGTATAGAATTGAACTGACCTTAAAAGTTTAAAAGAGACTGATACTGCAAAGGGATACCCTTGGTCCACCCAGGACAAAAGACAGTGGATCAGGTTGCCCAGGGAGTCTGTGGACACCCTCTCCATGGAAGTGTTCAAGGCCACACTGGATGAGGCCTTGAGCAAGCTGGTCTAGTGGGAGGTGTCCCTGCCCATGGTAGAAGGGGTTGGAACTAGATAGTCTTGAAGGTCCCTTCTAACCCAAACCATTCTATAAATCTATGAAAGTAAAATATCTGTTAAAAAAAAAAAATCCCACAAACTAACACCTGGTGAATAAAACCCAAAGAGAGAGGTAAAAGTGGAGAGGAACTGAAAAGATTGACATCTGTTTTCAACACTGTCACAGAAAGCGTTGGGGTTTGTACCCCAGCAGGAGGTGAAGTCTCAGACACAAATCTAGAGGTCCTTTAACCAAACCCTCTATGAAATACACCCCAATTACAAAAGCTAAAACATACCCAGGTATGATTCATCGTATAATGCAAACATCTAAAATGCAAAATCTGGCTCTGCAAGTGGGACAAGGCACTTTGCTGGACAGCCACGTCTCCGGGTGCTGCTGGTCCTGGCGGCTGGCAAACCACTTGCCCATGCAGGTGAGGCACCACATGGGCCGACAGTAGCACTGCTGGCACTCCCCTTCGTTTGCCTCCTGGCAGTTCTTGATGAGTTTGATGTTAGCAGTGCTCTGCATACAGCCTATGCAGGGCTCCAGCTCCTAAAAGAGGAGAAAAATATCAACATGATAGCATGCTTTCTGCTTTTCAAAGACTTTTAGAATGTCATCTGCACACAATCATAGAAGGAACCTGGGCAGAATCAGAGTGGCGGGGATTGGAAAGGATCTGTGGAGATCATATAGTTCAACCCCCCTGCCAAGCAAGGTTCACCTAGAGAAGGGCACACAGGAACATGTCAAAGTGGGTTTGGAATGTCTCCAGAGATGGAGACTCCACCACCTCTCTGGGCACCCTATTCCAGTGCTCTGACACCCTTAAATTAAACAAGTTCCTTCTCATGTTTAGATGGAACTTCTTATGTTCAAGTCTGTGCCCGTTACCCCTTGTCCTGTCACTGGGCACCACTGAAAAAAGCCTGGTCCCATCCTCCTGCCACCCACCCTTTAAGTATCAATCAGCATTGATGAGATTGCCCCCTATATCTGCTCTTCTCCAGACTAAAAATCCCCAACTCTCTCAGTCTTTCCTCATAAGAAAGATAGCCTTTTGGATAACCCCAGAACAATGACTTCTCTTAATAATTCACCTGGGACAGCCATAAGCAATCAATGACACACTGATCACAGCCTCCCCTACACTGAGAAATGCAATTGTGACAGCCTGACATGGACAGAAAGTCTCACCTGAGTGCTTGGAACAGGGTATGTCTGGTTAATTTCCACCAGAGACGTAAAGGTCTCTAGAAATAAATCACTAAGGCTTTGATGGATCACAACGTTTGCTGCGTTGCTGATGGGAGCACGCAGCTTTTCTCGAAGCTCCCCATACTCTGTCGAGTTCAGCCTGAAGAACAGAGGATGGCACAAAGTGTGACTGTCATTATCTATTCAGATAAGTGAACAGTACACTGCAGAGGTGAACATCAGAGACCGGGACCCACAGAAAAGACGTTTAGGTGGGTACCTACTAGTCAGAATAGACACACAGTGAGCATTTTGTTTTCTTTTGTTGTTTTGTTGTTGGTTTTGACACAACCTAGCCAACCCTTCCATTCCTGTTCTCCATCTTTCATCCAAGTTTTTCCAGTCACTACTTTCTGCATCCAACAGAATCCTCTTCCTAAGAAGGGATCAAACAGGGCAGACCCTGTTTCACCACTGTTCATTCTATAGCCAGATGAATCACAATCATAGAATTATTTGGTTTGGAAAAGACCTGTAAGATCATGGAGTCCAACTATGGACCTAACACCACCATGTCCTCAGGTGCCATGTCCACAGGTCTCTTGAACACCTCTAGGGAAGGTGACCCCACCACCTCCCTGGGCAGCCTGCTCCAGTGCCTGACCACTCCTTCTACACAACCTTTCTTCCCTGCACCGCGTGTGGAAGAACCACACATTCAACATCTCTGAACACCAGGCAGGGAGCAGAAAGGAAGGGATGAGACTCAGGAAGCCGTCAGCTCCATCACCAAAGCACCCCACTGGCATCATCCAACGGAACAGACGTAACACGCGGTGGCTTTACCGGATATCGAAGGCCTTCACGTAGGGGTTAGTACTGGCAACACGGATGGTGAGGAACTGCACAGGCACATTGGAGTCTGGGGTGAGCTCGTGCTGTCTGGAGTCTGTCACAGTCAAGCGAATGTCCTGCTGCTGGGCCACGTGCAAACAGTAGGTGGTCACTTTAATCACCCATGTGTCCGTCACGATCACCCGCGCTCCTGGGGCTCCTGTAGCGAATTTGTCAATCCTCCTGAACTCTGTGTTGATGGAAGAAGCCACAGCCCTCCAGCCTGACTGGGGGAGAGCATGGACAGCTAGTGCCCGGGCCAGCGGGTGGTTGTTCCAACCCTTCTGTGACCAGTAATAAGCCAGGGCACTGGTGACTGCTGGCAGGAGAACAGCCAAGAAGAAGAAAGTTTTCCATCCTTTCGAAGCCAGGTAGAAAAAACCAAGATGTTTTTCAGGTGCAGCAATGCACATACCAAGGTAATAACCTGAAAGGAGGAAAAAGCAGGCTGCTTTCAGAAAGTACAAACCCACAGCCCTGAATCACAGCAGAAGGAACACAACTGGTGTAAAGGAACACAACTGGTGTGAAGGAACACAACTGGTGTGAAGGAACACAACTGGTGTGAAGGAACACATCTGGTGTGAAGGAACACATCTGGTATACTTGTGTGCTGAGCACTTGCAAAGGTTGGTAAGGACTTTACAAATGGATTAAAGACAAGCAAAGTTATCAATGAGGTCTAACCAAAGTGATTTTCTCAGTTTACCTTTTACTAAAGAATCATACTCCAGAGAGCTGCTGCAGTTCTGGATGACAACTCACATTCTAGCCTCTTGTTTTAGGCAATCTGAGGTCAGTTCTTATCTGTCATTGATTTCTATCAGAATTAAACACCTGAAGGAGGCTTCTTCAAATTAGCAGGTTAAATAGAACTACCTGAAAGATGTCACTTTTACTAGAGTTATGCACCTAAAGGAAGATAATTTAAATTTCCTGAATAAAACACTATTCCTTAACAACCTCATGTACTCCGATGCAGCCGAGTTACAAAGCTCTGGCTGCACATTGCAAAGAAGCTTAAGCAATACCAAAGCATTCCATTTACAAAATGTAGAGCATAACCTGATTCCCCCACAGCCAGTCGGACACAGGCCAGGACCCTCCTTGGTTCCCCCGGCCAGGTCACCGCAGGTACCAAGCATCGCAGGTACCGAGCATCGCAGGTACCGAGCACCGACTCCCCCGGCAGCGGCTCTGCCGTTCCCCCGCCTGTGCCCGGTGCCTCTCCCGCCGGGATCCCCCGAGCTCTCCATCCTTCCGCCCGCCGGCGGGGCTCACCCAGGGGCAGCAGGGAGTGTGCCAGCAGCGTGCCGGTGCTCCGCCGCAGGTGGTACTGCACGAAGGCCGCGTCCTCGCTGCCCAGCCAGGCTGCCAACAGGCTCTGCACCGTCAGCCCTGCCGAGCGCACCTCGTCGGGCGGGAACACGAAGCAGACGGCGAACACCACGTAGGCCAGGGTGAAGGTTACCGCCGGGCTCTCCATACTGCGCCCACTGCCGCCACGGCCCGGCCCGGCCCGACCCGCCGGGAGCGGTAGTTCCCGCCCGGCCCCGGATGGCAGCGCCCGTGGGGGCGGTGCGAAGGGCGGAGGCGCGGCCCCGACGCTGTCAGAGCCAGGCGGGGCCTTCCTGCCGGTGGTTGGGGCTCTGTCGGGACGGCTGCACCAGCGGCAAGCCCGGAGGCTGCGGCCCCACAGAGGCTGGGTGCCGGCCGGCAAACCCACCGCATTATCCTGCTGCTGGGCCGGGGCTCCAGTCGCCTGTGCCCTCAGCTGTTACGTGATGAGGTTAGAGAATCACAGAATCCTTTTCAAACCATAGAACCCTTTTATTGGAAAAGACCTTTAAGATCATCAGGTCCAGCCTTCTATCAAACATCTCCATAACCACTTTGGTTGGAAAAGACCTTTATCGAGTCCAGCCATCCTCTAACTCTACCAAGGCTGGAGCTAAACCACATCTTAGCATCACATCTCTGCCTCTTTTACACACGTTCCATTCCTGCCATCTAATGACAAGAGTCTGTTAATTTTCAGAACACACTATGTAAGTCAATAATAAAAAACAGTTTGTAAATCAACAAGTTCTCCCGTGGTTTTATCCAAGAGATCGTTGAAGCAGAGTAACTGAGAGCCAGCAGTGTGCCCAGGTGGCCAGGAGAGCCAATGGCATCCTGGCCTGGATCAGGAATAGTGTGGTCAGCAGGTCAAAGGAGGTTCTTCTTCCCCTGTACTCAGCACTGGTTAGGCCACACCTTGATTCCTGTGTCCAGTTCTGGGCTCCTCAATTCAAGAGAGATGTTGAGGTACTGGAACGTGTCCAGAGAAGGGCAATGAAGCTGGGGAGGGGCCTGGAACACAAACCCTATGAGGAGAGGCTGAGGGAGCTGGGACTGTTTAGCCTGGTGAAGAGGAGGCTCAGGGCAGACCTCATTGCTGTCTACAACTACCTGAAGGGAGGTTGTAGCCAGGTGGGGGTTGGTCTCTTCTCCCAGGCAACCAGAAGCAGAACAAGGGGACAGAGTCTCAAGTTGTGCCAGGGGAGGTATAGGCTGGATATTAGGAGGAAGCTCTTCACAGAGAGGGTGATTGCCCATTGGAATGGGATGCCCAGGGAGGTGGCGAAGTCGCCATCACTGGAGACGTTCAAGAGAAGACTGGATGAGGCACTTAGTGCCATGGTCTAGTTGATTGCTTAGGGCTGGGTGATAGGTTGGACTGGATGATCTTGGAGGTCTTTTCCAACGTGGTTGATTCTATCATTTTATGAGAGGTTGTGAACGTACTTGGGAGTACAGGGGACTAGTTGGTTTGTGTGGTGATGGGGGATAGAAACAAAATGCTTCACCAGCTACATGGGACAGCTGTGCAAAAGTCCTGAAGTTAGCGAGAGTGCACAGAATCTTAGAAAGGTTTGGGATGGAAGAGACCTTCAAGACCTAGTTCCAACACTCTGCTATGGACAAGGGCACCTTTCACTCCAAACAACCTTGCTTTGAACACTGCCAGGCTTGAAGCCTCCACAGTTTCTCTGGGCAACCTGTTCCAGTGCCTTACCACATCCATGGAGAAGAACTTCCTCCTCGTATCTCACCTCAATCCTGCTTCTTCCAGTGTGAAGCCATTACCCCTCATCCTGTCACTCCATGCCTTTATCCAGAGTCCCTCTCCAGCTCGCCCGTTGGCCCCTTCAGGGACTGGAAGGCTGCTCCTTCCACTCCGAAAGATTTTGAGCGTTGAGTATTTCCTTTTCTAAGTTTTCATGTCAAAAGATGCAGTTATTCACCTCAGAAGTTCCTGCCATAGTCCCTGCACTCAGAGACGTTTAACTCCTGGGAGCCCTGGCACTGGCAGCACAAACACTTCACTCAGCTCCTCCCGAAGAACACCAAACTTGACGTTTTTTTCCCCCCAAATCACTCAGCGCTTCTCCCATACAGACTTCAGGCCACACCTTGGCAGCCGCTACTGCGTCACCACTGCGTCATGACGTCACTTCCACGCGCAGCTCTCGGAGCGCCTTATCAGCCACAGCTCGCAACGATTCCCACTCCCTTCCCTTCAGACTGCCGTTCTGATTGGTGGAAGCGTTCCGATTGCCGCTTCCTGATTGGCGGGTCCGGGCAGCCGTTGATATTTGAAATCCCGTTGCGGCGCAGCAGGCGCTGCTCGGCGGTGGCGAGTTAGTGTCTGCAGGGCCCCGAGCAGCTCCTCAGCTCCGTGTCCTGCGGCTTCGCGCTTTGGTCCCGCCGGCAGGTAGGGGCCTTTGGAGGGCCTGGGGATGCTGAGGAGAGGGCGGCTTCCATCGTCTGTGAGCTGCCGCGCTGAGGTTGGGTGTGGGAGGGCTGGAGCGGGGTCCGGCAATCTCCTCTGTGGGCTTGGGGCGTGTGTATGTGTGTGGGCTTGGAGGATCCTTCTGTGAGCTTAGCGGGGTGTGCAGCTGGGCATGGGGAGAGAGAGGCTCGAGAACTCCCTCTGTGATCCCTCTGGTTTGAGATTGAAGAAGCATACAGCTTTGGGGGCCTCTCTATGAGCTTTGTGGTGCAGAGCTGGATGGTTCTGAGTCCTGCTCTGGGCTTGGGAGTATTGTTGGACTGTGGAGTACAGGCTCTTGGACCCTCTCCATGAGCTTAGAGGTGTTGTGAGGCTGGGGGGGTACAAGCTTGGGGAGCCCACTTGAGCTTAGTGCTCTGGTGCTCAGAGGCTCTGCACTACAGTTTGGGGATGGTCGGTGGCTGGAGGAAGCTCCTGCTAAGGGGTCCTGGGGACTCTTGGGAGTAAGAGGCCTTGGGGATATTGAGACTGATGAGAGTGGAGCTCCCTTATAAAATTGGGGATCCTCATGAATTTGAGGTGGGCCTCAGAGGATCTTGGGGGCACCTATTTGAGTTTCCAATTGGGTGATGTGGGGCTCTTGTGGCCTGGGGTGACTCAGGAGTTTTGAGGGCACTCTGGTGAACTGGGGGGCTGGGAGAGGATTAGTTTTGAGTTTTTTCTTTTTTTTTTTTTTTCCCCCTTGGGTTTCTTTCTTCCCTCCCCTCCCCCCATAGCTAAAGCATGGCTAGGTGCAACGATGGGCAGGGCTGACGTTTCTCTGCAGAGCCTGCCAAGCCTCCCCCAGCCTTGCTCTTTCTCCTCTCCCCTCCCACAACTGCCTCAGCTGGAGGCCAAGGCCATCTTTTGTTACTCTGCAATGAGCTGTGGGCTGAGCTGAGGCTCCATATCTGCTGCCTCTCTGGCCTGGGGTTTTGGCAGAGACTTCCTCAAATATTCTGAGAGTCAGGTGGCTTCTGTAGTCGGGGATCAACCAACAAAGTGTTTATTTTTCTGAACTGTTTGTACTGAAAAAAAAAAACAAACCCAAAACAACACAGCTTATGTCAGTTTGTATGGAAATATTCACAGCACAATTTAAGTTGCTCAGTGAACAAGTGTTCTGCACCTTAGCTGCTGGAGGAGGTCAGGAGGATGACCTGGAAAAATTCCTCCATGTTTAGTGGCTTTTATAGGCATTTGAGGTCACCTTGGTGTGTTGGGTGTTGTGCCCCAGTGATTATTAAACAGGCAGTTGCCATGAAGCCCTCAATTTACAGACGATGGGTACCTGATGCCATGGTAGTTGTGTCCATTTTCACATACAGAATGACAAATTGCTTCTGCCTGGATGAATGTTCTTAGACTGGAAGCAGTTTCATTTTGGTGAACTGCAAAGATGAGAGGGAATGGATTGAAGCTTGAGGACGGGAGAATTAGACCTGGAGATTAGGAAGAAATTCTTTCCAGGGAGGGTGGTGAGACACTGGAATAGGTTGCCCAGGGAGGCTGTGGATGCCCCCTGCCTGGAGGTGTTCAAGACCAGGCTGGATGAGCCCTCCTGGTCTAGTGGAAGGTGCCCCTGCCCATGGCAGGGGGTTCAACTGGATGATCTTGAAGGTCCCTTCCAACCTAAACCCATTCTAGGATCTGATTCTGTGAAGTTTAGCCATTATGGGAGAATCTGTTGCGTTTCATAATATTTAGCTGTGTCCAACACAGGCCACTTGAAACAAAAAGATGTTTTTAATAAAGCTTCACTTTCCCTTCTACTTTATCACAGCTGCTAGCTAATAAACTTGGGAAATTCAACTTAGATCAAGTCTGAGTTGCAAATATTTTAAATCATAATGATCTAATCTTAGCAATTTTGTTTTTCATATTCAGTATCTAAAATGCTGGGCACATGTGGTTTATGATAATTTCTTGAGGATAACAATCTGGTTTTAACAATGGTGCACAAGCAGCTCTGACAAGCCTGAAGTCTCTAAAGAAGCCTCTCTGCTTATGCAGCTTGTTTGAGAAGGTGTTGAAAACTTTTTTTTTCATGTCCTGGTCTTTATTTTTAAAGTAACTACAATAAAGAGCTACAGTTGGTAAAGATTCATTTGACCTGTTGTCTCAGTTGTACTTTGACATGAAGGAATGCAGTGAAAATACATAAAAAACACTTCCCACATCTATTTTAATCAAAAACTACTTTTCTTGGCCTGAAACATGAACATGATGAACAAAGAAGGGATGAAATCCAGCTAATACAGACATGCTTTGTTTGCCAGTGCTTCTGTAGCCATTGTTTGCATTCCATTGCTGATTAAAAGTGCTGGTTTGGGGCTTGCAGACAAAGCAGCTGAGTTCAGTGGAGAGATGGAAGAAAATTTTCCCATAAGGATTAATGTAGGAGTGAGGAAATGTGTATGGAGGCTTAAATACAGAAATGTGAGTATATAAGGGCAAGGAGATAGAAAACATAACTGAAAAAATTCCAGTAGGACTGTTCTTGTTGACTCTGACAATGAAGGCAATCATTTGACTCTTCCTCAGATGGCTTGCTGGATTAAGCTTGAGTACATGATAGAGGATGTAAAAACAAGCTAAGAGGGCTGGAGCACCTCTGCTGTGAGGGCAGTTGGGTTGTTCAGCCTGGAGAAGGCTCCAGGAAGACCTTAGAGCAGCCTTCCAGTACCTGAAGGGAGCTACAGGAGAGCTGGGGAGCTTTGGACAAAGTCATGGAGTGACAGGATGAAGGCTAACGTCATCAAACTGGAAGAAGGGGGATTGAGATGAGACATGAGAGAGAAATTCTTCCCCATGAGGGTGGTGAGGCAGTGGAACAGGTTGCTCAGAAAAGCTGTGGGAACTCCAAGCCTGGCAGTATCCAAAGGCAGGTTGGATGAGACCTTGAGCAAGCTGGTCTAGTAGGAAGTGTCCCTGCCTGTGGCAGGGTGTTAGAACTAGATGACCTTGAAGGTCCCTTCCAACCTGAACCATTTGATTCTGAAAGATACCTTTTCCCATGCGGGTTTTTTAATGCTTTCAGAACTCCCTCTGCAGCTCTTAACCTTTGCTAGCCAATGCCAGGCTTCCAAGTTCTTCCCTTATCTGAAAGTGCATCTGGCTGCCTCCGCCCTCTCGCTCACGCTGCCTGTTGGATGTGTTGATGTTCTAGAATGAGTCTGCAGATTTTAAATGCAGAAAATGGGGGCAAAGGAGGAAACCTCAGCGAAGATCTAACAGCAGAAGATTGCAGCTTTTTCTTTGCACAACCAGAACCCACTGGGAGACCTTCCATTCTACGCCTGTCCCAGAAGGAAAACTTGCCACCAAAAGGTGTGGCAAAAGCTATGAAGGTAATTTTTTTTTTTCTTTTTATCTTGGTGGGTTTGTATCAGTTCTGTTTCTTCTGTCATCTCTGCTACTGAATGCATTTGCTATTTGGAGCTTGAAAAAATATTGTGTTCATGTTCTTCCTTCTTCCCCTGTCTTAAAGGTGACCTTTAATACTCCTCTAAGAGATCCTCAGACTCGAAGAATCTTGAGTCCTGCTATGACAGACAGACTTGATGCTACATTCACAATTGATGATTGCAGTGAAGCCTTGGTGGATGATCTTTTCTCTGCTCCTCTCAGTGATGAGTAAGTAATGTGTTCACTGCTGGTAGTGTTCTCACTGTGGGACATACTCAGGTTAACTCCTCCTCATTCTAAGCCTGCTTAGTTAAAAAGTAATCTTGTATTTCATAGCAAGATCTGGTCTTGTGGGAGGTGCCCCCCTGGGGCAGGGGGGATTGGAACTTAAATCTTCCATGTCCCTTCCAACCCAAACCGTTCTATAAATCTTTGAATTTCTGCTTGAGTCACTTGTCTTTTGCAGCAAGTTGAAGCCTAGGAAGCTGGTCTATGCTCTTTCACTAGGCTAAGCTTGGCTCTCAATCTGGCATCTATGGCTTTTTGGGAGATTTGGATGTTTTTATAGTATTGAAGCTTAATGAAAGTTTGTGGAAGAGAAACTAGTAGAGGAGTGTTCTACAAGAACAATCTCCTTTCCAAAGCCAACCCTTCTTGAAAGCAATGACCCTGGCTGTAATAGTGAACACCAAGCTCTAACTCCTCAACAACTGATTTCATAGAGGTGATTTGATATGGATCAATAGTTTAAGAGAAAAACACATCAGGCCATGAGCACAAAACTCTCTCCTACAGTAAGGTCTTCATGTGAGGCTTCAGCTGTTTGAAACCAATCCTTAAAGCTAAGCCCTGAATTTCTTCCCTTGTATGTTCAGTTTTCTCTTCAGATTTTTCCTCCTTGTGATACTTTCTGAAGGCTTATTTTGACTTGACACCTTGAGTCAACAAGTATTAAGATTAAAGAAGACCCAGGAACACAAAAATGAGTGCAACATCAGCTCCCAAGGAAGTACAAGTCTGTGTCTTTACAGTCTGGCAGCCTGTGGCTCAGAGCAGCAGCTTTTGCAAGCTGTCTGGGGAAAAGCATAAAATCTGCAGGGTTTCAGTCTGGGGTTTTGTAACCTTCCTTTACCAGAAATACTGTCATGATGGTATCAGAAATGAATACCAATATTTAATATATAATACATTTATGCCCTCAACCTGTTGCTCACAGGAATCAGTGAAGATTTAGCACTTAAAAGGTTGAAGTGAATTAAAAGGGCTAGCACCAAGCTGATTTTTAGTTGGGGCATAATTTTGACAAGACATTGCTTTTGCTGTGACATTGCTATGACAATATTTGATAGCCCTCAGCATATTTTTTGTGCTGACTCTTTTACCCTCTTTTAGAAATTGTATTAATATCTGGCATCTAATTCCCAGGGGCAGCAAATCTCTCAGAAGTTTTTCTGCAAGGAAATGCATCCTTTTGCTGCTTTTTTAACTACCCAGTGCTCTCCTCTGACCCCTGCTCTTGTTTATAGAGAGGAGGGGGATAGATGGGCACACTTAAATGTTCTTCCATAGAATCATGGTTGGAAAAGACTTCCAAGGTTCAGTCCAACTGTCAACCTAAGACCATTGAACCATGTCCCAAAGTTCCATGTCCACATGTTTGTTTGAACACTTCTGGGGATGGTGACTCCCTGGGCAGCCCTGACCACTCTTGCAACAAAGAAAAGGTTCCTAATCTTCGACCTAAACCTACCCTGACACATAGATTTGCTTCAACTTAACTCTAGTTTAGAAAAGTCCTTCTGATCTAGCCACCATGGTGACATTAAATGGCTTTTATGCCTTGGACTTGTTGCTCACAGGAGTAAGTGAAGATTTAATACACATGAGAATGAAATGAATTAGCAGGGCTTGCACAAAATTGAGTTTAGTTAGGGCATAGTTGTGTGTGGAGACATTGCTCTTGCTGTATGTGTCTTTTCTGCATTTAAATGTCAGGATCTGGTTGTAGGGACAAAGCTGAAGGACAGGGAGCTGCTGATGGGTGTCACTTGGGGCTGGTCTTGAGCAGTTGGGATTTGGAGCAGGTGTTTCACTCTGGGCTGGCATTTATCTGGTTAAAGACGGATGGAGAACGGGGAGGAGCCTTAGGAGCTGAGCCAGCCTGGGGCTGAACTCTTGCAGGGAAGAGGCTCTCAAACCGGTGAGAACTTCCCCAACTCTTCCCTCCTGCTTTGCTTTTGGGGTTAGCCAAGGGGTGCTTGTAGTGAGCAGCTTGTGATCGGGTCGTGTTCTGCAGCAGATAGGGATGGTGCAGAGCACAGATAACTTCAGAAGGGACAAAACAATGGGAGGAAATCCTGTTTCAGGAAGTGATGGCTTAACTCTCTGCAGTCTGATGCTGCAGCCTCTAAAGTTGGGTAGAGTTTGGGGAAAGAGTGGAGAGCAGTAACTTGTAGAATAGTCAGTGGCTGTGAGCACACCAAACTCTAACCTGTTTATTCTAGAGATTTATCTTTCTCTTCTTACTGGAGCTGTATTTTCCTGTGACCAGCTCAATCTCCAGACCTGCTGTTAATTTGGAGTGCCTGAAGCCCAGGTTCTGTTTGTAGGTCCTCACAGATGAGCTGCTAGTGCATATTTTAGGGGCTAAAAATATCTGTGGAATGCCCAAAGTAATGACTAGAATGGGAGAACCTGACTCACAAACTGTCTGGACCTAGACTTATGAGTTGGTCATGACTCAGAGGTGGATCCCCATGAAGATATACTGCTAGTTGTGGCTGTGTGTGAGCTGCTCACTGTTAATATCTCCTCTTAAGCAGTGTGTTTTTGGTTGTCTGGTGGTGTGGCAACATCCATCTGCTGTGAGTGGAGCAGTCTCCAGTGATGACAGAAAGGTGACACAGCTTGTGGAACAGATAGCTGAAGAGCACTGACTAGCTGAAGGATTCATCTCCCTGTGCTTCATGTCTGCCACAGCTCAAGCTTCTGAGTGTTTAGATGGCAACTGAATTCCTGCTGTGGGGATATTCTTCTGCTGCCAGCTGCCTTATCACAAAAATCAGATTACTCTGAGCATGCCAAGCATGCAAATTTCTTTCTGAAGCTGCCTTCAAATGATGTCTAGAAAAGAGCTGTAACATGTGATTATTTTTTTTTTCTTTTTAAATGCAGCACATGTCAACAAAAGGCTGAAGCTAACACCACAGTGTTAAAAACACAAATGCCAGAGAAGGTCAGCACAGCTGCTTACCCAGATGATGAGATGCCAGTGAGGAGTCGAGGTTCCTACAACCTGGATTTTGATAACTTAAATGACATCAATCCTTTCC
Organism: Indicator indicator; assembly: GCF_027791375.1. Lineage (NCBI taxonomy): Eukaryota > Metazoa > Chordata > Aves > Piciformes > Indicatoridae > Indicator > Indicator indicator. Next base: position 7,932,115 of record NC_072032.1, on the reverse strand, counting down.
AAAGCGCAGCACAGTTGCAAAATTCTCTTGTAAGTCTGCAGAAGCCTTCTGGAAAAGTATCTTGCAGCCCTGAGAAAACTGAAGAGAGTACTGATTCTCTTCTGCAGGACGAGCCAGCTGCTGCTTCAACCACAGCAAGTACAGAGCACTCCAGTGAGGAGAAGATTCTCTCTTCTGGAAAAGAGCCTGTATTGAGAGAGTTGGAGTGTGGCAAAGCCAAGCTGCCCCCTAAGCAAGCCATCAGTGACTCTGCCCAGGATGTGAGGGCTGCTTCCCCAGATGTCAGCCAAACTGATAATTCAGTGCAGTCAGCAGAAGCACCTACACCTCCTGTTCAGTTTTCTGGCAGCTTAGGTCCCAGTGGCTCTGATGTAGCTGATTCTTCCAAAACTGGAGATTTGAAGCTTCAGGATGTTTCAGTAGTAGAAAAAGCCTCCACAGAAGAGTCAAAGTCTGCAGAAGAGCTGACTGTCTCCAAAGGGGAACCTGCAGAAAAGCCTGGTGTCACCAAGGCTGAACCAGTAAAACTGGAATTTGACTTTGATAACACCACTGCTAGAAAGCCACCTCCTAAGAGACTAGGGAGAAGACCTGGAATTAAACCACCTTCCAAAAAAATTCCTATTGCCAAACCCAAACCAGAGAATACTGAAGTGCAAAATCAAACTACTGTGGAAGATGAAATCCCTGTTCCCAAGGCATCTTACACATTGGACTGGGACAAACTTGATGATCCAAACTTTAATCCATTTGGAGGAGGCTCTAAAATTTCCAGCTCATTTAAGTGTTCTAAACCTGGCCCTCAGAAAGCTCAACTGCAAGAGCAGCAGGATAACACTTCATCAAGGGAGCCTCATCCAGTGGAGAAAGATAAGAGACTGAGTGCCTGTGAAGCTCTTGAGAAAAGAGAACCCAAAAATCTGTAAGTAAATCTGTAGGTGAATGTAGAAGCATCTGAACTCATGTGAGGAAAAGCTAGATGGTTATCTTGAACTAGTTGATTCCTACCTCCTTGACCTCTTCCCTCTGAGGTTGGCCAAGTCCACAGCACATTAAAATCATAGGATTTTCAGTTAGAAAAGCCCTCTAAGATCAAGTCCAACCATCATCCTATGAACACCGTGGCCTGAAGTGCACCAGTGTGGTGCAACAGCAAAGATCTCCTTGGGTCAACCATCCCAGGATGGCTACCTCTGGGCAAAAATTTGCTGAGATCTGGAGGAGCAAGAGGCTCCTGTGGGAAGAGCATTAGTACCTTGGTCAAGTTCTCCACTCCAGGATTAAACTCTGGAGAATCAGCTGACTGTCTTTCAAAGACAACGAAGTAGGCAGCAGTGCTGCACATGCTGGGAAGGGAGTATGCAGCTGTCTTCTCTCCTGAGTGTCCTGGCTGGACTCTGAGGTGCAGTGGCTTCTTCCCATGTCATAGACAAGCTTGTGTTGGAAGAGACCTTAAAGATTATCCAGTTCCAACCCTTCTGCCATGAGCAGGCAGCCCTCTAAAATCTGAGGTCACTGCAGCCAAGGCTGCCCTTAAGTTTCTCATCACTTACCAGCCCCTCTTTGGTAAGGCCAAGGTCCAGTGTGGCACCTGTTCTTGTGGGTCCCTTGGTATCTTCTCTCTCCAGTCAAAAGGTCTGCCACTAAAGCTGCATTTTCTTGGCACCACAAGAGAGATGTTGTGCTGCCTTTCCTGGGAAGTCCAGCTATTAATGTCAGCATTGCTACAGGCATCAGGTGCTTATCAGAGCTAGCCTGGCACAAAATGTCCATCTGCCAGCAGTGTTTGTGCTCTGCTCCCTGTGTAATATGATCTGCTGCTCAATACCAAGGTGGGAAGCTGAAGTTGGTGCTGTCAGCAGAAGCTGAAGGATTGGATTCTCTAATGAAGTTCTGTGCTTTACACCAGTCCTCACTGCGGTGCTTTGGAGGAAAAAGCAGACTGCTAGGAACTCTCTTCCTAATTAAAGAAGGCCCATCTTTAATTACAAAAATGAGCTTAAGAAATGGAACAGAGCAGTGTGAATAGAAATAAGGGATACTGCTGTGACTTTCTGCTTCCTAGACCTGCTTCTGAAGGAAGGAGAGCTTTCTGTCCCTGAAGTTGTCCCCAGACAAGACAGTGAATTTACATCCCCACCCTCTGTAGAGCTTCCTGTACTGTGGTAGCTGAAACTCAAAGAAGCTCACCTTGAATGTTTCAGTAGATCTGGCAATGGAGAACTGAGAACTGTGCAGCTTTGATTTCTGGTTTATTGTTGCTTTTCTTTTTCTTCAGGGAAATCAGCAAACAAAGTGTGGTAGAAGACAAGCCAAGAACTCAAGATGACAAGCCAGGAGTTCAAGCAGAAGGTGAACTTCCAGGAGAAACAGCCATGGTAAAGTACAGAAAAGTTCAGTTTGTTCCATCAGAGCCCTTTGACAAGCCCATGTTTGATATTTTGTCCAAGAATTGGTGGGTTTATGCCTCTTCAACTCTAGAACAAATATCAAATGTGCAGACTTGTCTTTTGAAGGTAACATCAGAGACAGCCAAATTGGTACTTTGGGTGCTTAGTACCCTTTTTGATCACTTACAATGGCAAACATAAGGGTGTGGACTCTAAAAGAGGGACTCTGTATAATATGAGCTGTACTCAGTGTTGGTAGCTTAGTGTCTTTGCCTATGAGCTTGTGATTTATTGTGCCACCTGCCCAGCTGGTTTATGACAAACCTGTGTGATCATTATTGTGACTTTCATTGCACTTAGTTCTTTTTACTGTTAAAATGATGACTTGTGTGGTGTTTTTTCTCATCAGGAGAAGCAAATGAGCCCATCTGAAATACTTCCAGCTAATGCCCTCTCTCAAGATCATTTAGTGTCTGCTGACAGTGGAAAAAAGTCAGTGCCTGTGGAAGAAATTAAACCCAGTTCCCACAGAACTGAAGTAGCAGCAGATGAGCAGGCAGCTAAAACTGAACCTGAGGAGGAATTCAGGCCATTGTCAGAAGGTAAGAGCAGTTCTTTAGAATAAACTGGAAAGATTGCTCCAATAACCTCTGTATGCATTTCTCTACTTCAGTTTTGCCCTTGATTCTCTTTTTTTGTCTTCTGTTGCTCTTCTGAAGGGACTGCAAAGCCTAAAGTGACTAGTGGGGGGGTTAAATGCACCTGAGTGGTTCTGACTTTCTATGAGTTAAGCTAAATTCAAGCAGCTGGCTGTTGGGAGCAGCTCAGCTGCCTGGAAGGATGATGTTTAGATCAATACAGAAACAACTTTGCGCTGAAAAAAGGCTCCCTGAAAATTTTTGGGATGAAGGACTTTTTAAATTAAGTTCTCTAGGGCTGGGTTTGTCTGGTAGATTGCTGCAGGCTGTAGCACTGCTTCAGTATTGATTGCAGAGTCACAGAATGCTAGCAGTTGGAAGGCACCTCTGGGGATTGAGTCCAACCCCCCTGCCAAGGCAGTCACCTAGAGAAGGTCACCTAGGAACATGTCCTGACAGGTTTGGAATGTCTCCATAGATGGAGACTCCACAGCCTCTCCAGGCAGCCTGTTCCAGTGCTCTACCACCCTTCAATTAAAGAAGTTCCTCTTCATGTTTAGATGGAACATCTTCTGTTCAAGTTTGTGCCTCCTACCCCTTGTCCTGTCACTGGGCACCACTGAACAAAGCCTGGTCCCATCCTCCTGCCACCTACCCTTGAAGTATTGATCAGTATTGGTGAGATCCCTTCTCAGGCTGCTCCTCTCCAGACTAAAAAGCCCCAATTCTCTCAGCCTTTCCTCATCACAGAGATGTTCCAGGCCTATCAGCATCATTGTAGCCCTTTGCTGCTGTACCTTCTCCTCTTCACACTGCAGTGTGGATGGGCTTCTTCCACTTACTGTCAGGAAAGCTTTTTAGAGACCTGACTTTAGCACCTGAAAGGGTTATTTCTTATAGGGACATTGTGTGGAAGGATCAACAACTGCTCTGGCAGCAGGGGTAGTTATCACTTAATGCTTGAGTGGAATCAGTGTATTGAGACACAGCTCTACCTTTGTCAAATCTGAGCTGTGTGCTAGCTTTCAAAGGTCAGGTTACTAACCTTATGCTTTTCTGGGGTGTTTTATAAGAGTAGAATATCTGAAGGGGTCTTAAAGGCCATCTAGTTCCAACCCCCTGCCATGGGCAGTGACACCTACTAGAGCAGCTTGCCCAAAGTCCCTTCCAGCCTGACCTTGAACACTGCCAGGCTTGGAGCCTCCACAGCTTCTCTGGACAGCCTGTTCCAGTGCCTCACCACCATCATGGGGAAGAATTTCCTCCTCATGTCTGATCTCAGTCCAGCTTCTTCCAGTTTGAAGCCATCACCCCTCATTCTGTCACTCCATGCCTTGGTACAAAGTCCCTCCCCAGCTAGCTGAAGGATTTTGCAACTGTGTGTCTAAATTCTCCGTATCATTACAAGTATCTGGAGACAAGTGGAAGCTGTAAGCTTGCTTACATTAGAAATCTCTGCCTGATTACTTCACATCCAGACAGAAAGATAGGTATTTTTAGCAGATGAAAACCCAGAGCTGATGAGATGGGAGCAGGGATTGATTTGCTTTGTACACATCTCTTTGTTTCTGTCTGTGGATGCTTCCCTGTGAAACAACATACATTGCATGTTTATTGTGTCATTTCCTCTTCCAGTTCTAGGAATGGGCATAGAAATAGACTATCTGGAACAGTTTGGCACTTCCTCAGTAAGTATGACACTGAAATGTTTTGTTTGCCTCCCTGGCAGGGGTGGGAGAGGAAACTGAAACTGTCAAGCTTTAAATATTTTCCCGAAATCACTTCACTCTAAACGTGCCCACAGAAATCTGGGTTCTGTTCCAAAGGAGTGTGTCAGAAAGCCTGGGCTGGGGGTGGCGGGGGGAAGGCAGTGTTTATAAACAATGTTGCTATGGATGAGAGGCCTTTTGCCTTCAGTTTACAGCTTATTTTTCTTTAACAGGGGTGAAATGGATGATATTTCACCTCTGGTTGCTCTCAGAACATCAGGCTTTGAAAGTGCAGCATCATTGCTTTGAAAACATTTTACTTTTTTCCTCCAAAGCTCTTGTTTTTATGGGCAGCTTCAGGAAATCTCTGGAAATAGCCTGTCATGTTTTAATCAGTTCAGCTCAGTTCTTTCTCCTGCTTTTGGCCTGAGTAGGAGTGTCTCTGGGAGATAGTGAGTACATTGGAACTGTTTTCTGACCACACTGTGCTTGTCCTTGTGTGAGCAGAGGCAGGATGACACACACTGCTCATCCAGCTTGCAAACCCTTTTCCTTTCATTGCCTTCTGCTGATTTTTGAGTAGTTCACAAACGTTTGCCCCTTTGGTTCTGCTTGGGAGTAGTCTGAGCTCACTTGGTATTACATAAAGACACAAGAGTGTGGGCACTGAGCTCTCTTACATAATTTTTCTCCTGAAAACAATGAAGAATTGGCTCACCCTTTCTCCAGGGGATGATTTCTCTGCCTGTGTGGGATGTGTGTGTGTTTTTGCTAGGAAGCAGCAGATCTGCCAGTTTTTTGTCTTTCTCCACTCAGTTCAAAGAGTCTGCCCTGAGGAAGCAGTCACTGTATTTGAAGTTTGACCCTCTGTTGAAAGACAGCCCAAGAAAACCAGTTTCTGGCACTGCTGCAACAAATATTCCTCTCTTGCCAGCTCCACTTCACAGTGGGTAGGTACTGACTCAGTCTAGGCTCTAGTGCAAAGCTTTGCAAAGAAAGGCAGCACCTGGGAGTAATGTGGGGTGTGTGTGTTCATTTTCAGTCCTGCTGCTGATTTAAGTAAACTGCTTGAGGAAGCTGAAAAGCCTGCAGTGAGCCTTCAAAAGGAGGAAAAACCCCAAGGACTGGATCTTCTGGGAACATTTACAGTTCCTGTAAGGATGCCCAGAGTATTATCTGGTTCCATGTTGATGTTTTAGGGAAGAGATGGGTTAGAGTCTGAAACCAAGGCTTACACAGATATGCTAAGGATGGTGGAATCACAGAATGGTTTGGGTTGGAAGGGACCTTCAAGATAATCTAGTTCCACCCCCCCTTGCCATGGGCAGGGACACCTTGCACTAGATCAGCTTGCTCAAGGCCTTGCCCAACCTGGGCACCTAATGGCTTTTGTAATGCTTCATGCTTGTGAAGCTGTTGTCTTAAAATCCAGGTTGGATTCTTTATCAAAGTTTTTGGTGAACTTCTAATTTTCTTTGGAAGATGATAGATTGCAGCTGATTTATTATTCTCCTATTGCACATGGAGGTGTAGGAGAATTTGAGCTGGTTGTAAGAAAGCTTTAATCAAGGCATGAAGTATTTAATTGCACTGCTGGGCTGAAAAGCAGTTCTTGGGTTAAACTTGATGGTCTTGTAGTATAAACAGCATTTTCTGAACAGTTCTGCACATAGCAGCTCAGCCTAAAATGGTGCTTTTTGTTGTGGTGGGGAGCAGTGTGGTGTCATCTGCTTTGTTTCTGGGCTGTCACTGCTGGATAGCAGTTTCTCTTATACCCTAGAAGTAAATCCTTAGTTTTGTAAGATCTTTGAAGTCAAAGACATGGGAACAGAGTTCTGGAGGTATTTTGGGTGTTTCAGTTGAGTTACCATCTAGTAATCTGCACACAGCTAATGGCATGAAAAATAGTCTGAAACTCTACATTTCTTTTACTTTTGGTCCCTCCCAGGAAACAGATTCCCTCATTCCTGATGTTTCTCCACTCCCTCTTGCTGCTTTCACAAGCACTGCAGTGGATGATGTTATAGATGTGCTAAAATACAGTCAAAAAGACATGGATGCAGCTATTGAGCTGGTTAAAAAAGAGGTATGGTGACCCTTCCAAAGCAGAGCTCTTCATGGCCTGCAAGTTTCTTGTGTTTAGATGATCTGGTGTCAATTTAAACAGACTAAACAGCCCCAGGTCTCTCAGCCTTTCTTCTTGAACACCAGCAGAGATGTTCAAGTTCCCCAATCATCCATGCAGCTCCCTGTTGGGCTCTCTCCAGCAGCTCCCTGTCTCTTGAATGGGTAGTTTAAAACTGGACACAGTCTTCCAGGTGAGGTCTCAGCAGGGCAGAGCAGGAAGAGAACCTCCCAAGACCTGCTGGTCACACTTTTCTTGATGCACCCCAGGATGCCATTGTCCCTCTTGGCCACAGGGCACATTGCTGTCCCATGGAGAACTTGTTGTCCACTAGGACTTCAAGGTCTTTTTCCATGGAGCTGCTTTCCAACAGGGGGGAAAGCTTGGAATATCTCAACATTAGTGCTCTGACCTCTCATTTCAAAGCACCTTTAACCATACAAAGTTATAGAAGATATTGGAGGCACTGGAAATCATGCATGTGAAATACAGCTGAGTCTGCATCTTATTTGATGCATGCAGTGAAACCATTTTGATTGCTAAGCAGTTGGCTTGGTATGGAGGAAGGGAAGTACTGTAAGCTGCCCTTCAGATTGTTCCAAGTATCAAATCTGCTCTTCCTGTGCAAGAAATATAAAGGTCGTTTTTCCCCTCAAAGGTTCAAGAGAAGCAGTTGGAGAGTGAGGAATGGAAGAAGAAATATGAGAAGCTTCATGGGGAATACAAAGAAATGGGGTATGACTCCACCTTGATTTTTTTTACATCAACTTTTTTACTTCAGCTGCTTTTTCTAACATGTTCAATGTGTTTTCTGTGTTTTTTTAGAAAAATAGTTGCTGAGTTTGAAGGCATGATAAACCAAGTGATAGGTAGGTTCTGGTTTTACACTCTGGATGGCTTGGAGGGTGTGTGAGGCATGCTTACTCTGGGGTTACTAACTGAAGCTAGCACTCTCTGCCTTCTGATAGCATTCATATTTCAAGTGCTTCTGGGCTGAGTGTGAGGCTTCAGACAGGGCAGAGGAACACTGATGCATGTTCATACAGACATGCTGTCCCTTGGTAGGTCATGATGACTTCCTGAGTCAGGCATGGACACATCAAACTTTCACTCTCCAGGAGAGTCTAAGCTGCTACTTTAACCTGGCACTTGCGGGCACCTTGTATCCAATTGTTTCATATCTGACCTCATTTGAGATGTCAGTAGGAGTTCTTGCTGGACAGATTTGACCTTTGCTTCAGTCTGGTTTGTGGCTTAAAAGCTAGGAGGGCATTAAATGAAACGCTTCTATAGGTCTGTTCTCCTAGTTCAAAGCTGAACAGTCAAATCAGTCACAGACTGCTTTGGCTTGGAAGAGACCTTCAAGGTCATCTAGTTCCAACTCCCCTGCCATGGGCAGGAGGGACACTTTCTCCCAGATCAGCTTGCTCAAAGTCCCATCCAACATAGCCAGTCTTAGAGCCTCCACAACTGCTCTGGGCAACCTGTTCCAGTGCCTCACCACCCTTCTGGGGAAGAATTTTTTCCTAATGTCTCATCTCAGTTGTGCTTCTTCCATGTTCCTTAGATATAGTTCCAGGAGACAGACTGATGTCAGCTTTTACATGCTGCTTTAAGCCTATGGAGACACAGTTCAGGTGTGCCAACAAAAACTTGTCCTGAGAGAATCTGCTGTGCTAGTTTTGCTTGTTATCCCAGTTTCCTCAAGCATCCAGCCCTTATATATGAGGGGAAAAAAACCCACTTTTGGATTCCTTGCTTCTATGACAACATTTGAGGCTCTTAGGGTGAACTCAGGTGTAGTGTTTTGACTGCATTGCTTTGGGCAAGCACTTCATAATTAGTCTTTAATGGCATTAGGATTGGGGTGAAGGAAATAAAGCAAACAGACTGCTTCTTTACAAGCCAGGATAGTGTCCTTTCAGGGAAGAGGCTGCATTAGGAAACTTTTTGTGCTTAAAGGGACTGAAGGTCTGGGGCTTAGTCTGTCCATGTAGTGGAACTGTGTTATTGTGGTAGCATAAGACATCACATGTGTAACCCTGTCAACTCCACTTTCTTTAGGGGATGCTCAGAAGCAGGAGGAATCACTAAATAAGAAAATACAGAAGGTGGAAGAAGAAAAGCAACAAGCAATTTCTGATCTGAACTCCACAGAGAAATCTTTCTCTGAACTCTTCAAACGATTTGCAAAGCAGAAGGAAGTGCTGGAGGGTTACCGCCAAGTAAGATGTTGGAATGTAGACAAAACCTTTCTGAGGGCTGAGATGAGACTCAGTGGAGAGGAGCAGCTGTCCAGTAGCTCACATAGGCACCACCTGAAAACCAGGGGCTGAGGTGTTATTGACTTAAAGATTTAAAATGACTAGTTTGTATTTAATGTCTGGCTTTGAAGTGTGATAGTGATCTCTGCTAGGAGCCAAAGTTCCTTCAGACAAGGAGCTGTTCCTTGCTGCATGATCAGACAAACTCCTGTGCAGGCAGTTTGCTTCTCTTACTATTACAAGTCAAAATGGAAATAGTTTATTGGGTCATCTTCAGTTTAAACCTCTCAACTTGGTACAGCTAAGTCTTCATTCAGAGTCCTAAAATGTTTTGGGTTGGAAGGGACCTGAAAGATCATCCAGTTCCAACCCCTGCTATGGGCAGAGACACCTTCCACCAGCCCAGCTTGCTCAAGGCCCCATCCAACCTGGCATTGAACACCTCCAGGGAGGGGCAGCCACAACCTCCCTGGGCAACCTGTTCCAGTGCCTTACCACCCTCGCTGTAAATAATTTCTCTCTAATATCCAATATTCCCTCATCTTGTCTTCCTCTTTTCACCCTATGTTCAGAAGTTTTTTGCCTTAGTACAGAGCAGTACTTTAGGTGCTAAATTCAGGAGCTGGAAATTAGTAGGGAAGCTTAGCACAGTTCCAACTTGTTAGAACAGCTAATAAATGATGTCCTGTGCCTGGCAAGGTAATCTTCCTGCTGTTGATGTTGGATTCATTTACATCAGGGTCTGAAGCCTGCCTCTTTCCCTGGATTCTCTGAAGTCCTTTTATTTCTACCTATCCTTAGAACTGCAAGCTTAAGGCAAAGTTGACTTTAAAAAGTCCAAACCACAGAACTGATAGGTGACCTGTGTTTGTGTCCTTCCTCCTTCAGTAAAGATTGTTCCTGAAAAATAAACAGCATCTTGGGAGGGAGGTGGGATGGGTAAATCTTGGTTTGCAAAGTAAAAACAGTGGGAAGGGGAAGCTTCAGTCCTGTGTAGATCTGGGATTTGACAGTGGTCTGTGTCAGTCTGATGAGCAAATTGGTGCCACTTTGGTGTAGTCAGACAGCCCATCTGTGAAGCACACAAAGCTAACTGAACTTCTTTGGGCTTGGGACAGAATGAAGAAGCTCTGAAAAAATGTGCTGAGGAATACCTGGCTAGGATTAAAAAAGAGGAGCAGAGATACCAAGCACTGAAGGCACATGCTGAAGAAAAGCTGCAGCAGTAAGTACCATGGCAAGAAGCCAAGTACTGGGGGTGGAATGTTGTCTTCATTTCCTTCAAAAGGTTGGAAGGGACCCTCGAAGCTCATCTTGTCCAACTGCCCTGCAGTCAGCAGGCACATCTCCAACTAGAGCAGGCTGCTCAGGGCCACATCAAGTTTGACCTTAAATGTCTCCAGGGAAGGGGCCTCAACCACATCCTTGGGCAACCTGTTCCAGTATTTCACCACCTTCATCATGCAGAACTCCCTCCTGTTGCCCAGCCTTTACCTCCCCTGCTCCAGTTTTAAACCACTGTCCCTTGTCTTGTCACTCCAAGCCCTTCTAAACAGTCCCTCCCCAGCCTTCCTGTAGGTCCCCTTCAGATATTGAAATGCAGCTCTAAGGTTTCCCTGGAGCCTCTTCTTCTCCAGGCTGAACAGCCCCAACTCTCTCAGCCTGTCCCCACAGAGGAGTTTCTTTAGCCCTTTGATCCTCTTCGTGGCCTCCTCTGGACCCACTACAGCAGGTCCATGACCCCCTACACAAGGACCTATAGCTGGACACAGGTCTCCAGGTGAGGTCTCACCAGAGCAGAGAAAAGTTGGCTTAAAACTTGTGGTGTGGGGATTAATCCCATGTGGAAGCAGGTGGTGTGACTCTGGTGAGTGCTGCTGAGCTCTCTGATGGGGACACCACCCTGCTCCCTCTGCAGAGCAAACGAGGAGATTGCCCAGGTACGGAGCAAGGCCAAGTCAGAGGCTGCAGCACTGCAAGCCACTCTCCGCAAGGAACAGATGAGGATACAGTCCCTGGAGAAGACCCTTGAGCAAAAGGTTGGTTGAAATGCCATGGGTGAACCTCTTCAAGCTGTTGCCTTAAGCCAAGTTAAAAAAATCCACCTTGTAGCAGTGCTGGAATAGCCTTGGTGTAGCTGTGCTGGTTCTGGTGCTTGCTGTCCTGGCAGACATTGGGAAATAGGCTCTGAACCTGAAGCACAACTCATGTCAAGCCTTACCTTTCAACTAGACTCAGCTGCTCAAGGCCTCATCCAACCTGGCCTTGAACACCCCAGGAAGGAGGCACCCACAACCTCCCTGGGCAGCCTATTCCAGAGTCTTACCACCCTCATACTGAAGAATTTCTTAAGATCCAGTCTGAACCTATTCTCCCTCAGCTTCAAACCATGCCCCCTTGTCCTGTCTCCAGACACCCTGATGAAAAGTCCCTTTACAGCCTTCCTGTAGGATCCCTTTTAGGTATTGGAAGGCAGATGTGAGGTCTTCCCAGAGTTTTCTCTCCTCCAGGCAGACCAAGCCCAGCTCCCTCAGCCTATCCTCATAGCAGGTGTTCCAGCCCTCAGTTTCTTTGTGGCCTTTCAGAGTAGATGTACAGAAGACACTGGTATGGAGATGGACTTTCAGTTCCATTCTGTTAGCAAACATAACTTGCTGTGACCCAGCTCTCTGATGTGACATAATTCAGCATACCTGAAACTCACTTTTTCCTTCTGTTTTCAACAGACTAAAGAAAATGATGAACTAACGAAAATCTGTGATGACTTGATCTCGAAGATGGAAAAGATCTGATAGCTTCACTGTCTTGTAAATATGTCCAGTTTCTGACTTGCTGTCTTGTGTGTCCGCTCCCTTTTTATGTATGTTGAGAAGAAATAAAAGTCTTGGTTTGCACTTGTCTTGCCTGTTGGTTGCCTCTCTTGTACATGGCAGTAAGCTTCAGTTCAGGTGTTGCTTCCAGCAGGTAACAATGTCTTGTAGGACACTTCTGCATCTCACCTAAAGGGAAGACTTTGTCTCACCCTCAGTCTTTTTCTTGTGTAAGAACACCAGGGTTCTGTCCTCATGACCTGGCTGAGGGGGAGGGTAAGCAGGGGACATCGCTCTGTTTTGGCCTTCATAGAATTGGAATTGTTTTGGTTGGAGAAGACCTTTTGAGATCAAGTCCCACCATTAACTCTAACAAAGCTGGTGCTAAACCATGGTCCTCAGCACTGTATTTCTGCCTCTTTGAAACATCTCCTTGTCGGGATTCAACCAGCTTCTTGGGCAGCCTGTTCCAGTCTTTGAGAACCCCTTCAGGGGAGAAGCTTCTTTTATCCAACCTAAACCTCCTCTGGTGCAACGTGAGGCCATTTCCTCTCTTCTAGGGAAGAGAGGACCAACCCCCACTTGCCTCCAACCTCCTTTCAGGGAGTAGCAGAGAGCAATGAGGTCTCCCCTTGGCCTCCTTTTCTGCAGGCTGAACAACCCCAGTTCCCTCAGCTGCTGCTCAGAAGGCTGTCACCCAGACACGGCTCTGGGGGTAAGTATTAACAGGCCAAACCTGCTGGTTTGCAGTGGGTCAGCTTGCTGTGAAGCTTCACTCTGTACATCTTGCAACCAAAGGGGCAGAAAAAGGCAGCTTCATTCCGAAGCTGGCAGCATGGCATTGAGTAGCAGCAGCAGATTCAACTCGATCCATGACAGGCACAAACCCGCACACGGGGAGGGGTTGTGTTGGTTTCTGCTGCTCTGCAATGTTAGATTTGGCCACAAGATGGCGCTGCTGCTCTGTGGCAGCATCAGTCCGGGCTGGGTTCCAGCACCTTGCAGTGCTGGAGGCTCTGCCTTTAGCTGGGCTTGAAGCTGATCAATACTCGTTGTCATAGATTCCTGTGGGAAAGGATCGAGAGCTGCGAAGTGACCTGTGGCAATGGACTGCCTGGAAACAGAGGCAACGCTCTTGAGTTTTGGGCTACAGGTGCCAACGTGGTGTACCCCTGGATGTGCTCTTGGGCTGCTGCTGCACAAGGGAGTTCTGGGATGCTCTCTAGCTTTATTCTTTTGGGGTAAAACTGCTTTCTATTATCCCTTCTGGTTTTCTCCTGTTTCACAGAATCTGAGAGGGGTTTGGGTTGGAAGGAACCTTAAAGTTTACCTAGTTCCAACCCCCATGCAATGGGCCGGGTCATCTTCTACTTGACAGGTTCCTCGAGGTCCCATCCAACCTGCCTTTGAACACTGCCAGGCCAAGAAATTCTTGCAAATGACCTGAGTTTTACTTAGGTTTGGAATTTTCAAACGTCTTTAAATTACTTTTGAGAGGTTCTCCCAGACCAAAACCTGCTGAGTGAGAAGGAGGAGTAAAGCAGGGATTTTATTTCTTCCCTAGTCTCTTCTTTGCAGCCACTGGTGAAGAAGTGAGAAGCTACTTTTTTTTTTTTTCTCTTCTTTTTTCTTGACCCTTTTTTGCTGTCAGATCTTTCTGCTTGCAGGGAGTGTGGGTTTTTATTTCTTATGCTTATTGTGGCTTGCACACCAGCAGGTGACTGACTCTGCGTAATAAATTTGGAGATGACCTGGAAAAAAAAGTCCCAACCCTGACTAAGCTGCACTCTCTTAGGAGCTGGAAGAACATATGCTCCCACCCCTGTTTGTCTGTATATTGACTGCTGTTTCAAACTGCCAAGGACTGCATGTACACTTCTGCTTCAAAAGCACTTTGTGTGTGTTCTTGACAGGAGGCACTCTGGCTCCCAAATGCTGCCAAAGAGCCTTGTCAGACAGGGAGAGATTTTCCTCTTCATTCCCCTTCCCTGTGCTCTCTCTCCTGTCCTCTGCTCCTTTCTTCCTCTGACACAGAATCTGGGGTGAGAGGCTGCTCTGTGCAGAGGAGGGAATTCCAGGCTGGACACTCAGCACTGCCCTTTGTGATTCTGACTTTTTCACTCTTGAAGGACCTAGGGCACTGGCAGTGACCTCCATGAAGTGACAAGACCCTCAGTGTCTGCAAAATAAAATGGCACAAGAAGGTGGCAGCCCTGATGCAGGGAACTGTGCCAGGTTGGGAGATCATGCACCCGAGGCAGGCATCACCCACAGGCACCTTTAGCATCACAGAATGGTGATGGTTGGAAGGGACCTCTGGAGATCAGCAAATCCAGTCCCCCAGGGCAGGTCACACATAGGAACACATCCAGATGGGTCTTGAAAGTCTCCAGAGGAGACTCCACAACCTCTCTGGGCAGTCTGTTGCAGGGTGCAGCACCCTCACAGTAAAGAATTTTTTCCACCTGTTGAGGTGGATCCTCCTGTGTTCCAGTTGGTATGCACTGCCCCAGTCCAAGAGCCTGGTCTCTTCTTCTTCACACCCACCCATCAGATATTTATAAACATCAATAAGATCCTTTCTCAGTCTTCTCCAGACTAAACAGCCCCAGGTCTCCCAGCCTTTCCTCACCAGACAGATCTGGTCTCTTCATCATCCTTATGGCCTCTATTGGGCTTTTTTCAGTAGTTCCCTGTCCCTCTTGCAATAGGGAGCCCAGAACTGGACACAATACTGCAGGTGTGGTCTCACCAGGGCAGAGCAGAGGGGAAGAAGGACCTCCCTTGACCTGCTGGTCACACTCTTCCTAATGCAGCCCAGGATGCCCTCAGCCTTCTTGGCCACAAGGGCACATTGCTGTCCCGTGGATAACTAATTGTCCACCTGGACTCCAAGGTCCTTATCTGTGGATCTACTTTACCTTTGATTAATATAAAGTCCTTAATTTGTGTTTTGGTGCTTAAATAATCTCAGTACAAAATTGTTTTGAGCCATGATTAGAAATGTGACTGACAAAGGCAAGGAGTTGAAGCTGTTGGTGTGGCTCAGGAAGTTTAAGATGGAAGGCAAAGGTTGGTAGCCTTTTCCTCCTGGATTTTGTGCCTCTGGTTGTAACCAGCTGGTTCAGGAATGTCTGTTAATGCCCAATAATGATTTCAAAGGTCTCTGAAGAAGGCCCTTTGTAAAGGAAAGAAATAATTACACATTGGGCATTATTATTATTATTATTAATTAAATTTTGTTATGTTTTTACCTTATTTGCATCCAAGAAACTTTAAGTAGACTTTCTTTGTTTTTCCATGCTGCAGCAATATACCCTGGGATGTTGGCAGGGTCCCAGCTCCTGCCAGCAGCTGCCAGTAAAAGCTCACTGAGCAAGTACAGAAAAAAAAAAATCAAATCCCACAGCATCGTTTTGGGCTTTGATGAAGTTGTGCTGAACTGCTCCAAAGGAGGTAATGGTGAGCTCCAGGGGTGAGAACCAGCATGGGGTGTGAAGGATGTTTATCTTGCTTTGTGCTGTGTGTGGAGATCTGGAGCAGGTCCAGAGGAGGCCAAGAAGATGATCAGAGAGTTGGAGCACCTCTGTATGGAGACAGGCTGAGAGAGTTGGGGCTGTTCAGCCTGGAGAAGAGAAGGCTCCAGGGAAACCTTAGAGGTCCTTAGCTGCTTATCTATGGACAGCTGAGGAGTGGCACCCGGGGCTGTTGTCAGCCAGGCTCACATCTGGAGGGTGAGCCTGCATTCATGAAGCCAGGGGTTGGACCTGCTCATGAGTGAGAGAAGCAAGCAGGGAGCAGGCAGTGCCCATGCAAGGGGATCAGAGGGTGCACTGCTCCAGCACAGCACATGGTGCCTCTTGTCCACTGAACTCAGCCAGGGGGGCAGAGGAGCTGGGGCTGGTGGTTGTGGCTCAGCAGCACCTTTTAAACCTTCACCTAGAGGCTCTTTTTAGACAAGACAGGGTAGGAATGTCTGGCCAGCCTGCTGTCTCTGTGGGCAGCCTGGCTGGAGATCTGCCAGCCAAAGGATGAAGGAGGCACCTGACGTGAGAAATTTATCACATGGCTCTGAATGTGAAGTTCTGCTGGTGAGAGAGCACTGAGGAGAGGAGAGAAGTTTGCTCTTTGCTTTCCTGCACGAAAACCCACAGGTTTTCCTTGGCTGCTTCTGCAGCACGTTTGAAAACAGAAGAAGCTGTTTCTTAGGGAGCAGCCAGCGTTGGGCAATGAGCTCCTCAGCCCCCAACCTGTTTCCCTTGCCTCTTGCATATTTTTGTCCTATTTCTTTTGGCCTGGGCTCTAATTTAGGCCCTTGCTTTTCCATCTCTTTGCTAAAGGGGAAAACAGAATGAAATCTCATGGTGCTGGGCTGTGCACACTGGGCCTGGCTAAGCTGTTTAAGGTCTTTAGCTCTGCTGATTTTCTTTGTGTGCTGCACTGGCTAAAAGCTCTGCTTGTGCAGTAGATGGGAGCCTGATGGTATTTGTGGTGTGTTTCCTCCTGCAGAAATGACAGGAGACATTCAGCCCTGCAAAGGGTTGTGTGGTGATGTCTTGGATATTGGTCCTTCAGCTTTCAGTGGTGGTGGATAGGATGTGTGTGGGTTCAAATTGAGCCATAGAATGGTTTGGGTTGGAAGGGACCTTCAACATCATCTTATGGAGGGTAGGGAGGCTCTGCAGAAGGTCATGGCCAGGCTGAATAATGGTCTGAGGATAAGGCTAAGGGCTGGGTCCTGCACTTGGGTCACAACAACCCCAGGAACGCTCCAGGCTTCAGGCAGAGTGGCTGGAAAGCTGCCCAAAAGAGGAAAAACCTGTGGATGTTGGTCAACAGCTGGCTGAAGATAAGCCAGTGTGTGCCCAGGTGGCTAAGAAGGACACCAACATTGTGCCTGGACCAGCAATAGTGTGGCCAGCAGGAGCAGGGAAGTGATTGTGCTCCTTGTACTGGGCACTGGTGAGGCCACAGCTTGACTCTTGGGTTCAGCTTTGGGCTCCTCACTCCAAGAAGTACATTGAGATGCTGGAGCAGGTCCAGAGAAGGGCAATGAAGCTAATGAGGGGCTTGGAGAACAGGGCTGGTGAAGAACAGCTGAGGGTTGCTCAGCATGGAGAAAAGGAGGCTAAGGGGAGACCTCATTGCTCTCTACAACTCCCTGAAGGGAGGCTGGAGGGCAGTGAAGATTGGTCTGTTCTCCCAAGTTACAAGTGATAGGATGAGAGGAAACAGCCTCAAGTTGCCCCAGGGGGAGGTTTAGGTTGGACATTAGAAGAAACATCTTCCCTGAAAGGGTTCTCAAAGACTGGAACAGGCTGCCCAGGGAGGTGGCTGAATCCCCATGCCTGGAGGTGTTGGAAAGAGGCAGAGCTGTGGTGCTGAGGGCCATGGTTTAGCCCCAGCCTTGGTAGAGTTAGGGAACGATCTTAAAGGTCTTTTCCAACTCAAGGATTTTATTAGTATGTTCCTGCAGGCAGAGGTGTGCTGCACATCAGTCCAGGCTGTAGATGGTGCTGCTGACCCAGGAAAACAAATCTGGGCTCGGCTCAGCAGGAATCAAAGCTGCAGCAAAAGCAGTGTGGTGTGAGCCGGTTAAGGCAGCTCAGAGCTGTGGTGGGAGCACCTTGAGGGGTAAATCCTGAGCTGCTGCCAAATGCTGACCAGCCGAAAATAGGATGAAGAGACACAGGGCGAGGTGACAGAGGACCACTGTGGGTTTCACAGGGACAAGGTCTTCTCCTCTGGCTGTCCTCTGCAGACCCATGCATGCCCCTGGTGAGGCAGGTTGGTGATTTGTCTGGGCCAGTTCTTCTCAGGCAAAGGCTAGAGACTCTGGCAGGAGATGTTGCAAGAGGTTAGGACTGACTGGACCTCAGTGAAATGTATTCCCAATCCCCATTCCCTGGTTTCAACCCTGAAGACTTTTATTTTTTTTTCCAGACCTCTTATTTTTTGTTTGGTTCCTGTTGGCTCTTAGGACCAGCTCATCTTGTTAGCAAGAAATGCAAGAAGCTCTTTTGAATTCCTGCTAGATGTGGTGGTTTGGGGAGAGAAACTCAGAAGCAATTGAGCTGTCATGGGCTCATGAATGATCACCTCTCCACTGAGCTGTGGCTTGTGAACCCTCTGCAGAGCAGAGCTCAGCAGCAGCTGTGACTGAGATCCAAGCTGCTATTGCAGAAGAAGGAGATGTCCCCCAGCACCAGACCCTCTTTCACCATCATCCAACATGCTGGGGAACAAGCCATGGTCTGCTTGGAACCAGAGCCTTGGTAGTGCCTCGTAGCAGTGAGTTTCACAGATGAGCTGGGTAGTATTTAAAGCATTTCCCACTGCTGGTAAGGTCTCTGCAGCTGGCCAGCTGCCTTCAGCTTTCCTGTAACTTTCTAGCCTGTGCAAGACAGAGCCAAGATGACCACATGGAGGCTTGGACTTCACTGCTGTGACCTGCCAGGAGGTTTTTTGCCCCACTGTGCTGGCCTAGCACTGCACACCCTCACAGGTTCACAGATTGCATCAGGTGAAAGGGACCCTCAAAGGTCGTCAAGCCCACAGCAATCAGCAGGGACACCTCCACCTAGATCAGGGCCACATCAAGTCTGATCTTGAATGTCTTCAGGGATAGAGCCTCAACGACATTCCCGGGCAACCTGTGCCAGTGTTTCACCACCCTCACTGTGAAGAACTTCTTCCCTCAGCCCTTTCTGTGTGGAGGTGTCCCTGGAGCAGCTCTCTGAGCCTGCCCTCCGTCCCATGCTCAGCACTGGCAGCCCTTGCTACTGCAGCAGCAGTTTGGCATGGTTCACATTGGGCATTTTTTTTGTCACATGCCTCAAGGTAATGCTGAAACTTCAGGGCCCTTTCTTTAAGGGCTGGCAGGACTCCACAAATCCTGAATCAACACCTTCATCAGTGCCTTCAAGCACATCAAGCCAGCCAGCCCTCCTCGACTCCGTTTCAGGCTTCCAAAGAGGTTTTCTTCTTCGCCTCCCCTCTCTCAGAGGAAGTTTAGCTCAGAATACTGCTGAAACTCAACCAGCCCCCTCCCCCCTCATCTGCCTCCCCCCTGCCCCAAAACCAGAGGCACAAAAGAGGCCTTAAAGACAGCGAACATGCAAATAATTGCATGTTTTCCTAGGCAGAAGAATGGCTGCTTTTAGGAACTCATCCTAGAACACGCCGGCGGTAGAGGCTTTGGAATGAGGGCCTCCCAACAGCATCAATAAAGGGAAAAGGTCCAACAAGAAAGCTAAACACTGCTGCTGCCTGAATATAGCCTTTCATTCAGCCTCCCCACACCGTTCCAGCCTCACTTTGGAGGGGTTTCTTCTTCTTCTTCTTCTTTTTTTTTGATAAATGATGGAATTTGTATTTTTTGGCTTCTGTTCAAGAGTTTATATATATATATATGTATTTTTCTCTCTCTAATTTCCTTAAACATTTAGTTTCCTCTGTTATGTGATGGTCTCTTGCAATCTGCTGGAAAATCAGTTCTGGTGCTGCTGTGCCTGCTCTGGGAATGGATGTTTTTATGTTTGGTTTTGAAGATGCAGAGAGGCTGAACCCATCCATGGGTAGATCTCTTCCAGCTGAGATGGTTTTAGGATCCTATGGCTCCACAGAGTGGTTTTGTTCAGCACCAAAGAAGGCACTCAGCATCACCAGAAGAAAGTAACCCATGGTAACTGGGAGCAGAAGTAGGAAGCAAGTGTGTGGGTAACAAACTAGCTAAGGAGAGAGTGAAAAAGGTGAGAGGTAAAATGATGCTGGAAAAGAGTAGTTAGGGAGCAGATCACAAGAGTGATTTTTACCTCATCTGTCAGCCACCATGGTGCCTTCTCTGTGTGACCAAAGGGGACCCCCACCCAAAGCTGGGGCCAGCAGGCAGGGTTGCTTGGGCTGCTGTTGTCCCTGTCTGGACGTTTTTTCCTGGAATGAGAGGGATTTGAATCTGGACACCCTGATCCCTACAGTCCTGAGGAATCCTGTCCTTCCAGAAGCATCCTTTGGCTCTCTGATGTCTTCACTCCCTGTGTCTCAACCAAGCCAAGACAAGAGGGTTTTGGGACCCAAACCTCTGAACCTAATGCCACAGATATAAATATTCCTGCAGGACTGGGAAGTAATAAATTCTCCTGCCCTGACACCAGCAAATGAATCCCCTCACGAGGTGACTCCTCATCAGTCCTACTGGATGAAGCTGCAGTGATGCAAACTGACAGGCTCTGTCTCAGCTGTGCATCATTGAGAGGTTACTGAGAGGCTGAGGATTTGTGATTTCCCTGATTCCTGGCTGGCTGGAAAGCAAGCCACACGCTCCAGCCTTTTGCAGCGTGGAGAACTGAGTGTTCTTGGCACTATGGCAAGGAAAAAAAAGGTGAAGTCCTGGCCTGACATAGGATTGGACATCTGAATGGGCAAACCTCATGGCAGTGGGACCAGGTGAACCTCCCCTGTCAGCAAGTCAGGTGCTTTGTGGCCAGGTGACAACATTTCTAGGACTCAGGTGAGGTGAGTCTGCTCCTGTCAACACTCCTGCTGCTTGTAACAGCCTGAGCCTGCCACCACTGGGGCCAGCAAGATCTGATCTGCTTTGAGTCAGCACAGCACTGCAGAAGGAAGGGCCCCCTCCTAGTTAACACCAGTGGACATCTGCTCCAACACACCTCATTCCCTCTCTCTTCTTAAGAAAGAGCTTCCACTGAGGGGGTTTGGGAACCTGCCATGGCTTGGTGGAAGTGATCTACTGGAAAGTGTAACAAGTCCTGCTTGTCTCCTAAGCTCCCCACATGCACAGGGTGTTTGTGGCCTTGGAGACCCTGTGCTCAAACCCTTCCTGCAGCCTGAGCACAGCAGGAAGGGCCAGGCTTGGGGTGTGCTGCAAGAGATGCACAGAGAGCTGTGGGCTCCAGGAACGAGCTGCCTGTGCTGCCTACACCTTTGGCTCATGAAGATCTGCCTTTGTCCCAGAACAATCCTCTTCTGGCAGAACTCTGTCCAGTGCATCCTCTTCAGACCTCAGCTAGATGCCTCCTCCCAGCCCAGGACTTCATGACTTAGGACTTATGGTGGAACTCAAACCTTTTTTTGCATTGGAAGGGAAGCCCTAAGTAAACCACCAGCTGGGACCCTAACTCAGCAGGGGTGATTGCTCAGCCTGCCAGCAAACCCACAGCACTGCAACACTTTTATTTCTGACCAAGCCCCAGGGTTAGTTCCCCACACCCCAGCAGGAGCTCTGCCAGGCTCTTGGACCAGCCTTGGAGCTGAGCTTGCAGTCCCAGGCTGCCCATAAGACTCTGGTTTAGGGAAGGACTTGCATGAGGTCTGGGAGGAAGCAATGGACATGCCAGTCTGCATGGTCTGCCCAAAATGGGGCTCATGCCTGGAGGGACCCCTCCTGCACAGTTCTAGGATGCAGATCAGGATGGAACAGACTGCACAGAGATGTGGTTGAGGCCTCATCTCTGGAGGCATTCAAGATCAGACTTGGTGAGTCCCTGAGCAACCTGATCTAGTTGGAGATGTCCTTGATCACTGCAGAAGGGTTGGAAAAGATGACCTTTGAGGGTCCCTTCCAACATGATGCATTCTGGTTTAATTGCTCATGGTGGTGTTAGGTTGACAGGTGGACTTGATGATCTCAGAGGTCTTCTCCCATCCAGCTGAACCTCCTATCCCATGATGAACCTCTGCCTTCTTGGGTTTCTGTGTTGTGCTGTGGGACCTGGTGATGTATTTTGGGTGGGAAGTCTTGGATGTTCTGAATGCTTGTCTGTAAAGGAGCCTGGGTCCAAGAGCCTCTTGCATGGTGACCTCTCAGCAGCTCAGCCAGGTGCAAGTTCAAGCCTTAAACACATCAAGCTGATGTACAAAATCTGCCTTCCCAGAACACTTCATTCTCTGAAAATCCTTTGACACTTTAACATTTTGTCCCAAATCATCACAGGAACAGATCCTAAAATATTGGAAATACCTGTGGGATGAAACTCCTGTGAAGCTGGAGCTTGCACTTAGGGAAAGTAAATACCAAAATGCCTTGTGGGTAGCTTTTTGTTTTTTCTCCCTTAATTAAAGTTTCCTGATTTTTCCACAGTGTCAGGGATGCTTTAAAGAGCTGGGTTCCTGCAAGAGCCACAGCATCCAAACAGGTCTTGAGGTTCCCCATGGTGGGGAGGGAGGTTGTAGAATTCTAGAATGGGTTGGATTGGAAGGGACCTCAAAGATCATCTGGTTCCAAATTCAGAGGAAGAATTTGAGTGACCAGTCCAGATTCATTCATAGAGTTCTTTGGGTTGGAAGGGACCTTAAAGACCATCCAGTTCCAACCCCCCTGCCATGGGCAGGGACACCTTCCACTAGACCAGGCTCCTGGAGACCTCATCCACCTTGGGCTCCAACACCTCCAGGGAGGGGGCATCCACAACCTCCCTGGGCAACCTGTTCTAGTGTCTCCCCACCCTCACTGTCAAGAATTTCTTCCTCATCTCCAGTCTAAATCTCTCCTCTTCAAGATGTGTGTGGAGATCCAGGTTACTACTGAGCATAGTCCAAGGGTGGAGGACAAAGCCTCCTCCTGACATGGCTCTGGGCACCTCTTGCACAGCACTGATTGTTGCTGTGGTTTGCTCCCTCCCCTGCATCAATGGGACACTGTCAGGAGGAAACAAAGATCTGCATTTTGAATTCATTTTCTTCCTGGCAGATACAAAATGTGCTGCTTTGTTGGAAACCTGTGGGGTTTATTTTTAATAGCAGTGTGGGACGTCAGGAAACATTCAGGTTTCAAGCCTTGCACAGTGGCAGAATTCACATCTCAATGAGGTTTGAGGGAAGGCTTCCTCTGGCCAGCAAGGTGCTCACCAGCCTCAGCCTTCAGCCACTGGCCTCTTCATGGAATCAGAGAATCCTTTGGCTTGGGGAAGACCTTAAAGATCATTGAGTCCAACCATTCTCTAACTCTACCAAGGCTGCTGCTAAACCATGGCCCTCAGCACCACATCTCTGCCTCTTTGAAACACCTCCAGGCATGGGGATTCCACCACCTCCCTGGGCAGCCTGCTCCAGTCTTTGAGAAGCCTTTCAGGGAAGTGATTTTGATGCATGAACATCATTGTTGTAGGGAGAAATGAGGTCTCTCCTCTTCCCCAGACTTAAACAACCCCACTTCCCTCAGCTGTTCCTCACCAGCCTTCTTCTCCAGACCCTTCACCAGCTTCATTGTCCTTCTCTGGACCTGCTCCAGCCCTTCAATGTCCTTCTTGGTGTGGCCTCAGCATTGCTGAGTACAGGGTGGCAATCCCTTCCCTGCTCCTGCTGGCCACACCATTGCTGATCCAGGCCAGGATGCTGGTGGCCTTCTTGGCCACCTGGGCACACTCTGGCTCATCTTCAGCTGCTGTCAAACACCACCATCAGGTCTTGCTCTGCTGAGCAGTTTCCAGCCACTCCTCCCCATATCTCTGGGTATGCTTTTGGAGATAGTAGTTTTCATGTTTTCCCTGAGACTACTGGAATTGTTGAGACTAGCAGAATTTCATTGCCCTTGCTGGACACAGACACAGCAAAGAGTGTAGGCGTCAGAACAACATCCACCTTACAAGGCTGAGAGGAATGGAGAGGTGACTTTTCAGCTGGGTGGAAGTTGTGAGGTATTGGTATGCTGAGCATGACAAACTCGTCAGCAGACTCCAAGAATGCAGGGCTGGGGGATGACTGATCTGGCCAACATAGCCTTGGGAGCATACTTCAAAAGCTGGGTGTGTGGGAAGCTGCCAGGCACAGGGAGCCAAAACAAGTAGTAGCAGCTCTTGCTGTCTGTGAGATTTTTCCTAAGGGGACCAGATGGCTGGCAGGAGAATGAGTCCCCAAGGTCTTGCTTGCACAAGCCTTCCCCTGGAGGACAGCCCCACCTCTCCCCCACTCCCATGGGCTCAAGGTGTGTGTGTCTATGTGTGTCAGGGGCTGTGAGCAAAAGCATGGCCCTCAAGATGTGTTTCCTCCCCTGTGTGTGAACAAGGTT
Source organism: Indicator indicator (assembly GCF_027791375.1). Classification (NCBI taxonomy): domain Eukaryota; kingdom Metazoa; phylum Chordata; class Aves; order Piciformes; family Indicatoridae; genus Indicator; species Indicator indicator. Next base: position 7,908,154 of record NC_072032.1, on the reverse strand, counting down.
TGGAGCTTGGGCTGAAGTAAATAGGAGTGGAGAAAGCAGAGCTGACACTGAGGTCTCTGAAAGCCTTTAAGAGACCTGCTCCTCCCTCAGGATCTGTTCCTGCTTCAACAGCTTCCCACTGTGCTCTGCTGCATGACTCAGTGCAGACCTGCCCCACCATGTACACTCCATCCAGCTTCAGCCTGATGCCCTGAGCAGTCTACAGGGTGAAAGAAACAATTCCAAGAGCTGTTTGTCCCACCCAGGCAGCTCTTCTGCTGGGCTGGAAAGTTCTGCATCATTCCCTGTGTTAGATATGGCTTTCTAGAGCTCAGGTCTGGTGAGGAGCAGCTGAAGGAACTGGGGGTGTTTAGCCTGGAGAGAAAGAGGCTGAGGGAAGGTTGGATATTAGGAAGAATTTCTTCACTGGGAAGGTTCTCAAGGACTGGAACAGGCTACCCAGGGTGGTGGTTGAATCCCCATCCCTCCAGGTGTTTAAGAGTCAGGTAGATGTAGTGCTTAGGGATGTGGTGTAGTCAAGGACTGGTCAGTGTTGGGCTGGTGATTTGACTCTATGATCTTAGAGGTCTTTTCCAACCTAGGCAATTCTGTGAATGGCTGGACCCAATCTTAAACGTCTCTTCCAACTGAAATGTTCCCAGCAGTGCACCTGCCCCATGCCACCAGCAGACCTGCCCCATCCCACCAGCAAACCTGTCCCATCCCACCAGTAAACCTGTCCCATCCCACCAGCAAACCTGCCCCATCCCACCAGCAAACCTGCCCCATCCCACCAGCAAACCTGTCCCATCCCACCAGTAAACCTGTCCCATCCCACCAGTAAACCTGCCCCATCCCACCAGCAAACCTGCCCCATCCCACCAGCAAACCTGCCCCATCCCACCAGCAAACCTGCCCCATCCCACCAGCAAACCTGCCCCATCCCACCAGTAAACCTGTCCCATCCCACCAGCAAACCTGCCCCATCCCACCAGCAAACCTGTTCCATCCCACCAGCCCACCAGCAAACCTGTCTCCCCATCCCACCAGCAAACCTGTCCATCCCACCAGCAAACCTGTCCATCCCACCAGCAAACCTGCCCCATCCCACCAGCAAACCTGCCCCATGCCACCAGCAAACCTGCCCCATCCCACCAGCAAACCTGCCCCATCCCACCAGCAAACCTGCCCCATCCCACCAGCAAACCTGCCCCATCCCACCAGCAAACCTGCCCCATCCCACCAGTGCATCCTCACAACCTCAGGGCCCTCATCCCCATTCCAAGCCTTATAGCATTCCTGCAGGAGCACCTCCAGCTCAGGGGACATGACATGGGGGGGAGGTTGGGGGGTGGGGGAGAAGTGAGGCAAACCCTTACCCTGCACCCAGGGCACCCAGAGCACCCTGGGCACCCAGCACCAAACCAGATGGGTCATGTGCTTGTGTGGGTTGCTAAAGGCAGCCCTAAACCTTCTGGCCAGGCATGGCTGAGCACTGGTGCTGCATGGCCACTGCTCCTGTCTCCACCCAAGCAGAGGGCTCTGGTGGTGACACGGGATGTCTCTGCAGCTCTCTTTGCCAAGCACATCAAACCCCTCTGTTTTCACAGGCTCTCTGAAGTGCACGGCCCGAGAGATCCCACCCTGAGCATCAGACAGACACTCTGCTGCCAGCAGGGGATGAAGTGGTGAGAAATTATTCAGAGGATTAGCTGCTGGTTCAAACACAGGTCTGCTGGAGCAGCCAAAACACTGCTGAGGGCTCAAGAGCTTCCTTTTGTGCTGTCTGCCATTTCATAACTTGGGGATTCAGAGTTCACAGGGCAATGAAGGCAGCGAGGCAGCTAAACAGCAGAGCTCTGTGACAGGCCCCTGCAAGAAAATGCAATGAGGGATGTTACCCAAATGTCACTTGCTGTCACTGTCCAAGGAGCCAAATCCTGGGGTGGCCCAAGAAGGATCAGGCCAGGACTCTGGCAGGTAACTGCAAGAGGCAGAGTCGAATGGAGCAGCACCCTCTCTTCTTGTCTTCATAGAATCCCAGGCTGGTGAGGTTGAAGGAACCTTCAAAGTTCACCCAGTCCAACCCCTGCAGTCAGCAGGGACATCTGCAACTACAGCAGATTGCTCAGAGCCTCATCCTACCTGACCTAGAATGGTTCCAGGGATGGGACATCTACCACCTCTTTGGGCAACCTGGGCCAGGCTCTCGTCACCCTCAGTGTAAAAAAATTCCTCCTTCTATCCAGTTTAAATCTCCCTCTTTTATTTTCAAGCCATGATATGATTGATGACCACTCAAGCCTTCCTCCAGGTCCATAGGACCTTCCTACAAATCTGCATTTGTCCTACAGGTGGGTCTGTGAGGGTTCCTTAGCCAGTACCAAGCTGTCTGAAAGCTTTGAGTGTCCAGGGACAGAATTTGCAAGACTATAATTGTTGGAAAATTCCCAAGTAAAGAAATTTGGGATTTCTTCCTGATTCTGAGAAACAAACTGTTTCATGAGAAGGAAGAGTGGAATTCAAATGATAAAGATGAAACAGCTCTTCAGGAGGTCATGCAGGCTCAGAGGGGTGGTTTGGCTCAGGCTGGTTCAGTGACCTCTCCTGCACTCAGCTCTGAAGGTCTGAAGCAGGGCTGCAGCACCTCCTAGCCAGGGAGGTGGCCAGCTTTGAAATTCCCCCCAGAAAGAGCTGAGGCTTTCTTTTTGCTTTTCCCACTCACATTCAGGGAGAGGGTATGAGGAGGAGAAGAGAAACTCAGGCATTTTGCTTTCCCTCTTGGAATGATGCTGTTTAACAATTGGCTTAATCTTATCAGGCCAGCTGGAGCATCTGCTGTCTCTGTTTGTGTTCCCTGACACAGGCACGGGAAGCAGCCTGAGCAGTGCAAACTCTGAGATGATCCCACCAGAAATAGTCACTGGCTGAGCCAGCTGCTAGAGGCCCCCCTACAGCTCCACTCTGCCTGCCTTCTGGTTTTCACCTCCAGACACAGGCTGGGGTTGAAGGTGATCTTTATGCTTCAGAGGCTTACAGTGGGCAATATTTTGATTCTGTCTGACTTCTGTGGGACACTTCTGGATCCACTGGCAGGAGCACCACCTTGGTGCTCCCCTCACACAGAATCATAGAATTGTTTTGGTTGGAAGAGAGCTCCAAGATCATTGAGTCTCTTGAAATCCAGAGCAGTGACCTTGCTTCATGCTCTCTTTGACTCCTTGAGCATCTTAAACTCTTAATATTTCATGGTAGCTGCAGCCAAAGCTGCCCTGAAGTGTCACATCACTCACCAGCCCCTCTGGTTGAGGAGCACAAGATCCAGCATAGCACCTTTTCTTGTGGGTTCCTTTGCCACCTGGAACAGGAAATTATCAGCCATGCATTCCAGGAATCTCCTAGATGGCTGATGCCCTTCTGTGCTGTCCTTCCAATAGATCTATGGGTGGTTCAAATCTCCTGTGAGGACCAGGGCTTGTGAACGCAGAGCTGCTCCTATCTGTTCATAGAGGGCCTCATCCACTTGGTCTTCTCAGTCAGGTGGGCTGTAGTAGACCCCCACTATGGTGTCACCTTCCCTTGCTTTTTCTTTAGTCCTCACCCATCAGCTCTCTGTCACCTCTTCTTTTATCCCCAGGTAGAGCTCCATGGACTCCAGCTGGTCTTTGATATAGAGGATCACATCTCCTCCCCTCCTCTCCTCCTTTCCTAAAGAGCTTGTACCCACCTAGTCCCACACTCCAGCCATGGGAGCCATCCCTCCCTGTCTCAGTGATGCCAGAGACATCACAGCCCTGCAGGCATGCACATGTTTGGAGTTCCTCTTGCTCCATGGGTTAGCATAGAGGCATTTCAGTTGGAGCTCCACTGAAGCTGGTTTACTGCCTGGGGTTCCCTTATCCTGCTCCTCAGCTGCTCTCCTCACAGCCTGCTATACCAATTCAGGCCCAGGATGCTTATTAGGGTCATTGGTGGGATGGATTCATCACCCCTTCCCCCAGCAGCTCTAGTTTAAAGCTCTCCTCACCAGACTGGAAAGCTTCTGTCCAAAGATGTTCTTCTTGAAAGACAGCCCCCAGCAGCCCCTCAGCAGCCCAGGGTTCTGAAGTAAGTTTCCTGGCTTAGATGGCCAATCCCAACAGGAACTGAAGTGAGCAGAGACCTTGGTGAAAGCACAATGTGGGACATGAAGAATAACAGCATTCATTGCTTTGAAGGAACCTGGCAGGATGGGCAATTCCCCTTGCATTTTGGCACCCTGCTTCTGATCTGGGGACCCTGAAGAACTGAGGGGAAGAGAAAGAAGAGGAGAGGGATAAAAACAAAATAAAAATAATCCCAACTCTTATTATTCAGACTGTTAAAGCCCTCTGTCAAAGGGTTGGTTTGTGTTTTGGACATGTCTCAAAGCAGGTTGTCATTGATTAGCTATATTTGAATAGATGCAAGTGACAACCCAGAGCCTTTTCCCAGCCTTTTTTTTTTCTCCCCCCACTCTGGTATGTAGAATGAAAGAAAAGAAAAAAGGTTCATTGCAGCTGAAAATACATCTGCAGATGGTGTGTGCTCCTTGGCTCCAAGGGGGGCTCCAAGTGAAGCACCACAAAATGCCCATTGTTGGTAGCACTTTCTGCCCTGCTGTGGTAAGAAGCTCTGCTTGCTCTCAGCAGATTTGGATCCCAGTTCCTGCCCCTACTGTTTTCTTGGGAACTTTTTCTGGATGACACACCAACCTTCCTGAGGTTTGCCCATTTCTGATTGCAGGTTGCTTCCTGGGAACGTTCTAAAGGCTACAGCACCAATTGTCACCCTGCCCCAAGTGGGGGCTGCATCCCAGGACCCCTGAGGTCAGTAGATCAGCAACAGTGGATGTTAGAGGGACTATGAAACCACAACAACTCTTCTGAAGGCCTTGGAAGGTGAGTAAAGCTCATTGCTGTTACACTTCCAGTAAGTCAGGAACGTGGATCTTGAACAGTGCTGCCCAGAGAGGTTTTGGAGTCTCCTTCTCTGGAGACTTTCCAAACCCACCTGGGTGCATTCCTGTGTGGACTACCCTAAGTGATCCTGCTTTGGCAGAGGGGTTGGACTGGATGATCTCTGGAGGTGCCATCCAACCTCTAATACACTGTGATACTGTGACCCACAACAGCATTTACATCCCTGATTCCCACTGATTTCCCAGCTGTGGTCCAAGTTAGGAGCTGAGTCCCTGAATAAGTGGTGGCTGTGAGTCCAGTGGCTCAGTGTGTTCAGTTCTATCCAACAGCAGTTGTGTTGTTGCTGCATATTGAGATGCTGGCTGGAATCTGAGCTCCTTGAAATAGAGACAAAGACATGAAGGTTGAGATTTAGGTGTTGAAGTTTACAGTCAGCTGGTCTAGGGATAAATTCATAGATTCATGGAATGGTTTGGGTTGGAAGGGACCTTCAAGATCATCTACGTTCCAACTCCCTGCCATGGGCAGGGAGACCTCCCCACTAGACCAGGTTGCTCAAGGCCTCATCCAACCTGGCCTTGAACATCCCCAGGGAGGGGACATCCACAACCTCCCTGAGCAACCTGTTCCAGTGTCTCCCCACCCTCACTTCTCAAGAATTTCTTCTTAATCTCCAGTCTAGATATTCTGGTGTATCTTGCCAGCTATGAGCTGGCACTGACTTTTCTGTGGATGACTTCAGACACATGGCATCTTCCAGTTGCTCTTGGTGCACCTGGAGAGCCACAACTCTCCTTTTGCTGCCTTTCCCATGGGAAGGCAACCTGTCTCTAAGGCCATTGCTGCTTTGGAGGCTCCATCAGTATGAACTCGAGGCATCTGCTAAGGGAGGCAGGATTTTGTCCATGATCTGCAAAGCTCTTTCAGCTCCTTGAGATGCCATTGTTATTTCAACACTCTTGTGAAATCTCGAGGGTCGTGACTCCAGAAAGAACTGGCCCTGTGGAAACCAGGGTGAGTTATGTCAGTAGATGACAGCACTGGAATCATAACACTTTAAAGACCAGATAAACAAGAGCTATGGGAAGGACATAAACTCTTCTGTTTCAGGGCATAACTCTTGGGGGTCAGGAAATAATTCTCCTTTCTGGCCATTTGTTCTCCAACTGGTGGCTGCGACTGGAGCCGAACCCCATCACAATCAATAACCCATGGCAGAGGCACCTCTGATTGCTTGTTGCTTCCAAGTGTTTTTTGCAATGAATTCATTGGGATAAACAAACTTTTGTTTTCCTCTTGCAAGTTCAGCCACCTCCCCACTTGTTGTATTCCCATACTTTATAACTCTTCCTGGCATCAGCTGTGTGCTTTGTCAGTGTCTTTCTGCTTTCCAAGCCCCTAAGCCATGACTTGGGGGCACGGTCACATTTACATCCCCTTGCAGATGGCCTGTTTCTAGCACTGTCACTCCTGGAGGTTTATTTTACTTGGGGTTTTCTTTTTGCTGTCTTTATGCTGAGGGACAGATACTGCTCAGTGGCTCTTTGTCATTCTAATCTTCTTTATTTATTATTATTTATTTTTTTCCCCCCTCATCCAGTTTGAGGAGTAATGAACTTGGGAAACAAGATCCCTTTCTCCTGGGAGAGAAAGCACCTGAATTTGGGCCTGCCTGTGCCACCCACTGAGGATGTGTGTGACAGTTGAGAGGAGCTGAGGGCAGTGTGTTTGTGGTGGCTGCAATGCCCTTTGTTGTTGCCATATAGCTCCCATTTCTGTAGGCACCATCTGTTTGTTGGGAACCTTTTCTTTTTCAGCCCCTCGGCGCGGGCTGCAGGAAATGCCATCTTGCCAGGTGGCATCTCTGTTTGCTACTGCTACAGCAGCTCCAGAAGCAGGTGCAGATTGTGGCATAATGTAGCTTTGTGCCAGGCCATTACAAGGCATGGCCCATTCAAAGGACTTGGAAGGGGCTGTTGCTTCAGCTCGGCTCTGCTCGAGGCGTGGGCATTGGATCTGAAGAGCCCCTGGCAGCTGACTTCTCCCTGGGATTTGTGCTGCCCTTGGTGCTGCTGGTAATGACATGCATGGTAATGACATGCATGGTCTTCTGTTCAGGACCTTTGTGCAGTCTCCAAGGAGCCAGGGACTTCTCTGTGCAGCCCCAGCAGGATGAATTGTTCCTTCCCATGAGCATCTCAGACGCTTTGGGGCACACGAAATGGCCCTGCCTGTGTGTCCCTTCTTGTGATGGTGGAAGCAGAATGGATAGTAAGACTGCAGTCCTGCTCTCCAAGAGTTTCTGAACTAATTCAGCCAAAATGATGTGTGCAGAGCAAGGGGTCTGCACAGTGGGACTCTATGGCTCATTACCTGAGGTGGGTGACCAGCTGGGATTTGTTGTCTTCTTGGCAACCCTTACAAGTAGTGGAAAGGGAAGAGTGGTAAATATGCTTTTTTTTCCATGGAGCTTCATCTACCTGGTTCAATGAGTGAGGTGATTCTCCCCCTCTGCTCTGCTCTGGTGAGACCCCACCTGGAGTCCTGCATCCAGGTCTAGTGCCCCCAGCACAAGAAAGACATGGAACTGTTGAAGTGGGTCCAGAGGAAGCCATGAAGATGATCAGAGGAGAGCTGGAGCACCTCTCCTGTGGGGACAGGCTGAGATAGTTGGAGTTGTTCAGCTTGGAGAAAAGATGCTCCAGGGAGACCTTAGAGAAGACTTCTAGCACCTGACGGAGGCTACAGGAGAGCTGGGGAGGAACTTTTTATAAGGACTTGTAGTGACAGGATGAGGGACAATGGGTTTGAGCTGGAAGAGGGGAGATTTAGACTGGAGATTAGGAAGAAACTCTTTACATTGAGGGTGGTGAGACACTGGAACAGGTTGCCCAGGGAGGTTGTGGCTACCCCCTTCTTGGAGGTGTTCAAGGCCAGGTTGGATGAGGCTTTGAGCAACCTGGGTTAGTGGAAGGTGTCCCTGCAAAAGTAGATGCATGGAGCATGGACATTTCCATCTGAGCTGGGCTCTGCAGCTGCCTTTTCCATTTTTTAATATCTTACCTGAAAATAAGCTTCTAAAGTAGGTCAGGCAAGTGTCTCAATATAAATCATCCATTGAAGAGCATGAGGGTGGCCAGCTCTGGCCAGCTCTACCTTGTAGGCATCTGAAATGAAGTGAAAATAATTCCTCCTCTACTGATCTCCAGGAATATGGCACCTAATGCCCACACTGGAGTGGGTGGTCTGGTCTGTCAGGTCCTGGGCTGGATGACAGGGCTGTTTGCAAGTGGTTTCCACGAGCTGTCTGTGTAACTTCCTTTGCAAGCCAAATTTGATCTCCTTCTGCCTTAGATGGTGGTGGGATGCTCCAGCCCTGCCTGTGTGCTTCTCTTTCTGCAGGAGGTGTGTGTGATGTGTCTCACCTCTGCATTTTAGCAAGCTGGCTGCTGCTCCTGGGCACTGTTTTGCTGTCTGTGGGATGACTCTGCCACTGGGTTTGAAGTGGTCAGGAATTGGAAGAGGCTGCCCAGGGAGGTGGTGGAGTCCCCATCCCTGGAGGTGTTCAAAAAACCTGTGGCCATGGCACCTGGGACATGGTTTAATGGCAATGATGGCCTTAGTTTGAAGGTTGGACTGGATGATCTTAGATGGTCTTTTCCAACCCAAACAATTCCATGGTTCTCTGATTCTATGAACCCAGCTCTGGCCTGCCTGCCAAGGAAGGAGGGTGGTGTGGTGAAAGCACCCCACTGGGTGGCAGGAGTTCTGAGCTTGGCTCTTCACACCACCACAGAAAAATATCACTGTTGATTTTGGGTGCATTTCTTATACTTTCTGCTCCACCACAGCTTCCCCATCTGTACAATGTGAACGATTTTTACCTACCTGGCTGAAAAGTGAGGACCTCATAAGTGGAACTCAAGGAACCTAGAGAGACACTCAGGTCTGGATTTGCTGGTGACAAATCCTTTACTAAGGGATTTTCAGGCAGTGCCTGGCAGGGCAGAAATTGTCCTATTTCTGTTTCAATCAGCTCTTTCACCAGAGGGAAGAACACACCAGGAACTGGTCAGCACTGTGCTCTGTAGAGTGGCCCCTGGAAGGGGAGCTCAGACCGAGGAGTTAATGCCTTCCAGGTAAGGAGGAGGGTGCAGACCCTGTTTCTCCTCCTGTTCAGGTGGAACTTCCTGAGTTCCAGTTTATGCCCATTGCCCTTTGTCTTGTCACTGAGCACCACTGATGAGAATCTGGCTCCATCCTTTTGCCCCCCACTCTTTGGCTCTTGCTGAGCATTGATCAGATCCCCTCTCAGGCTGCTCTTCTCCAGGCTCAGCAGCCCCAGGGCTCTCAGCCTTTCTTCCTCACAGAGATGCTCCAGGCCCCTCAGCATCTTTGTAGCCTCTGCTGAACTCTCTCCAGTAGTTCGCTCTCTCCCTTGAACTGTAGAGCCCAGAACTGGACCTAGGACTCCAGATGTGGCCTCACTAGGGCAGAGCAGAGTGTGGGGGAGAACCTTTCTTGATCTGCTGGCCACACTTTTCTTCATCAGCCTCAGAAGACCATTAATCTTCTTGGCCATGGGGGTACATTGCTGGCTCAGGAATTTGTTGTCCACCATCCCACTTCACCCCACTGGTGAATATTAAAAAATAACCAGCACCACAAAGCTTTGGAATTTAACTGGCATGAATGAAAAGCCTTGGCCAGGTTGGCCTTGGAATTGTTTAGGATGAAATTGCTTCCTTTTAGTCTATGAGAGGGTCCAGCTGAAGCTGTTTAGCTGAGCAGTGTGGAAAATACAGCAGCAGTTGAGCTATTACGTGGTCAAAGCAAAGAGCAGATGCCATTCAGCCATGCTGCTGGACCCAGGAGCTCCCAGTCTCTCAGCAGCACCACCCATGTCTTGGTGTGGCCACCAGTGATGAACCCCCAGCCTGTTTTACCCATCAGGTTTCTTGGCTTCCATGGTGCTTGCATCTCTTCATACAGTACACTGGCTGCAGGGCAGCACATGTTCCTCACAGCCTTTCCTCTCCAGGCAGAAACGTTTGTGTTTGGAGACAGAAGGGCAGGAAATGCTTCTGGCAGATGTCAATGGCCTTAGAGTGGCCACAAAGGTCTCTTATGAAAAGGAAAAAACATTTCTGAGAAGCTGAGGGCTTTTCTTTTAACCCTGGAGCCTGTATCTCTCCCTGGCTTTTCCAGTTTGTGCTGGAGAAGACTGCGTGCAGCCAGGTGACAGCAGCAGAAGGGTTTTGCCAGACTTAGTGCAGGGAGATGTTGTATTATAGATCCTTGAGCATCAGGATTCTCCTTGCTGCTGCTGCTGCTCCAAATGGATTTGTAAGGAATTGTGAAGAATGTAGGCCAAAATCAGAACTAAGTGGGAGTTTCCTTTGGAGTCATCTGCAGATGCTTAGGTGAAGAGCATAGGGTCATAGAATCATGGAATTGTTTTGGTAGGAAGAGGCTTCTAAGATCATCAAGTCCAATCATCAATCTAAGCACAGGACCATTAAACCATGTTCTAGAACACCTCCAGGTGTGGTGACTCCACCACCTCTCTGGGCAGCCTCTTCCAAACCCTGACCACTCTTGCAGCAGAGAAATTTTTCTTCATCTCCAACTCAAACCTCCCCTGGCACAATTCCATGCAATTTCTTCTCCTTCTATCACCTGATACTAGGGAGAAGAGACCAACACCTACCTAGCTCCAATCTCCATTCAGGGAGTTGTAGAGACCAATGAGGTTCTTCCACTTTATCTTCAGCCTGCTCACAGCCCATAACTTTCCTGCAAAGCCCTCAGAGGATAACAAAGAGTTGTACAGAAGAAGAAAAAAAGGATGCACAGAAATTCTTTAGAGTAAGGATGTTGAGACACTGGAGCAGGTTGCCCAGGGAGGTTGTGGATGCCTCCCCCGTGGAGGTGTTCAAGGCCAGGTTGGGTGAGACCTTGAGCAAGCTTTGGCAGCTTGGTGTCCCTGCTAATGGAATGGGGGGGAAGGGAAGGGATGATCTGAACTATATGATCTTGAAGGTCCTTTCCAACCCAGCACATTCTAGGTTTCTGTGTAAAAAAACTTGGAGCAAACTCCATCAAAGCTTCTTTTGCATTACCCAAGATCAATGCACAAAGTCTCCCAAAGGTCTGCTTGTGGCTGATCCCTTTCCATGTTGTTTTGTTTCCATTTTCAAATGTGATGGAGATGTGCTAAGCAGAATTCCTGAGGCTGGGAGGAAAACTCAGGTACTCCAAACAAACTGTGTTTGAAGTGAATGTGTTTTTGGCAAGGTGCTTCACAGTAGGTATCAAATAATCCCAGCCAAGATATTTTGATACCTTGTTTTTGGAAAAGAAAATGCTGAGGATTCAAAGTCAAAGACGACCGCGGGGGAAAAGAAAATTAATCTGTTTTCCTGGAACATCCCTCCAGTGTTACAAATCCTGCAGAAATTTATGGGTAGCCAGAAGCATCAACTGAAGCCCTCACCACTCACCAGCCCCTCACTGAAAAGGAAGGTTAGAGAAGATCTCCATTTCCTGTTGGTGTGGGTGATAATTGTATGATCCAGAAGAGGTCACGTTCGGACTCGCTCCTCAGGAATGCCACTCTCCAAACTCCCCTGGGAGTTCTCAGCTTCAGGAGGCACTTTGTGCTTTGAATCATCTGCTCATTAATCACCACTTCAGAGTGTCAACTAACCCTTGCAACAGATATAGGAAGATAAGGCAAGAAGAAGCTTAATCCCGATTCACAGAATGATAGAATGGCAATGGAAGAGACGTCTGGAGATCATCCAATCCAACCCCCCTGCTAAAGCAGGGTCACCCACAGCAGCTTGCCCAGGATCACAGTGTCCAGGCTGCTTTGGAATCTGTCTAGGGAAGAGGACTCCACAACCTCTACAACTTTCAGGCTGTGAGGTTTGCCAAGGAGGCTGGCTTGACCTGTTTTCCTACATGGGAGCCTCAGCAGCAGTGATAAAGGGCTTGGGACTGGTGGGGATGTGCTTTGCCAGGTTCTGCTTCAGGGGCTTGTTTTTACATCATTGAGACCTTCATCAGCTCTGATGGTCTAGAGTTAGGGTGTCTTTGCCTGAGCCAGTGGCCAAAGCAGAAATCACTGATGCTTGGAGCTTCATGTCCCAGCTGTAGACAGCTCAATGGGTTAAAGGTTGGACTTGATGGTCGTAATGGTCTTTTTCAGCCTAAATGATTCCATGATTCCAACTTCCTCCACGTCTTGTCTACAAAGAGGATGAGTCATAAGGCTCAAACACAGGGGAGGTCCAGAACCTGTGACACTACCCCACATTTGGGGCTGCCATCAGCATCATGCCACCCTGTGCCTGCAGGGATGGCATCAAACCCAATGAGGCTGCAGCCTCAGCAGAAGCATTTCTTGCCCAGGCACTAGGTCCACACAAGTTCTCTCACTTCTGTGTCATGCTGGGACCAGCAGAGGATGTTTAAAAATGACACTGCCAGCACGAAAGCAGCAGAGGAAGGCTTCTGAGGACCTTTCTGGAAAGCTGAAAACAGGAAATGTTTAATCAAGCTCCGAGAAAAGAAAGATAGAAAGAAAAAAAAAGAAGAAGAAGGGGGGAAAAAAAAAAAGAGAAAGTCTCTTTCTGAGCAGCCAGGATGTTTGTGAAATCCCTGCTCAGTTTATGATGATGCTGGGTTTCAGCTGGCTGCTCTCTGGAGGACAGCTGGGACACATTACTTGCGCATTAACACCGAGCCAGCTTTCATTCTAGAACTTCCCCGTTGCTGGGAGCTTTCCCTAATGCCTTCCTGCTGCTGCCAGCTGCATAATCCACACCAGCAGCCACGGGGGAAGATCACCTCGCTTCACCACGCTGCTGGTTTCCGGAGAAAGGCCCTCATAAAGCTCAGCACAGCCGAGCAGCAGCAGCAGGACGGTTCCTCTCGTCGCTGTGGCTCCGAGGTGGAGCAGAGCCCTGCTGCAGCGCAGCGTCCGCCAAGAGGACATCTGCTGGCGGAGCAAACCCCACCACGCTCGTATGCAGCTCTCTCTTAACTGCTTTCCAGGGACACATCAGAGATTTCTGCAATGTAAACTGCGTTTCAGTAGGTCACAAATCACTGAGTGATGGCTCCAGGCCTGTTGTGAAGGCAGAGGGGACACCAGCCGGCATGCTCGGATGGGTTTGTCCGTGCTGCACCGTGAGAGGGGTTGCAAGGGGAGATCCAGTGCCCAGCCAGGGCTGAGGGCTTGGCAATCACAGAATCAGGGAATGGTAGGGGTTGGAAGGCACCTCTAGAGATCATCCAGTCCAACCTCACTGCCAAAGCAGGATCACCTAGGGCAGGGCACACAGGAACACATCCAGATGGGTCTTCAAAGTCTGTAAATATCTGGAGGGGTGGGTGTCAAGAAGAAGAGGCCAGGCTCTTTCAAGTGCTGTCCTGTGATAGGACAAGGGGCAATGGATATAAACTGGAACCCAGCAAGTTCCACCTTAACATGAAGAGAAACTTCTTTGCTGGGAAGGTGGTGAAGCCCTGGAGCAGGCTGCCCAGAGAGGTTGTGGAGTCTCCTTCTCTGGAGACTTTCAAGACCTACCTGGATGTGTTCCTGTGTGACCTGCCCTGGGTGACCCTGCTTTGGCAGTGGGGTTGGACTGGGTGATCTCTGGAGGTCCCTTCCAACCCATACCATTGTGTGTTTCTATGATTCTTTTCTGGGATAACATCTTCCCTTTGCTTTGCATCCCACTCAAGCAAAGGGGTTGGTTGAACTATGACCATGAGCTTTCATCCAGCATGGTCTCCTCTACAATCCTGTTGCAGTTCTGTCACCTTGATCACCTGTGTCTCCTTCAGCTTCTCCATTGCTATGCCATACTCATCCCATTAGATGTGAGCACACAACTGTAGGCCATGGACCCTGCCCTGGCAGAGAATTAATTACTGGAGTTAAGTATGGGAAGGGGGCTCTGAAGCTCATTCTTTGCAGTTTGCTTTAATGAATTCAAGACCCAATGGGTCATGCCCTGAGCTCCAGTAAATCCCCAAGAGCTGAACCAGCACAGGTGATGATCAGTCTCAATATTTTCCTTACTGTGCTGCAGTTTGCCTGGGACACTTGGTTCAACGTTCACATCCTGAGCCTTGCTGAAAATGCCAGGAGAAATTTACAGCCAGGAGTTAATTAACCATGAATCAGGTCATATTTGGGCAGGTGAATTGCTCTGTGCATGTAAAGGATTAAGCTGTCAGAGGCAGCCCTGCTTTTACATCTCCTAGCAAAGTTGTCACTTCTGGCAGCCTGCTGGTCTCCAAGTTGATGCTGTGCAGGGTGCCTTCAGGAGCATAAAGACATGGAGGTGCTGGAGAGGGTCCAGAGAATGGCAATGGAGCTGGTGAAGGGTCTGGAGAATAGAGCTAGTGAGGAGCAGCTGAAGGAACTGGGGTTGTTTAGTCTGGAGAAAAGGAAGCTGAGGGGAGACCTCATTGCTCTCTGCAACTCCCTGAAAGAATCTTGGAGCCAGGTAGGGGTTGGTTTCTTCTCCCTAGTATCAGGTGATAGAAGGAGAGTCAATGGCCTGAAATTGTTCCAGAGGAGGTTTAGGTTTGAGATTAGGAAAAATTTCTTTGCAAGAGTGGCCAGGGATTGGAAGAGGCTGCCCAGGGAGGTGGTGGAGTCCCCATCCCTGCAGGTGTTCAAGAAATGTGTGGACATGGCACTTGGAGACATGGTTTAATGGCCATGGTGGTGTTGGGTTGAAGGTTGGGCTGGATGATGTTAGAGGTCTCTTCCAACTGCAGCAATTCCATGATTCTATGAGAAGCTTTCTCTGTTTTCTACTGTTCCTGGGTTTTACTTTATGGGACTCCCATCCAAACAATCCTTCCCCTCTTGCCTTGGAACTTGCCCAGGAAACCAGATTACCCTTTGCTTAGGGGGCTAATTGGTGCACACTAAACTTCTTTTGATGTTAGTTTGACTCAAGGTAAAGTCTGACTGGTGAAATGTCACTGATGACATTGTGGAAACATTTTGGTTGGAAAAGAACTTTAAGATCATCCAGTCCAATCATTGCCTAACTCTGCCAAGGCTGGTGCTAAACCATGGCCCTCAGCACCACATCTCTGCCTCTTTGAGACACCTTTGGGGATGTAGGGATTCAACCACCTCGCTGGGCAGCCTGTGCCAGTCTTTGAGAACACATCCAGGGAAGAAGTTTCTTCTAATGTCCAACCTAAACCTCTCCTGCTGCAACTTGAGGCCATTTCCTCTTATCCTGTTGCTTGTTACCTGGGAGAAGAGACCTCTCAGGGAGTTGTAGAGCATAATGAGGTCTACCCTCAGCCTCCACTTCTTCAAGCTAAATAACCTCAATTCCCCCAGCTGCTCCTCACCAGACCTGTTCTTCAGAGCCTTCACCAGCTGTGAGGCATTGTAGTCCCTAGCTGAGGCAGGATCAGACCTGCTGCGGCCAGGAAGCGATTAGGGGCTGTGGACAGCAGTGCTGATGGTTGCATGCCATGGTGGACCTGAAGGAGATGACATTATCTAGCTGTGTGGCCAGGAGCACCACTCACAAGTGTTGGAGGACCTCAGCGAACAGCCAGTCACAGGGCTTTGGCTGGCTCTGCTGTGCTTCAGGATGTTGATGTGGCTGCTCGGAGCTCCCCGAGGTGGCAACAACCTCGTTTCACAGAGCTTCAAAGCACCAGGTCTGATAGAACCAACTCATTGCTTTCTGCCTGCTTGAAGCTGATGAATGTCCTGTGTCTGCAGCAGCTGCTGACTCACAGTGACAGTCTGCATGAAGCGAATGAGTATGAAAGGAGCATTAATAAAGCTCTGCTAGACCTATTGACAGCAGGCACTCTCCCAGAGCTAAGAGCTGATGTTAAGTCACTGGTGTTGTGCAAGCAAAGGAAGGGATTGAAGTTTGAGGAGGGCAGATTTAGACTGGAGATTAGGAAGAAATTCTTTCCAGGGAGGGTGATGAGGCACTGGAACAGGTTGCCCAGGGAGGTCATGGCTGCCCCCTCCCTGAAGGTGTTCAGGGCCAGATTGGATGGGGCCCTGAGCAAGCTGGGCTAGTGGAAGGTGTCCCTGCCCATGACAGGGGGTTGGAACTGGATGATCTTGAAGGTGCCTTCCAACCCAAGCCTTCTAGGATTCTATGATGGAGCTGAGCTTCCCTTTCTGTGATAACCCTCCCTAAAATACTTGGAGAAATGTCTTCATAATGGTGTGCCATTATTTAGGGACTCTTGCTGTCAGTTTGCTCTGCAGGTCAGACTCACAAGACTCAGAACGTTTTGATGGTCAGAGATGTAGAATAATATTAAGAATTGTTTTTCTTGTGAGGGGTGGCTTTGCAGTTCTGCACAGATAGGCATTGGCACAGGCTGCCCAGGCAGGTGGTGAAGTCCCCATCCCTGGAGGTGTTCAAGAAACCTGTGGATATGGCACTTTGGGGCACAGTTTAGTGGCCATGGTGGTGTTGGGTTGATGGTTGGACTCTTCTCTAGGTGAACCTTCCTTGGCAGAGGGTTTGGCCTCGATGATCTGCAGAGGTTCCTTTCAACCCCCTCACATTCTGAGAGTCTGTGATGCATGGAGTCACTCTCCATTGTGTCTGCAGGCACAGACAGAAGCCCTGGGGGGAGAGCAGGCTGCCATTTACTTTATTCCTCAAAATGTTTGCTCTGCTCCAACACCTACCAGACCACCTCATCACACACTGTCTGTCCAGCATGAGACAGGACTGCACGTGCTGAGCTCCTGACACCACCCCAGTGGGGAAGTTCTCACACAGGCAGGAGAGCAGCCCAGGCAGGGAGATGGATATCCACTTGGTTTCCCACAAAACAAAGTAGTTATTAATGAGTCTGCAAGCTCCCCTCAGCACTGATTTCCTGTTGCATTTAATAGGTGGAGAATGTCAGTGCTTTGTGGGCTTAAGGGCTCCTTTTGGTCCCTGATTCCAAGTCCCTGATGGCCCAGACCCCCACAACATCTCTGTGATGGGATACAACCCAGGATGTTTATTCTTGTTCCAACACGTGGTTTCTAACTCTTTTCTCTCTCTTTTTTTTTTTTTTTTTTTTTTGCCTCCCTGCATTATAAATCTCTTGGCTGCCAAGAACCTGGAATTTCACCCAACCCACGCAGGAGATGTGGTTTTGCTTTCCCTTACCCCACTCCATTAGGAGCAGCCTTTGTGGAGCAAGGAAAGTCCCACCAAGAGGAGATTAGGATCAGCTCAGCTCAAGGCAATTTCCCTGAGACAAACAAAGCAACAAACAACCAGCAACAAGGAGCCATTATCGAGTTGGCTCTGGGATGAACACAAGGCTTGATTGGTGGGAGCTGCTGTCTACAGAAGGGGTTGGACTGTGGAGCCTTCATCAGGGTGATTGATGAGATTGCAGAGAAGCCCCAGCTAGAGCCAGGAGGCACAACCTGCTCATTAACACCATTCCACCACATTTGTCTTAAACCCATTAGCCTGCAGCGTTGGGGAGGGCTCATTTTTCTCTGTTGGTTTCATAGGGAGGGATTTCAGAGGAGCACCTTCTGGTTCAGCTCAGCCCAACTCCAAAACAGCCTCTGGTCTCCTGAAAGAACAGTTTCTATCATGGCCTGTCCCCTGGTGCTGCTCTGCTGGCAGCTCAGAGCATGCACATGTACATTTCTTATGAGATCTCTGATGACCACAGGGAAAAGGCTCTGGGGAGGTGCTGGAAATGTGCATGCTGTATGGAAACTATAACTTACCCAGGTGCACAGTTCTGGAGGAGTCTGAGCCTCCAAGGAGCTGGAAATCCCAGTTTCCTGTGTGGGAGGAGAGGATTTGCAGAGGTTTTCAAGTGGGAACAGAAATGCTTAAAGCATAGAGAAGAAATAGGTGTCCTGTGCCTCACATTCCTTTGGATGCTGGGTTTTACAGGGGTGGTGATGTAAAAGTCAAGCAAAATGCATCTCCCACAGTGAGAACGAAAGGGGGTAATTAAAAAACCAACCCAAGTGACCCACAGCCAGGAGGAGCCATCTACAGCAGGAAATTTGCTTGATTATTGTGTCAGTGCCAAGCCACGTGCCAGAGACATTTTATCCCCCACTGTGCTGGGCATTGCCCAGAGGTGCAGCAACAGCCAACATTCTCTGTGAGGGACACACAGCCAGGACACCACAGGGGACACTGTCAGAGTCGTCTTCTCACATGGAAAATGAAAGATTGAGCAGCCAAGTGACACAAACCCCAAAAGTCACCTTAAAAATCAGGAATTAGATACCACTGTGCTGAGTCTTGGTCCAGCTGCTTCACCCCAGGGAGGCTGTGCAGCCACCCAAGAACATCAGAGTGGTCAGCAGCTCCTATAGATTGCTCTCCAAAGAAAACCACAACCCTGCACCCAGGCCTCTCTACCCTCCCTGTGCTGTGATAACTCCTCCATGAAACCACAGCTGCATCACAGGGAGGGTGGCTGGTTGGGTTGGTTGGTTGATTGGTGAGATTGGATGGTTGGTTGGTTTGTTAGGCTGGTTTGTAGGGTGGCTGGTTGGGTTGGTTGGTGAGATTGGATGGTTGGTTGGTTTGTTAGGCTGGTTTATAGGGTGGCTGGTTGGATTGGTGAGATTGGATGGTTGGTTGGTTTGTTAGGCTGGTTTGCAGGGTGGCTGAATGGGTTGGTGAGATTGGATGGTTGGTTGGTTTGTTAGGTTGGTTTGCAGGGTGGCTGGTTGGGTTGGTTGGTTGATTGGTGAGATTGGATGGTTGGTTGGTTTGTTAGGCTGGTTTGTAGGGTGGCTGGTTGGGTTGGTTGGTTGATTGGTGAGATTGGATGGTTGGTTGGTTTGTTAGGCTGGTTTGTAGGGTGGCTGGTTGGGTTGGTTGGTTGGTGAGATTGGATGGTTGGTTGGTTTGTTAGGTTGGTTTGCAGGGTGGCTGGTTGGGTTGGTTGGTTGGTGAGATTGGATGGTTGGTTGGTTTGTTAGGCTGGTTTGTAGGGTGGCTGGTTGGGTTGGTTGGTTGATTGGTGAGATTGGATGGTTGGT
This sequence comes from Indicator indicator, assembly GCF_027791375.1. Taxonomy (NCBI): domain Eukaryota; kingdom Metazoa; phylum Chordata; class Aves; order Piciformes; family Indicatoridae; genus Indicator; species Indicator indicator. The sequence goes on along the minus strand of NC_072032.1, from coordinate 7,889,182 downwards.
TGGTTTGTTAGGCTGGTTTTCAGGGTGGCTGGATGGGTTGGGTTGGTGAGATTGGATGGTTGGTTGGTTTGTTAGGCTGGTTTGTAGGGTGGCTGGTTGGGTTGGTTGGTGAGATTGGATGGTTGGTTGGTTTGTTAGGTTGGTTTGTAGGGTGGCTGGTTGGGTTGGTGAGATTGGATGGTTGGTTGGTTTGTTAGGCTGGTTTTCAGGGTGGCTGGATGGGTTGGATTGGTGAGATTGGATGGTTGGTTGGTTTGTTAGGTTGGTTTGTAGGGTGGCTGGTTGGGTTGGTTGGTGAGATTGGATGGTTGGTTGGTTTGTTAGGCTGGTTTGTAGGGTGGCTGGTTGGGTTGGTGAGGTTGGATGGTTGGTTGGTTTGTTAGGTTGGTTTGCAGGGTGGCTGGTTGGGTTGGTTGGTTGGTGAGATTGGATGGTTGGTTTGTTTGTTAGGCTGGTTTGTAGGGTGGCTGGTTGGGTTGGTTGGTGGGTTGGTTGGTGAGATTGGATGGTTGGTTTGTTTGTTAGGCTGGTTTGTAGGATGGCTGGTTGGGTTGGTTGGTGGGTTGGTTGGTGAGATTGGATGGTTGGTTGGTTTGTTAGGCTGGTTTGTAGGGTGGCTGGATGGGTTGGTTAGTGGGTTGGTTGGTGAGATTGGATGGTTGGTTTGTTTGTTAGGCTGGTTTGTAGGATGGCTGGTTGGGTTGGTTGGTGGGTTGGTTGGTGAGATTGGATGGTTGGTTGGTTTGTTAGGCTGGTTTGTAGGGTGGCTGGATGGGTTGGTTAGTGGGTTGGTTGGTGAGATTGGATGGTTGGTTGGTTTGTAGGGTGGCTGGATGGGTTGGTTGGTGAGATTGGATGGTTGGTGTGTTTGTTATTTGTTTATTTGTTGTCAGGTTGGTTGGTTTAGTAGGTTGGTTGGTCGGGTTTTGCCAGCAGGACCTGCTCCAGCCCCTCCCCACACTCACAGCTGCCTTCAAACAGCCTTTCTGAATGCAGTTTAACTTCCCTCAGGTGCCCTCTGCTCATCAGCAGCACCAGCTCCTCTCTTTGCTTCTAGCACCATCTTGCTCATTGCAAGAGAGACTTGGGCTGCATCAGAGGACAAACCCTGGGCAGAACGAGGGCTGTGTTCTGCTCCTCCTCTTAGAATCCTAGAATGCTTTGGGCTGGAAGGGACCTGCCAGATCATCTAGGCATGGGCAGGGACACCTTCCACTAGACCAGGTTGCTCAAGGGCTCATCCAGCTTGGTCCTGAACACCTCCAGGAAAGGGGCATCCACAGCATCCCTAGGCAACCTGTTCCAGTGCTTCTCACCCTCACTGTCAAGAATTTCTTCCTAATCTCCAGTCTCAGTCTCCCCTCTTCCAGCTCAAAGCCATTGTCTCTCATCCTATCACTACAAGCCCTTGTAAAAAGTCCCTCTCCAGCTTTCTTGTCGCCCCCTTCAGGTACTGGAAGGCTGCTCTAAGGTCTCCCTGGAGCCTTCTCTTCTCCAGGCTTCAAACCACATGAAAATCCTTCATGTTGGAAACAACCTTGGGTTGCTTCACCCTTTGCAGGACTTGCCCATAAAATACACAAGGACCAAGATTTCTGTGCCTGGCTGAGCAGTGTGGACTCAGACATCCCACTCCAGAGGCTGCCATGACAGGTCTGGATGCAAACCAGCCTGCAGTGAATTTCTCTGGAGCCAGAGGTTGCTCCTTGGCTTGGGAAACACTGACAACAGAGATGAGGGTGTTGTTGAGGACTGACATCTGCCTTCATGCCACATCAGAATATTCCTTCCCTTTCCACCACTCGCTGAACCTTTGATGGTGCAAACCGAGCATTTCAGATGCATCACACCGTGGCAGTGCAAACAGAATACCCCCAAGCCCAATGAAGGTGTATTCCATCAGAAATCCAAGCAAGAACAGGATTTATGAACAGCAAAACCCATGCTTGAAGCAGTTTCATTTTGCAGATTTGAGAACTTGCTCTCTCCTCCAGCACAGGATTTGCACAAATGCCTCCGTGATTTGCTGAGGCACTTGGGTTTCATCAGGGATTATGTTCCCCAGTGACAACCCTCAGCTGGCGTTTCTCCAACCTCTTCTATATACTCCTGGTTACGTGACTAAGGAGGGACTCCAGGCTGTACATCCCCTCTGTGATGTCTGTCAGGACCAAAGTTTAATCCCAGGTAGCTCTCTCCTATTCATTATTTGTTTGCAGCCGGTGCTGAATAAAGAGCAGTGAAAAGATCTGTGGAAAAAGTGTGTTTGCCTTGGAATTTGAGGCAGCAATGTGCCCTTGTGGCCAGGAATGTCAATGGCATCCTGGGCTGCATCAAGAAGAGTGTGGCCAGCAGGTCAAGGGAAGTTCTCCTGCCCCCCTACTGTGCCCTGCTTGAGGCCACATCTCGAGTATTGTGTCCAGTTCTGTGCTCCCCAGTTCCAGAAGGACAGGGGCTTGCCTGAGAGGGTACAGAAAAGGGCTACAGAGATGCTGAGGGGACTGGAACATCTCTGTGATGAGGAAAGGCTGAGAGAATTGGGGCTTTTTAGTCTGGAGAGGAGCAGCCTGAGAGGGGATCTCATCGATGCTGATCAATACTTCAAGGGTGGGTGGCAGGAGGATGGGACCAGGCTTTGTTCAGTGGTGCCCAGTGACAGGACAAGAAAGTTCCATTTAAACAGGAGGAGGAACTTCTTTAATTGAAAGCTGATGGAGCCCTGGATCAGGCTGCCCAGAGAAGCTGTGGAGTCTCCATCTCTGGAGGCATCCACCTGGATGTGTTCCTGTGTGACCTGCCCTAGGTGACTCTGTTTTCCTGGGGGGGTTGGACTCCATGATCTCTGGAGGTTCCTTCCAACCCTTACCATTCTGTGATTCTATGATTCATGCACAGAGAAGGAGAAGGAGGGAAGCAGGAGGCTACAGCCCTGCACAAGGCACAGCTCTTGGGTGCCCAAACCCCCCTCACACCGCTGGCCAGCGGCAGGAGCGGTGAAGGGTTTATCAAATGATGGCTGGGTCCAGCTCTTCAAAGGCATCTTCACAGCACATCACAGCAACACCGTGAGCAGCCATGATTTATGGGCATCCTGCAGCTCCTCTGCCAGATGTGCCTGGCTTTTGTTTTCTGCAGGAGCTGGAAGCCTTCCACCCACCCTAAGCCGTCCCACGTAGGGCGAGTGTGCAAGGCAAGCAGGCGTTTGGAGATGGCAGAGCCCCTGGGCACTGCCCAGGTGTCTGAGCTGCCTTTCTGGAGCTGCATCTGCTCCTTACAAGCTGTAGGTTCACTGATGCACAGAGGGATGTTGTGAAAGACACTTGTGGCTGGGATCTGCAGGGGCTTGCAGGTGGTAGTCAAAATTTTGGAGAGCTGACAGCAAGTGATGTTCCAGCTCCAGATCTCAGAGAAATAACTGTGATCCCTCTGGGGCTATAAAACACTCAAGATCTGTTGGAGCTGATGGAAAGTTTCCCATTGCTGTCTTGGGGACAGCAATAAAACAGGAATTTGTGATTCCTGGTAACATTTGTTGGCTGGGAGGATTCACAGATGTAATTTATCCTGCATTCATCTGAAATGCTGGTGGAGAAATCCTGTCCACCTGCCTGAGGCATGTTGGGGAACAATCTTCCTACCCCGTGGGTGAAAATGGCTCTGCATGGTCAGTGAACAACACAGTGACCTCTTTTTGGGCAGACCCTCACATCATAGACTTCAAAAGTGCCTTCTCTCTCCCCATAGGTGAAGCAGAGACGCTTGCTTCAGGTTCACTTAGCACCTAAGATGTAAAACTGCTAAGGCAAGCAGAATCTGTTTCCCCCCATTTCGGGGTAATATTTTGGGCTACTTGGATCCCAGTGATTCTGGTGAGACCTCACCTGGAGTCCTGTGTCCAGCTCTGGGGCCCTCAATGCAAGAAGGACATGGACCTGATGGAGCAGGTCTGGAAGAAGACCACAAAGAGGATCACAGGGCTGCAGCACCTCTGCTATGGGGACAAGCTGAGAGAGTTGGGGTTGTTCAGCCTGGAGAAGAGAAAGCTCCAGGGAGATCTTAGAGCAGTCTTCCAGGATTTGAAGGGGGCTGCAGGAGAGCTGGAGTGGGGCTTTGTACAAAGGCATGGAATGACAAAATGAGGGGTGGTGGTTTAAAACTAGAGCAGGGTAGATTTATGTTGGACATTAGGAAGAAGTTCTTTACTATAAGGGTGGTAGAGCATCTTACCCAGGGAGGTGGTGGAGGCCCCATCCCTGGAGTCATTCAAGGTCAGGCTTGATCAGGCTCTGACCAACCTGATGTAGTTGGGGATGTCCCTGCTTACTGCAGGGGGGGTGGACAAGATGATCCTTAGGATCCCTTCCAACCCAATGCATTCTGTGGTTCTATGACTTGAGCTGTTTTATCAGGACAGCGTGGAAGTGACTCTGCTGAAGCAGACCCTGGAGTGGTGCTAGAAGAGTTAGAAATCAGAGACAATAAATCCATTGGGAAAATGTTGTGGAAAGCCATCTGACCCTGCAAGGAGATTTCTGGACGTGACCTTCTGGCTTTCTAGCTCTCTTGTTTCAGTCAGTTCACGATGGTTTGCTGAGCAGGCGTATAAAAGAGAAGAAAAATGTAACTGGGAGTGTGTGCTGGAAAAGGCATAGCCTGGGGAGGAAGGAGAGCAGGAGGGGACATGCTTTTTTGATGGGTATTTTACACTCTTCAACAGAAATCAACAGCGAGGGGAGGAGAACCTCCCCTTGGTGTTCCCAGGCTGATGAGATCCTGTCATCACACAGCACACCCTTGTTAAGGTCAGTGCCACATCTCCAGGCACAAAGCCCAGGAGGTGCAGGGTCCCCAGCCCCTGTGGGAGAGGCAGGGCGGGTTTGGTGGCACTTGCATTTGGAGTGCTTGACAGGGCTCAGTCTAAAGTGAAAAATCCCTGGGTGTAGACAGCAGTGGTGACTGCCACACAGCCTGCTGAGCTAATTGGGAGTACACGAGATTGGAGCAGCCCAGCTCCTGTCAGGGGCTGGCTGTTGATTCTTTTCTTAGACAGCCAGATCATGGAGAACTCTCTCCTAGGGCTTGCCACCTTTGTGTGCCTGCCTTTTATTTACACAGGGGAGAGGAATCTGGAGACAAAATGAAAGCTGGAGATCATGGAATCTTGAAATTGTTTTGGCTGGAAAAGACCTCTAATATCATCCACTCCAACCCTTCTCTAGCTCTACCAAGGCTGGTGCTAAACCATGGCCCTCAGCACCACAGATTTGCCTCTTTCCAGCACCTCCAGGGATGAGGATTCAACCAACTTTCTGGGCAGCCTGTCCCAGTCTCTGAGAAGCCTTTCAGGGAAGAAGTTTCTTCTGATGTCCAACCTAAACTTCCCCTGGTGCAACTTGGGACCACTTCCTCTCATCCTGTGACTTGTTATTAGGGAGAAGAGACCAACCCCCACCTCCCTTCAGCCTCCTTTCAGGGAATTGTGGAGAGCAATGAGGTCTCTCCTCAGCCTCCTTATCTTCAGACTAAACAACCCCAGTTCCCTCGTCTGCTCCTCTCCAGACCCTTCACCAGCCTTTCTCTGGACCTGAGGGTGATGATGAGGATGATGAGGGTTTTGGAGGGTTTATTCTTCTATGCCATCTGAGACTGCCAGATGCTTGGCTTGGTGGCCGTGTCTAGAGGCAGTTTTTGGCCCCTGGTGAGAACAGCTACAGCTAATGCTGAAATCTAAATGGATGCACAGAGGGAACCCTGCTGATCTCAGCTCTGACTGTTGGTCTCAGCGATCACTTTGGTGTCTGAATCACCATCAGCAATGTCAGGGGCTTGAATAGGAGCCAAGAGGCCATTGCCAGAAGAAGTGACATGCTTTGCTGGCTGTGGCAGAGGTCCATGACAGCAACAGCAGCTGCCACCAGCCTCTCACCCTTGTGCCCCCACTCTTCCCACCCAGGGAGAAGGCAAATGCTGGGCAGCCCCTGCACATTTCATAGATTCATAGAGTAGTTTGGTCTGGAAGGGATCTTCAAGATCATCTAGCTGTGGGCAGGGACACCTTCCACTAGCCCAGGCTGCTCAAGGCTTCATTCAACCTGGCCTTGAACACCTCCAGGGAGGGAGCATCCACAACCTCCCTGGGCAACCTGTTCCAGTGTCTCACCACTCTCACTGTAAAGAATCTCCTCCTAATTTCCAGTCTAAATCTTCCCCCCTTAGCATTTCATGCTAAATGATTTTTTTTCCCTAGTCCAAGAGCTGCCAGGAGGAACTGGAAGCTGATGGGCTGTCTGAAAGGTGCTCCTGTCCCCTCAGCATAAAGCCACTTATCAGGGCCAGGAGGTGGGAAGGGGGAGAGTTACTGTACAAACACTCATTCAAGATTAATTGCTTTTCATCTCTGGAGCAGGAGTTGGCCTTTCAGCCCCAGGACACAATAAAGGTCTGTTCTGATCCTAGCTTTTCAGGGGCCATGTACAGCCAGGGTGTTTGGCAGGGGCAGGCTGGAGTTTTTGGGTAGAAATGAAGCAGATTAACAAGAGCTGCCATCCTCCCAGGGCTGGGAACTGCTCTGATGCTAACTGCACTGATTACCTCGTGTTTACAGCCACCAAGGGTGTGTTTGTGTCATATCATTCCTCTGCTCCCTGGATTTTGGGTGGTGAGTCCCTTTTCACCCCCAGCTCCTGCTCATCCTGGTCTGTCACTGCTTGTGGAGCTCTGATCTGTCTGATAAATTCTGGATACTTGATGTTTTGCATATTTGCTTCCTGTGGATGGAGTTCAGCTCTTGCCAGCTTTGATGCCTTTCTTATGAATCATGCAATGCTCAGAGTTTCATCTAAAGCTTCAGAAATGCAGGGGAGACACATGAACATCTCAACATTGATGGAAAAAAATGCCTAGGCTGAGAACAGTCTTGAAAAATATAACCCCCCAAATGGCCTAAGGCACAAACCAAAGAAAAAGCTGATGATAAAGATCCCAACTTTAACTTCTGCTTGATTCACTGGAGGTTGGTCTCTTCTCCTTAGGAGCAAGTGATGGGATGAGAGGAAATGGCCCCAGGTTGCACCAGGGGAGGTTTAGGTTGGGTATTAGAAGAAACTTCTTCCCTGAAAAGCTTCTCAAAGACCAGAACAGGCTGCCCAGGGAGGTGGTTGAATCCCCATGCCTGGAGGTGTGTCAAAGAGACAGAGATGTGGTGCTGAGGGCCATGGTTTAGCAGCAGCCTTGGTAGAGTTAGAGAATGGTTGGACTGGATGATCTGGGAGGTCTTTTCCAACCAAAATGATTCTGTGAACACCTGGTAGTAACCATCCTGAGAGCTGCTTCTGCTCCAGACTGTACTTTAAGGTCAGTGAAACACAGACCAGGGGTTGCAGTATAGTGATGATGACTGTAGGCTACAGGACTGGGAGGACTCCATGGCTCAGCCAGCCCAGAGCTGTGCCTGTGCAGGTACTTGGATCATACTTTTTGGAATCATCACATACCCATTTCACACCAATGCTCTTCTCACCAACCCAAACTATTCTAGGATTCTGTGGCTTCAGGCTCTAAGTCCATTGTTCTGCTTCCCTCACACCTCCCCCCAAATTTGTACTGCAGGGGAAAAAAAAATAAAAACAGCAGAGAGCTTCAGTACCTTAACTCAAAGCACTTTGTAGGGAGGTGCCAGCAGAAACCAGTCCTGACTTGTGGTTGAGGTCACTGCTCATCCACATTGACCCAGGAGGTAAATATGGACTAAGTTAAAACCCAGGATAAATACTCTTCTCCTGGGACAACACATTTTTATGGTGGCTAGAAATCTCAAATCAATTCTTCTTATACCCTCAGAAGAGGAAAAACTGGAAAACAAGAAACAAGGGTGTTTGGAAAGAAGGGAAAGAGACAACTTTTTTTAAGGCAACGTAGCAATTTCTTCTGATTGCAAACCCAGTTGCCTCATTGACTTTGGATCCAAACCACATAAACTCCACACAAAAATCCAGCCTGTCCCTCTAAGGCATTTAAAATATCCCTTCCTTCGCTCTTTTCTTTTGGCAGCAGGGAAGAAAAAGAGCAGAAACAATAAAAATGATAAGGGGATTATCTGCGTGAGGCCAGGAGGTGCTGCGGGATCCCACAGCTGGGCTCAGGCAGCTGATGGGGAGTCAAAGGGATCTTTGTCTCTGCTTTCACTCAGCCTTTCCTTTGCTCTGCTCCTATGGAGGGCCAGCAAATGAAGTGCTGCTGAGGGACCTGGGCTTGTTCAGCCTGGAGGAAAAGAGGCTGAGGGGAGACCTCTTTGCTCTCTATGACTCCCTGAAAGGAGGCTGGAGCCAGGTGGGGGCTGGTTTCTTCTGCCTGGTATCAGGGGATGGGACAAGAGCAATGGCCTCAAGTTGCACCAGGGCAGGTTTAGGTTGGATGTTAGAAGAAACTTCTTCCCTGAAAGGGTTTTCAAAGACTGGAGCAGGCTGCCCAGGGAAGTGGCTGAATCCTCATGCCTGGAGGTGTTTCAGAGAGGCAGAGATGTGGTGCTGAGGGACATGGTTCAGCACCAGTCTCGGTAGAGTTAGAGAATGGTTGGACTTGATATTAAAGGGCTTTCTCCACCAAAACAATTCCGTGATTCTGTAGGTCACAGCATATGAGTGAGACCAGAACCACCCGAGTTCAGGATGGGAAGGACATGGCACGCTCTTTCTGACAGTTCTGGTCACACTGATCTCAGTCTTGTGCAGATGTTGGACTTCCCCTCTTAGCCTAGGCTCAGGACACGGTGTGTGGATTCACCCAAACCCAGCTAAGATCAGCAGCAGAATTCCTCATCCACAGCATTGAGCTTGAAACCGAATCCAGCAAGCATCCTGTGTCTCCTCAGAGAGAATCCCTGAATAATTCCACTGTTCAACATCTCAGTGACTTTTAGTATTTGTCACTTCATCTTTTGCTTACCTCAGCTGATCTTTCCACCCTGAGCTGGGCTCACTGGTGGTGCTCCTCTCTGTTTCCTGTGCTGTTGGATGCAAACCTGAATGCTGTCCTGATGCAGAAGGCTGAGATGAGCACTGGGAGTGCCATAGCCTCCTCCCCTCACAAAGCTCCGTTTTTGCACTTGCAGCCAGGAGAACTTTGAGGTCTGGGGTGCTGTATTCCATTAGCAGAATTAAAAAGAGCTCTTTGTGCAAAGTGTTTCAAGGGATTTCTTCTCTGTGGTCCTTGAGGGACAGCGCAGGGGAGTCAGACATGTCCTGGAGAAAGCAGATGGAGCAGATGATCCCCCCTAGGTCCTTTGGAGCCCTGGTTCATATGGATGCTAGAGTCCATCAACCTCAGGGTCATCTTTGATCTTTGGCCTGCTTTTGTTTTCGATTTTCTCTACGTCATAAAACTTTGCAGCACCCAAGGGGGGCAGCTGACCTCGCTGCCTTGGGAGCACACCCAGGCGTTTGTTCAGGCCCTGCAGTGGCAGCAGATGGCTGTGTTTGACACTCATCTACCACAGCCAGTCTGGGGCAGACCGAAGCCACAAGCTGCTGACAGCTTCTTGGGGAGCAGTGATGGTTTCTTTAGTAAGAAATGTCTCTGTGGAAACACTTCTTTCCTCACAGAGTGGTCAGGCATTGGAAGAGCCTGCCCAGGGAGGTGATGGAGTCCCCATCCCTGGAGATGTCCAAGAAAAGTGTGTCCATGGCACTCTGGGACATGGTTTAATGGCCATGGTGGTGCTGGGTTGATGGTTGGACTCCATGATCTTAGAGGTCTTTTTCAACTCTAACAATTCTTTGGCTAAATGATTTTCAGTATTCCCATCCTGATACTCCTCTGATGGCATTTCTGAGTTAAATTCTAAATAATAGAGCAGTTGTCCTTGACAGATGTATGCTGTATCTCATGCATATTATGGGATAATGGTTCTACTTTCTCCTGCATCTTGCTGACTCCATGCAGAGGTACTCAGGGTATGCACATTTTCCTCCTGCACTGGTCCCAGCTTCACTCTCCCTTTGGAAATCTGCCTTTGGATTGCCAGAAACTCCAAATATGCCACATCTCATAACTTCTCCCATCATATTCCTCAAATCCCAATCCAAACCAGGATTTGGATTAGATGGCTTCCCTTGGGCACTCTTAAAAAATTAATCAGGGGGGATAGGGAAGGAGAACGTATTACAGTTGACATTGTTTTGTTTTCCTTGTGATCAGACCTTGCTCCAAAGCTCACTGGGGACAATAAGCACACTTTTCACTCTCTTTGGGTGGGAGACCAGTGAACACAGGGTCAGGAGGAGGCCACAAAGATGGTCACAAGGCTGGAGCACCTGTCCTACAAGGGCAGGCTGAAGGAATTGAGGCTGTTCAGCCTGGAGAAGAGAAGGCTCCAAGGAGACTTTAAAGCAGTACATGAAATGTACTAAATCATGCACGGGTTGGAAAGCCCTCTCCATCCTTCAACTGGACATGCAGAACAACAGCCTATCTCCATAAACCTCCCTCTCAGACATAGAATCATAGAATCATAGAATCAGTCAGGGTTGGAAGGGACTACAAAATGTATATACATGCAGAGTTTTTGGGAGATATTCCTTGCCAAGGCAATTTGCAGTCTCTGATGATGAGACCTAGAGAAAGGCGAGGACCTTTGCTGGGAAAAAAAGTGTTGTTGTCACTTTCATGTGCTTGTCACTGGGGTCTGGAGACCTTGCAGCAGTCAGGAACCTTGTTTCCACTGGTTTAAGGTGAGATCACACATCTCTAGGGAAGAGTGAGCTGGATAATAATAAACAAATGGAGATGATGAAAGGGGCCCTAGGAAGGACAATGTCTTAAGCACACCAGCAGGAAGATCACGTTGTAAAGCAAAAGGCTGGATCCTGTGTGGATGGGGAGAGACTAGAAAGAGATTGCAGAGGGAGAAGAAACAAGGCTGCAGAATGCTGTGGCAGCAGGATCTGCATTTCAGGGCAGGCAGCCTGACTGGTGCCTCTTCTCTCCTATGTTAGTAGTTCTTTGTCTGCTTTCAGCCAGTATGAGTTTGATTTAGCAGATCTGGCATGAGGAAGGTGGCAGGATGAAGGGAGAGGGGACAGTTCCTCAGTGATACAGAAATGTTGATGAACTGCAGCTGAAAGAGCTTGGCCATTTCCACCCCACCAGCCTCATTTCCCTCCTTTTTCCCCTCAAATCCCAGAGCACCTGAGCTCTCTTGGAGTCTCCTCCCACCCCAGGTGTGGTCACTTTCCCTCTCCACCCACTCCCCTTTTTAACACCCCCCCTTCCCCCTCCCCCCCAGGAAAGGCAGAAGTCCCAAGCTGAGCCCATCTGGGCTGAGGATCCTCCTCTCATCACTGGTGAGTAGCCATGGTGCATCCCATGTGACTGGGGGGGACAAAAGGCTGGGGAGCCTGGTGGCCCCCAGGCTAGGTAGGAATTGGGCTGTTGACTACTCCAATTGGTATCATCCATGAGTGCTGGTTGGGCTTCCTACTGGGGCTGAGCTCCTCTCTGTGGTATCTTGGCTGGTTGAGGGTCTTGTTCCCCAGGCTCTGAGATGGGTGCAATAATGGTGGTGCTGGAGCAGGAGCTGTTTAGGCAGGGTGGAGGAGGCTGGTGGTGGGGGAGCAGGAGCTGGTTTGGGAAGATGAAGGCTGATGGTGGTGGGGGAGCAGGAGCTGGTGTGGGAAGATGAAGGCTGATGGGGGGGGAGCAGGAGCTGGTGTGGGAAGATGAAGGCTGATGGTGGTGGAGGAGCAGGAGCTGGTTTGGGAAGATGAAGGCTGATGGTGGTGGAGGAGCAGGAGCTGGTTTGGGAAGATGAAGGCTGATGGTGGTGGAGGAGCAGGAGCTGGTTTGGGAAGATGAAGGCTGATGGTGGTGCAGGAGCAGGAGCTGGTGTGGGAAGATGAAGGCTGATGGTGGGGGGGGAGCAGGAGCTGGTGTGGGAAGATGAAGGCTGATGGTGGTGGAGGAGCAGGAGCTGGTGTGGGAAGATGAAGGCTGATGGTGGGGGGGGAGCAGGAGCTGGTGTGGGAAGATGAAGGCTGATGGTGGGGGGGGAGCAGGAGCTGGTGTGGGAAGACGAAGGCTGATGGTGGTGCGGGAGCAAGAGCTGGTGTGGGAAGACGAAGGCTGATGGTGGGGGGGGAGCAGGAGCTGGTGTGGGAAGACGAAGGCTGATGGTGGGGGGGGAGCAGGAGCTGGTGTGGGAAGACGAAGGCTGATGGTGGGGGGGGAGCAGGAGCTGGTGTGGGAAGACGAAGGCTGATGGTGGGGGGGGAGCAGGAGCTGGTGTGGGAAGACGAAGGCTGATGGTGGGGGGGAGCAGGAGCTGGTGTGGGAAGACGAAGGCTGATGGTGGGGGGGGAGCAGGAGCTGGTGTGGGAAGACGAAGGCTGATGGTGGGGGGGGAGCAGGAGCTGGTGTGGGAAGACGAAGGCTGATGGTGGTGGGGGAGCAGGAGCTGGTGTGGGAAGACGAAGGCTGATGGTGGTGGGGGAGCAGGAGCTGGTGTGGGAAGACGAAGGCTGATGGTGGTGGAGGAGCAGGAGCTGGTGTGGGAAGACGAAGGCTGATGGTGGGGGGGAGCAGGAGCTGGTGTGGGAAGACGAAGGCTGATGGTGGGGGGGGAGCAGGAGCTGGTGTGGGAAGACGAAGGCTGATGGTGGGGGGGGAGCAGGAGCTGGTGTGGGAAGACGAAGGCTGATGGTGGGGGGGGAGCAGGAGCTGGTGTGGGAAGACGAAGGCTGATGGTGGGGGGGGAGCAGGAGCTGGTGTGGGAAGACGAAGGCTGATGGTGGGGGGGGAGCAGGAGCTGGTGTGGGAAGACGAAGGCTGATGGTGGGGGGGGAGCAGGAGCTGGTGTGGGAAGACGAAGGCTGATGGTGGGGGGGGAGCAGGAGCTGGTGTGGGAAGACGAAGGCTGATGGTGGGGGGGGAGCAGGAGCTGGTGTGGGAAGACGAAGGCTGATGGTGGGGGGGGAGCAGGAGCTGGTGTGGGAAGACGAAGGCTGATGGTGGGGGGGGAGCAGGAGCTGGTGTGGGAAGACGAAGGCTGATGGTGGGGGGGGAGCAGGAGCTGGTGTGGGAAGACGAAGGCTGATGGTGGGGGGGGAGCAGGAGCTGGTGTGGGAAGACGAAGGCTGATGGTGGGGGGGGAGCAGGAGCTGGTGTGGGAAGACGAAGGCTGATGGTGGGGGGGGAGCAGGAGCTGGTGTGGGAAGACGAAGGCTGATGGTGGGGGGGGGAGCAGGAGCTGGTGTGGGAAGACGAAGGCTGATGGTGGGGGGGGAGCAGGAGCTGGTGTGGGAAGACGAAGGCTGATGGTGGGGGGGGAGCAGGAGCTGGTGTGGGAAGACGAAGGCTGATGGTGGGGGGGGAGCAGGAGCTGGTGTGGGAAGACGAAGGCTGATGGTGGGGGGGGAGCAGGAGCTGGTGTGGGAAGACGAAGGCTGATGGTGGGGGGGGAGCAGGAGCTGGTGTGGGAAGACGAAGGCTGATGGTGGGGGGGGAGCAGGAGCTGGTGTGGGAAGACGAAGGCTGATGGTGGGGGGGGAGCAGGAGCTGGTGTGGGAAGACGAAGGCTGATGGTGGGGGGGGAGCAGGAGCTGGTGTGGGAAGACGAAGGCTGATGGTGGGGGGGGGAGCAGGAGCTGGTGTGGGAAGACGAAGGCTGATGGTGGGGGGGGGAGCAGGAGCTGGTGTGGGAAGACGAAGGCTGATGGTGGGGGGGGGAGCAGGAGCTGGTGTGGGAAGACGAAGGCTGATGGTGGGGGGGGAGCAGGAGCTGGTGTGGACATTTCCTCATGAGGAATAAATAATACGATTATGGCTCCAATAGGTTCCTGTATTATTGTTCTCTCAAAGCAGTGCACACTTAAGGACAAAGGATTTCTAATTAGAAGTATCTGAGATTTCTTTTTTTAAGGTACTTGCCCCATGAAAATTAGAAGGAGTTGTATAAAATCAAGACGTTTTTATCCGATACTTGCTAGAAAAATGGAAAACGTATTGATAGATCTGGTTTTAAGAGTAACAAAATAGGTGTGTGGTGGTAGGGCCAAATGGGCCCAACACAAGCCCATACAGGTCCTGGAATGTCTAGACATGGTCCCTCTCTCCTCTTCCCTCCTGCAGGAGTTCAGGGTTACGTGGGAAAAGGGATAAAGGACCAGGCACCTACAAGTCTGGTAAAGGAGGTCTCCCTTTGGGATAAGAGCATGTGCAGTGCCCATGCTTCTCCTAGGCCAGTCCTATGGCTCTGCCTTTTATGGCCACAGCCTGACAAAGTCTCATTTCATCAGGCAACCCTTCGCTGGCTTCAGCTGCCCCATTGGCCCAGTTGAGTCTTAGGCAAGTGAGAAATATGGATGAATTGTGTTCCCCTGCTCCAAGACCTGGGAAAGAAGCCATGAGCCTGACTTCCTGCAAGCCCAAGAAGCCACGAGTCTTAGGAGCCAAGCCTCGCTTGCCTTGCAACTGGAATTCGTGCTGTGCCTCAGTTTACCCAGGAAGCTGCAAGAGTCCTTTGTGGAAATGTGTCGTGAACAGCCTGCCATGTTGCTGGAGCCAGACCAGCCAGACTGCCTGGCATCCCTGCTGGCAACCAGGTGCACCACAGTGCCCCAAAATACCCCAGCAGCTAATGTACAGCAGCAACACCCCCCATCCCCCCTTCCCCACTTGGGTGGAGCTCATTTGTGAGTAATTAACTGCCTCCTTTGTACTTACAGCTCTGCTTGAGGCTCCCCCTGTCAGGGTTGGGCACCATGTTGCACCAGGGATTCTCTTCCTGGTTTTTTTTGTCTGGTTTGGTTGAAATTGTTAAATATTGCCTAAATACTGTACATTCCTACTGTAAATATCACAACATATCAGAGGTTGGAAGGGACCTCGAGAGATCATCAGGTCCAACCCCCCTGCCAGAAAGGGATCACTTAGGGTAGTCTGCACAGGAGTGCATCCAGGTGGGTTTGGAAAGTCTCCAGAGAAGGAGACTCCACAACCCCCTGGGCAGCCTGCTCCAGGGCTCTGTCACCCTCACTGTAAAGAAGTTTCTCCTCAAGTTGCTGTGAAACCTTCTATGTTCTAGTTTGAACCCATTGTTCCTTGTCCTATCACTGTGAGCCACCATATATTCCAGCTGTACACTAAACCTATTTGATAGGTTTTGGGCAATTTTTTGTGCTAATAAAAAAGTTATTGATATTTTAATTCATATTTATTCGCCTTATTAATTTTCATCATGCAGGGAGGAACTTATGATCATGAAAGTTGCCATGGGAAGGGGAAACCTTCTATGGGTTAAGTGTTTTGTGAAAATGATCCTCTAAGCTACATCACTTGGTTTTAATACTAGAAATGCATTTTGTAGCTCAGCCTGTCTGCATTCAAAAAAATCTCTGGAGAAACCTAATGGTGCCCTTCCAGTACCTGAAGGGGGCCTAGGAGAAGGATGGGGAGAGACTATTTACAGGTGATGGGATGGGGGACGATGGCTTCAGAGTGGAGGGAAGCAGATTTGGATTGGATGCTGGGAACAGGCTCTTTGCCATGAGGGTGGGGGAGCACTGGAACAGACTGCCCAGAGAAGTGGTTAAGGCTCCATCCCTGCAGATATTTAAGGTGAGGCTGGACAGGGCTCTGGGCATCCTGATCTAGTTGAGGATGTCCCTGCTGGCTGCAGAGGAGGGTGGACTAGATGACCTTTTGAGGTCCCTCCCAACCAAGACAATTCTGTGGTTCTAGGGTAGATTTAGATTGGACATTAGAAAGAAATTCTTTCCTATGGGGGTGGTGAGACCGTGGAACAGGTTGCCCAGAGAGGTTGTGGATGCCTTATCCCTGGAAGTGTTTAAGACCAGGCTGGACAAAGGCTTTGAGCAATGTGGTCTCATGGAAGGTGTCCCTGCCCATGGCAGGGGGGTTGGAAGGAGATGATCTTTAAGCTCAAGCCTTTCTATGAGGCGCTGTGTGCAGTTGTACCTTTCTGCTGACTCACCTGGGCTCTGTCCTTGCTTTGGAGAAACGCCCTGGGGCCTCGATCAGTGCCACCAAACCTGCGGCAGGGCTGTCAGTCGGGCTGGGGTGCACCACCCTGGGGAAGCACACCTGGGGCTGGGGAGACGTTTGTTCAAACAGAGCTGGGATAAGCTTGTCTCCTGACTTGCAGCCAAACATATCCCAGCTCAGCGTGCCACAGCACTGAGGTGTTTGCCTTTGGCTCCTCCCCTGCTATGGGCCAGCCGTGCTGTGCCAAGCCAGGCATTTGCCCTCGCAGCCTGCCGGCACAGAGATGTGTGCCTGGGACTCTCCTCCTCTGAGGCTGAGCTCCCTTGGCACTGGCAAACACAAGATTGCCTTCTGAAGAACAGAGAGCAGGAGAAAGGTGGGGATCAGGGAGGAAGTGGTGACAAAAAAGTGCTGAGCTGAATTTCCCTGCTGGCAGGAGGTTTCCCCCATCTTTCTCTGTTCCTCCAGCATGGTCTTAGTGAACTGGGGCAACATCTTAGATGAAAATGAGATATAAAGGTGGTGGGAAGACCACTGCTCTCCTGATGTTCTTTTCAGAACATAGTTTTGCTCTGGGCAAATGTTTTTTAATGACTAAGTCAACAAAATCTTCTGATTCATTGCACCTTTCCTTCAGGGCTTTGTCCTACTCAGCTCCACCCAAAAGCCTCCCCTACAATGAATGGAGGAGTAGATCTTCCATGGGATACAGCCCCAAAGAGTCATCAAGAGAGCAGTGCTGATACAAGTCAAGTGCCTTATCTGTTGTGCAAAGAGCTTTTATCTGGTATTGTGGATATTGGTCTCTTCTCCCTAATAACAACTGATAGGACAAGAGGAAATGGCCTCAAGCTGCACTAGAAAATCAGAAGAAACTTCTTCTCTGAAAGGGTTCTCAAAGCCTGGCACAGGCTGCCCAGGGAGGCGGTGGAATCCCCATCCCTGGAGGTGTTTCAAAGAGGCAGATATGTGGTGCTGAGGGCCATGGTTTAGCACCAGCCTTGGTAGAGTTAGAGAAGGGTTGGACTGGGTAATCTTCAAGGTCTTTTGCAACCAAAACAATTCTCTGCTTCTATGATTTCAGAGGCCTCAGCTGGGGTGCAATATAAGCAGGCACATCTAGATGTAGGCTTCCCTAGAGGGCAAGGATGCCTCAACAGCCCTCCTTGCACAGCAAGATTTCCAAACTCCTCCAGCCTCACGTTCAGACCATTTTGTGGTGCCTTATTTAGGCTGTGGGCCTCTTTCTGCTTAACCTAGAGGAGCTGGTGACCTGAACTGCTCAGGCCATCTTTGTTTATTCTTCAGCTTACAGATGACAGCTGCTTGAAGAAGGATGCTGACAGCACATTGCTCAACTACAGCAGAAGGTGGCTTTGGGGGCACACATCCCTTTTTTACGCTGAGATTGCAGATGAACAATAGGAAATGATTGCCCAACGAGCTCTGGGTTCATCTGTCCCTGCAAACAGCACATTGGAGAGTGCTTCAATTTTCAGGGAACTGTTTACTTTGGGAGAGGAACTGACAAACAAACCATGGAAAGGGTTCAAAGGAGGGAAATATTTGGATTTGCGAGGTGGTCTGGGTCTGTCTCTGCAGGTTGTAGGCACTGCTGGGAACAGAGTGGGTTAAATCTTGCTTAGGTGTGGGGACCAAGACAGCTAGAAGTGGCTGTTATTGTTAGCACTTAGTACAGAATCAGGGTGGGAGGTCTGGGAAGGCTGTTCTAAGGTTGCTTATGGAGTGATGTTCAATTGGTGGAAAGGGCCTGATTTGCAGAATTAAAAGCCAGATCCTTGGAACAGCTCCATTCTAACTGCCTCCAGAAAATTACTATGGAGCCTGAAGGAAAGATACAACATTTTAATCCCCAGCTGGAGAAGTCCAAGTGTCAAATCCAAAGACTGACACTGCAAATGGCTTAGAAACCAGCAGTCACTCAGGTCAAGGAGAACAAACAACCACGTCTGGAAATTGTCTCGGTGCCACTCATCTCAGTAGGAAATGCCACGAGAGTGATGATGAAACAGAGCAGATTGCAACTTCTCCCTGGGAGGTGGAGACCCCATGGGAACAGCCTTGGACAACCTCACTCAAACCAAGCAGAGCAGCTGTTTTTATAGTGTGGAATAATATATTACCTGGAAATGAGCCTCTGTGTCCACGCTGGCCAGGTGGCTTACTGTAGGACTAGGGTGGTGTGGAGCTGCAACAGGGAAAGAAACTCCATCTCGGAGTACAGGCATTCCTCTTGATTGATAGTATCATGAAACATCCAGCAGATCTCTTGACAGCTTGTAGGTTTTCCTCAGCAGACACCACAGATGACTGTCTGATCACTCCTCACCATCATCACCTCCAGCCCTCGCCAAATTACGAGGCCTTTCCTGTTTACAACAACAGGAAACTGCTGGAGCAGAAAGGGCAGGTTGCAGCAACTCCTTTATTGCTGCTGGGGTTTTCTCTATCCTTGCCAACCACCCTGACACCTAAAGAAATGTTGGCAAGAACATCCTCCAAATCCATGCAACACAGACAGGGGGGTGGCTCGTTGCCCCCCGTGCTGGTGTTAGGCTGTGCTGCCATCTGGCCATGTGGAGGCAGGTTTTGCTTTCCCCAGTGCCTGTCCTGCTTGGAAAGGCAAAGCCAGCTCCTGTGTTATTTGTAATCAACGTGGAACTTCATGCCACCCATACATTCATAGAATCAGAATCATTTTGGTGGGAAAAGACTTCCAGGATCATTGAGTCTACCAAGGCTGGTGCTAAAACATGTCCCTCAGCCTCTTTTCAATACCTCCTGGGATGGGGATCCAACCACCTCCCTGGGCTGCCTGTTCCAGGGTTTCAGAACCCTTTCAGGGAAGAAGTTTCTTCTCATGTCCAAACTAAACCTCCCCTGGTGCAATTTGAGATCATTTTTGCTCTCCTATCACTTGTTACACCAACCCCCACCTGCATTCACCCTTCTTTCAGGGAGCTGTAGAGAGCAATGAGGTCTCCCCTCAGCCTCCTCTTCTCCAGGCTGAACACCTCCAGTTCTCTCAGCTTCTCCTCACCAGTCCTGTTCTCCAGACTTTGCTGACCCTCTCTGGACATGCTCCAGGACCTCAATGTTCTTCTTGGAGTGAGGATGACTCTGCCTCTCTGCTTTGCTCTGATGAGACCTCACCTGGAGTCCTGTGTCCAGCTCTGGGGCTCCTAATACAAGGAAAGATATGAACCTGCTGGAATGGGTCCAGAGGAGGACACAAAGATGATCAGAGGGCTGGAGCACCTCTCCTATGGAGACTGAATCTGTTGGGTGTGTGCTGAAGCATCTCCCATGCAGGGAGCAG
Source organism: Indicator indicator (assembly GCF_027791375.1). Taxonomy (NCBI): domain Eukaryota; kingdom Metazoa; phylum Chordata; class Aves; order Piciformes; family Indicatoridae; genus Indicator; species Indicator indicator. The sequence goes on along the minus strand of NC_072032.1, from coordinate 7,869,846 downwards.
GGAACAGGAGCTCAGGGTTGGTCCATGCCTGTGCAGGCTGCTGGTGCCCATGGGCTGAACTTCCAGCTCTGCCAGGCTGGCTGGAGAAACTGTCATGAGAAAGGGCTTTTTTCTGGGAGCTTTGTGGGTTTGCAAGAAAAGAGCTTGAAAGGGGGAACCGACAAGGGCTGCTTCCAAGGGAGGCTTGGCATTGCTCTCTTCCCAGCTTTGCAGCCCAGGCCACCCCACCAGCCTGAGATGTGGCCTTGGGTCTGAGGTCACCTCAGCTCTGAGGTGCTGGTAAGGTGGGAATATTTTCCATGAGGTTAAAAAAAAAATAAAAGAAAGAAAAAAGAAAGAAAGATAGAAAGAAAAAAAAAATCTAATTCTAGGGAAAGTTACCTCCTCTGGGAGGCTTCCCCACTCAAGGCAGGGTCCTGGAGCCCAGGAGCAGCTGGCATGCAGAGCTGGGAGACACTGGGTTGAGGAGCCAGCATGCTGCAAACATGGCTGCTTTAGCACTTGGGATTTCCTCCAAGCAGTTCTGGACCTTCTAGACTTGGAACTGCTTGGCCCTGGGTGCTTTGTTGATAATCCAAAGCCCTTTGTGACTGAGTTGTCTCCATCCCAGGGTGCCCCAGCCACTGCCCACCCTCTGGGACTCCCATTATTTCAAGGATTTTCTTTGTCCACACTCTGGGACTCCCATTATTTCCAGAGCTTCCTGGTGAATGCAGTGGAGCTCAAACTGACACTCAGAGAACACAAGGGTAGGAGAGACCCTCCCCTCCCCCCTTCCTTCTCCTGACCCTCTGGGATGGGGCATCACCTGTTTTGGGGGCCACAGTGGTTTTCCTTGAGCACCAGCCTATGTTGCTGCTGGCAGAAGCATCAGTCATAGCCCCTGATGTGCTGGCACACCAAAACCAGTGCCCTCTGCTCTGGCTTGGCTGGGGCTGGGCACAGGACCAGGGCTGGCTGTGCTCCCCTCACTGGCAGAGCCCCCAGCACTCCCTGCCAGCCCCTTAGCATGAGAATGGGGGAGCCAGGGAAAGGCGAAGCCTGCTGCTGTGAAACTGGAAGGAAAACTCCAGTACAGAGCTGGAGGAAGTGAGACCTTAATGCACAAAGGATCCCAAAGGCAATGGGAACTGGGGCATTTCTGGGCATTTCTGGGCATTTGGCCTTCAAACAGCTCACAGGGTCACAGTGGCAAAGCAGAGCTTGCACCTAATGGGAGGAGCACTGAGCTCTCTTCCTCCACCCCAGGGTTGTGAAAGGAGGTGTGCAGCAGAGGTTGTCACTGTGCTCACAATCACAGGATCATTTTGGCTGGAAAAGCCCTCTAAGATCATCCAGTCCAACCATCAGCCCAACACCACCATGGCCATTAAACCATGTCCCCAAGTGCCATGGCCACACATTTCTTGAACACCTTTAGGGATGGGGACTCCACCACCTCCCTGGGCAGCCTGCTCCAATGCTTGCCATGCCACAATCCCCAGAGACTCCAGAGCTTCACCCCAGCAGCCCCATGTCCTGGAGAGCAGTGGGGTCAGAGCTCAGCTGGTCCCTGCCCTTGTGGGTCACCATCCATCTTGGCACAAACCCTATTCCTGGGATTCAGGAGGTGTCCCAGAGAGATTCAGCCCCACATCCCTCCATTGGGACTTTCAGTGTAGTATGGTTTGTGTTGGAAAGGACCTTAGATCTAGTACCTAGATCTAAGCTACCAAACTCTGTGTGCTTAGCCCATCACAAAGCCATCTCTTGACTCAGCACATCTACACAAAGGGCCATTTCCAGCTGGTCTAGATGGTTGGTGTGTGGGAAGAAGAAGAGGTCACTGCCAGCCCAAATACAGGTGCACAGAGCTGCTTCTGCAGCCTGCCTTGGATGGGCATCCAAGAAACAAAGGATGCACATCCTGGGCTGCAATTAATCCCTAACAACTGATACTTCTCCCCCTCTTCTAAAGGTCCCTGCCTTTTATTGGAACATATCATCTCTTCAGGAGCAATCACAGCCAAGGTCACTGGTAGTAGGGCCAGGCCAAGCACAATAAAATAAGCTGGGCTGCTAATATGAAGCAGATTGTTCCAGCAGCTCTGGTGCAGATGGCAGGACATCCCACTTCCAAACCCAGCACAGGCTCCCTGACCCAGCCAGAATAAACTGAGATCCAGCCATGGCTGACTTAAGTTTAACAAATATTGTATTTAAAAGAAATCAGCTCTGTGTCAACCACTGCAACCAAACTGGAGCAAACTGGAGCTTGTGTTACAAGTGCTATGGAAATATCAACATTTGGCTCTTTCCATAGCCCACTGTTTGCAGCACCAAGCAACAAGTGCTCTAAATAAGAAGCCACAGCAAGCCTCATCTCCTCCTGCTGCCTGTCGACTACTGGAGCGCAGATGCAAAGGGATCTCTTGCTTGCAGTGAGTCAAAAAGGTGCTTTGCATCCCAAAAGGGACAACATGGTGGTACAGGGACCTGCTAATTCAAGGGACCACCACTTACAGAACCATAGAACTGTTTGGCTTGGAAAAGTCCTCTAATATCATCCAGTCCGACCATCAACCCAACACCACCATGGCCATCAAACCATGTCCCAGAGTGCCATGGCCACAGGTTTGTTGAACACCTCCAGGGGTGGGGACTCCACCACCTCCCTGGGCAGCCTGATCCAATCCCTGACCACTCTTGCACCAAAGAAATTTTTCCTAATCTCCATCCTAAGCCTCCCCTGGAATAATTTCAGGTAATTTCCTCTCCTCTATCACCCGATACTAGGGAGAAGAGACTGACTCCCACCTCACTCCAACCTCCTTTCAGGGAGTTGTAGAGAGCAATGAGGTCTCCCCTCAGCCTCCTCTTCTCCAGACTGCACACCCCCAGCTCCCTCAGCTGCTCTTCACCACCCCTGTTCTCCAGACCCTTCCCCAGCTTCACTGCCCTTCTCTGGACCTGCTCCAGCACCTCAATATGCTTGGAGTGAGCAGCCCAAAACTGAACCCAGTCCTCAAGGTGTGTCCTTCCCAGTGCTGTGTACAGGGGGCAATCCCTTCCCTGGTCCTGTTGGCCACACCAGTGCTGATCCAGGCCAGGATACTGGTGGCCCTCTTGGCCACCTTGGCACACACACTGGCTCATCTTCAGCTGGCTGTTAACCAGCACCCCAGGTCCTTTTCCACCAGACAACTTCCTAGCCCACCTGCCACAGCATCTCCCTGACCACCAGCATTCTCTTGCTGGGCTGAATGGTGGCAGAAGGAGATAAATGTGTTTGAGTTCTGCATGCTTGATAAACCAGCTAAGCATCCAAGCTGCCTTTCATCTCTGTAGGAAGGAAGAGAAGTTCAGAGCACTGTGATCTCCCAGGCAAGGAGACAGCTATCTGCAGTGCCAGAGGCAGCCAGGCCATTAGCCCCTTGGGCTATCAGCACCTTCAGACAGAGCCAGCTCACAATTACCAGTTTGCTATTTCCTCACCATCTCCTGCAAACTGGAGGTGTCAGTGTGTTGCTTCAAAGTGGGTTCATGCCCTTTGTGTTTCCAACCACCAGTGCATGAGGAAGCAGTTTTCATAGAATCATTTAGGTTGGAAAAGCCCTCCAAGATCATCCAGTCCAACCATTACCCCACTGTGCTCTGTGCTGGTCAGGACCCTAACCCCTGAATCAGCCCTGGGAAGTGGCTGCTCTGGGCAGTCCAGTGAGAAGTGTGAAGCTCTTTGGTGGCTCCTGTGGTTTCTCCTCTCTGTTTTGCAGGGCTCAGCTCTTTCCCAGAGCTCAGTAGATGACAAATCCATCCTTCTCCTGTGGTTTTGTAGGGAAGTGTGAATTGTGTCTGCTGGTACCTGTTTGTTGGTTTAGCCTTTCCAGTAACCGTGAAGCCTATTTCCACCAAATTTGACAGAGGGATGGAGTCTCAAAGATAGATAATGATGTCTCTACAGACCTCATGAAAATCAGCATGTGGGCAGGAAAGAGAACCCCAAATTGATGTGTCCTGCTGTGGGAAAGCACAGAAGGTTCAGGCTTTGTGGCTCTGTTTGACAGCATGCAGCTAACAAAGTGGTTGATGTCTACCAGGGGCATAGCTCCAGTGCTGCCATTCCATGACCTGGACCCAAGGACTTCATTGTTCTCTACAGCTTCCTGAAGGGAGGCTGGAGCCAGGTGGGTGTTGGTCTCTTCTCCAAGGTGTCAGGTGATAGAATGACAGGAGGTGGCCTCAAGTTGCCCCAGGGGAGGTTTAGGTTGGACATTAGAAGAACCTTCATCCCTGAAAGGGTTCTGAGAGACTGGAGCAGGCTGCCCAGGGAGGTGGCTGAATCCCCATGCCTGGAGGTGTTTCAAAGAGGCAGAGATGTGGTGCCATGGTTTAGCACCAGGCTTGGTAGAGTTAGAGAATGGATGATCTGAAAGGTATTTTCCAACCAAACTAGTTCCATGATTCTGTGAGGGCAGTCCTGACACTGGGATGGATTCCTCACTTTTAGACAGCTGTGAGGAGGGGCAGCCTGCTGACTTGGGGGCACGCTGCAAAGCTTCATCCCTGTCTCACATGGTCGAGGGAACTCCTTGGGCAGGGTTTTATAGTGGAAAGTAGAGAGCAACAGTCTTCACCTGGTTTTTTTTTGAGGTCCACCATCAGCATTTACAGAGCAGCAAAAGCCAGGCAGCAACTCTTCTGTGCCCAGACAAGAGAGCAGAACTCTTGGCTTTGGAGATGTGAGGGCTACCAAGATGCTTCAGAAGTTTTTAAGTGACCTTACCCTTTCTGGAGCATTTAGGAGCAACCATTAGCTGTGCCTCTAACTTTTGATGCCTTATGACCAAGTGCTGCAAGGCATGTTTGGAGTGCCCAGAGCTATTCCAGGGACAGTGGCAATTACAGGAACGATTCTGCTTCCAGCAACTTCCCACAAGAGGAGAGCACCAGACAGCCCCTGGCCACAAGTAACAACCATCTGAATGCAAATAAAGGGTTCCTTTAAACAAAAAGAGAGAGATCTAAACTTTATAATAAGGATATTATTCAAAGATAAATACTTCCTTATGGATTTGGAAAACTATTTTAGCCTTCAAGTTGTTTTGGTTGTATTTTTATTTTTTTTTTCCATGCCCCAGTTGCAATTAATTCCAAACCATGAAATGGATCATAGGAATAACATGAACTGGATATGGCTGTTGTTGGTTCCCCAAAGGCTCTCATCTCACCCTGCTCTGCTGACTGGTTTTCAGGATTACACCCTGCAGGCTTTTGAAGGTGTGTGAAGGAAAACAGGCAAAAATGCTGCCTCCTGACTTTTCTTGTCACTGAAAACAAGCAGCTTTCCTGGGTGACACATCACTGCTTGGCTTTTCATTATTTCTAGTGAGAAGGTGACGTCTTGATCCATTTCTTTTATTTTGGTTCCCCCTAACCAATGCATACATTTGGTTCAAAATTCAGAGATGTGGAAGAGTTGCCTGCTTCTGTGGGTGCTGGGTTTGACCTCTGCTTGTTACACCTGTGCAAAACACTACTGGGTTTGTGTGTGTAGTGAAAAGCCACCTTCACAGAATCATAGAATAATTAAGGTAGGAAAAGACCTCTAGGATCATCAAGACCAACCTTCTACTCAACATCTCCACAGCCATTAAACCACTTCCCAAAGTGCCCTGTGAGCTTTAGCTCGCCATCACGGGAGTTTAGACACACATGGGGACTCCTAGTTAGTATATGCCAGGGAGGTGGTTGAATCCCCATCCCTGGAGAGGTTTCAAAGAGGCAGAGATGTGGTGCTGAGGGCCATGGTTTAGCACCAGGCTTGGTAGAGTTTGAGAATGGTTGGACCAGATGATTTTAAAGTTCTTTTCCAACCCAAACCATTCTATGATTCTGATATTAAAGTGAACACCAATTGTGGGAAGTGGTGGCACTGTAGCAAGCTCAGGTATAGTGTGAGGTGCTTCCTGGGTACCCACCACCATGGAGAATCGTCTTACTGGGCTCTGTCTTTGCACACAGAGCAGCTTTAACTGGTTTCATCCATTCCCACAGGAAGACTTAGCCATGTGGGCTGCTCTGCTGTCAGCCCCCTCGATGTGTGATACAGCCTTGGCAGTGACCAGAGCATGCTGAGGGATTCCTGGTGACCCCTATTTTTGTGCTCTGCCCCATCCTACCCATTTCTTTTCTCACCCAGGGAAAGGAACCTTTCCTGTGATTCCCCAGAAGAGGCAGGAGGTTATTTATCAACCAGGCTTTCATTCCTGTAGTGGACACAGCCGAATTCCAAGCCCAGACTGTGTCAAATGACCTTGCCAGGGAGCAGTTGGATAGGAAATCCATTTCTATTTCCTCTGGGCCATTGATCACCCCATACTCTCAGCCTGGCTGTATCCAGGCAGCAGAAGTGACTTTACAGTGACCTCAGAGCCAGGACCTTTCACTTCAGACAGCAAGGGCTGAACCCAGGTCTCCTGATTTCTGTGCTTAACTGAGTGACATAAAAGCAATGACAACTTTTTGTTTGGTTGACTCTTTCTTGTTTTCTTTTGATTTGTTTGGGGTTTGTTTGGTTGGTTTGGGTTTGGTTTGGTTTGTTTGGGTTTGGTTTGGTTGGTTGCTTTGGGTTGTTCATGTCTTTCTTTGGTTTCTGTTTGGTTGGTTGGTTTGGTTTGTTTCTTTGTTTGGTTTAGTTTGTTTCTTTGGTTTGGTTTCTTTGGTTTGGTTTGTTTCTTTGGTTTGTTTGTTTGTTTGGTTTAGTTTGTTTCTGTGGTTTGGTTTGTTTGTTTGTTTGGTTTGTTTGTTTGGTTTAGTTTGTTTCTGTGGTTTGGTTTGTTTCTTTGTTTGGTTTTGTTTGTTTCTTTTTGTTTGGTTTGTTTCTTTGGTTTGTTTGTTTGGTTTAGTTTGTTTCTGTGTTTGGTTTGTTTCTTTGTTTGGTTTAGTTTGTTTCTTTGGTTTGTTTGTTTCTTTGGTTTGGTTTGTTTCTTTGGTTTGTTTGTTTCTTTGGTTTGTTTGGTTTAGTTTGTTTCTTTGATTTGTTTGTTTTGTTTCTTTGTTTGGTTTAGTTTGTTTCTTTGATTTGTTTGTTTTGTTTCTTTGGTTTAGTTTGTTTCTTTGGTTTAGTTTGTTTGGTTTGTTTCTTTGTTTGTTTGGTTTGTCTGTTTCTTTGGTTTGTTTCTTTGTTTGTTTGGTTTGGTGTTTCTTCTCCTGGCTGTGGTTTTATTAGGCATAACATCCAGGTTTTGAGTATTTCAAACATCCAGGCACACACACACACACACACACACACACACACACACACATATGTTTTGCTGCACTGGTTCCCTGTAAGGCAGATGTTGGTAGCTCACAGCTTCTGGCTTGGTGTCTCCACCATTGTACAGAGATATTGATTTTGTGTCTCTTCACTACATGAATGAGGTTTAACATGCCAGCCAGGGGAATGATAACACAGTGCTGACACCCTATCAAGTTACCCCTTCCAAAGCTGTAACACATGTCCATGTAAGCCCTAAAACATGATACTCTGCTGAGACCTGCCCAAGATATGAAGGGGAACTCCTGTGCTTGTTTACAGAGCAAGGTTTGAAGATTTCTTCCCCTTTTCTTCCATTGCTGCTGCCACTGACAAAGAAATCAGAGGGACTCTCCTGCCTGCTAATGTGTTTAAGCCGAGTTGTGTGCTTGATAAATAAGGTAGTTCTGATTGCAAATAGCAAACGAGTCCAAATTACTCATCTGGGGCCTCTGAGTTAATCTTGCTTGACTGTAAAGGAGGTTATGTCTCAGTTAATGTCCAGAAATAGTCAGTGGAGATAAAGAATCACTTACAAGGTGTGATTCCCATCATCCTGAAAGAAATATGGATTGAAGCATGAGGAGTGCAGATTCAGACTGGAGATTAAGAAGAAATTCTTTCCAGTGAGGGTGGTGAGACACTGGAACAGGTTGCCCAGGGAGGCTGTGGATGCCCCCTCCCTGGAGGTGCTCATGGCCAGGTTGGATGAGGCCTTGAGTATCTTGGAAGGTGTCCCTACCCATGGCAGGGGGTTGGAACTGGATGACCTTGAAGGTCCTTTCCAACCCAAACCATTCTGTGAATCTATGAATAAATATTCAACAGGGGCCAGATGAACTATGCCCTAAAAATGCTTCTCTGCCCACTGGTTGTACAAGCATCTTGTCAGGGGGCTGGTTATGATGTTGACATCTACTACAGAGGCACCTAAAGCTGGAGAGATGGAGGAGTCATCCCACCTTGGAGGTCTCAGGGGCTGCATATGAATTATCTGCTGCTAAGGAACATCTTTGGAAACAGCCAACCAGCTTAGGATTTCCTTTCCCCAGGTGTCAAGGAAGAGCTTACACACAGATTTTGTTTCAAAAACTGCACCAACACCGAGAGAGAAGATGGAGGTCTGGAACTGGGCTGAGGCTTCTGAGTGCTGCAAAAGTAAGACATGCTGTTTGCAGCAAACACTACAGGGAATGGCAGAGCCTCTCCCAGCTCTAGGGTTTGCAGAGAATTATGTCAGAGAAACAGCTGTCATGGTGCTGGAAAAAAAAGAGGGAAACAGGTTCAGGTCATTTATGTGCCATTTGTTGAGGCTACTTCTCACAGACATCAAGGGAAGGTGTGGAGAGTTTGGATTATTCACAGCATGGATTCAGGATAATCCATGCCCTGGAGAGCAGAAGCCCAGTAACAATGCTTGCAGAGGGTGGAGTCCATCTTCAGACATGGCATGGGAATCATGGCATCATAGAATGGTGGGGGCTGGAAGGGGCCTGCAGAGATCACCCAGACCAACCCCCCTGCCAGAGCAGGGTCACCCAGGGCAGGTCACACAGGAACACATCCAGGAGGGTCTTGAAAGTCTCCAGAAAAGGAGACTCCACAACCTCTCTGGGCAGCCTGCTCCAGGGCTCCAGCACTCGCACAGTAAAGAAGTTTTCCCTCCTGTTGAGGAGGAACTTGCTGTGTTCCAGTTTGTATCCAGTGGCCCTTGACTTGAAGGGACAATGGCAGGGCACAGTTATGCTGGAAAATAATGTTAGAAAATGCTGGAAAATAATGTTGGAAAATGTCCCAACTTCCACATGGCAGCAGGGAGTGCTACATTTCCATCCCAGCCTGGGAGAGAAAGTCACCCAGCTGTGATGTTTGCCCATTTTAAACCTTTCTGAAACACTGGAGCAAGTGCAAGAAGAAGGTGGCCCACAACCAACCCCCCCAAACCCAAGTGATGTGCTGATGGCAGGAAATGCTCTGCAGTGAGCCCCTGGGTGAACTCCAATCCCTTCTTTCACTTTATCAGTGAAGTTGAAAGGGGACTTGACTGCAGTGTGTAATTCATTGTTTTTCTTCAGGAGGAATGTGCTGCCTCTCCAGGGCAGGAAGCTAGGAGAAGGCAATTCCAAACTGGAAATAAGGCAACACTAAGCTGTGGGGTTGATTAACTGTTGCAATGAACCATGGAAAGATTGATAGATTCCTTCAGTTCTCAATGTCTTCAATTAAAGCTGGATGGCTTTCTGAGAGAGTTGTTTTTTAGCCAAACAAAACTTGTTGGGGAAACTTAAAGGCTGCACAGTAGAGGAGTTGCTGAGGACTTTTCCACAGGGAGGAAGGATTTATATGATCACTGTGCAACTTATTTATTTCTGTTTATTCTCTGTGGAAGAGCTCAAACACAAGAAAGATGCTTGAGATAAGTGTCTAGGTCTTGGCTATCTCCTAAAGATAAATGTCAGCTGAAGCTGTAGCAGATATGGAGCTTATCTCAAAGAGCCTGCATTGTGAGTCTGCTTGGGAGACCTTTTTGTTTAGACACATTTATAGGTTTTAGTCATAGATTCATGGAATAGTTTGGGTTGGAAGGGACCTTCCTCTGAGTTCCAACTCCCTGCCATGGGCAGGGAGACCTTCCCACTAGACCAGGTTGTTCGAGGCCTCATCCACCCTGTCCTTGAACAGCTCCAGGGAAGGGCATCCACAACCTCCCTGGGCAACCTGTTCCAGTGTCTCACCACCCTCACTGGAAAGAATTTCTTCCTAATCTCCACTGTAATTTCCCTTCTTCCAACTCAAAGCCATTTCCCTTCATCCTGTCACTTCAAGCCCTTGTGAAAAGCCCCTCCTCAGCTTTCTTGTAGCCCCCTTCAGATATTGAAATGCAGCTCTAAGGTCTCCCTGGAGCCTTCTCTTCTCCAGGCTGAACAGCCCCAGCTCTCTCAGCCTGTCCTCATAGGAGAGGTGCTCCAGCCCCCCTTACCTAATGCTTAAATACTTAAACCAAAACCCAACAAAACCCCTTCAGACCTTCAGAGTTCCCATAACCAGGAACTAAGGAACTGGTCTCCTTTCTCTCTGATTTATAAGTTCCCTTAATCACAACCATGCCTCCAGTTTTGCTAGCTGACCCAAATCAAAAGGACAAAGTCACAGATTGCTGTTGCACATTTTAAAATGCAAGACTGTCTCCTTCTCAATAAAACATGATGGATTCATGGTCCAGCACAGAATTCACAATCATAAAGCTGGGTGAGAGAGGTTAACCACCACATTGCACATACCAGCACTTGGATTCATAAACTGAAGAATAAAACACACTGAAAGAAAACAATGGAGTTTGCAATTTTGCAAACTATTGACCTCCCTCAAAGCAGGACCTGCCTTTTTTTCTTGCTTGTGAAGTACCTGCTCCCAAAATGAAACCCAGACTAAACAAGCTGGATGGCATAATTGGCCTGAAAAGGTCTGAAACGGTGCCAAGGGAGGTTTAAGTTGGAGAATAGGAACAATTTCTTTGCTGCAAGAGTGGTCAGGGATTGGAAGAGGCTGCCCAGGGAGGTGGTGGAGTTCCCATCCCTGGAGGTGTTCAAGAAATGTGTGGCCATGGCACTTTGGGAGATGGCCATGGTGGTGTTGGGTTGATGGTTGGACCTGATGAACTTAGAGGGCTTTTCCAACTGAAACAATCCTGTGATTCCATGATTCTGTTGTGGATAGTCAAGAAGCCAAGCCCAGTCCCATGCATTTGTTTCTCCAGGCATTACTGGAGCAGAATGCTCTCTTGAACTATTCAGCCACAGATTTACACAGTGCTGCAGGGAGCCCAGAATCTCTCAACTGGGGCCAAAAAAAGACAGCACTCAGGAATGTTAATGTTCTCTCTGTGCTCATTTTTTTATACAACTGATTATTTGAACTTGATACTTACCACAGTGAGGTGGACCACCTCCCCCCTCCCCTTCTTTTTTAAGAGAAGCTGAGGCAGTCTAAAGCCAGATGATGTCCTGCTAATGCAGTTGTCATTCCACAAGTGTTTCAGCATCCATTCTCTCTCCTGCAGGAATTTCCTCTGCATGGCAATATCCCTTTTCCTTTTCACATTTCTCTTTCTATGGAATAATCCAGGCTAGAGCCAAGGTACCCTGTAAGCAAAGAGTAGAAGGTCCACTGGCTGCAGGAAGGAACCTGAAGAGAACCTTTTGCCCATCAGAAAAAACCCTGTGGGTGTTGGTTAACAGCCAGCTGGAGATGAGCCACAAGTGTGTGCTCAGTGGCCAAGAAGGCCACCAGCATCCTGGCCTGGGTCAGGAACAGTGTGGCCAGCAGGACGAGGGCAGGGATTTTTCCCCTGTGCTCAGCACTGGTGAGGCCACAGCTTGAGGACTGGCATCAGTTTTGGGTCCCTCATTCTAAGAAGGGCATTGAGGAGCTGGAGCAGGTCCAGAGAAGGGCAACAGAGCTGGTGAAGGGTCTGGAGAACAGGGCTGGTGAGGAGCAGCTGAAGGAACTGGGGGTCTGGAGAAGAGGAGGCTGAGAAGAGACCTCATTGCTTTCTACAGCTCCCTGAGAGGAGATTGGAGATGGGTAGGTGCTGGGCTCTTCTTTCTAGCATCAGGTGATAGAAGCAGAGGAAATGGTCTGAAATTGTGCCAAGGAAGGGTTATGTTGGAGATTAGGAAAAATTTCTTTGCTTCAAGAGTGATCAGGGATTGCACATGGAATTTTGCCCATGGTTTAATGGCCATGGTGGTGTTGGGTTGATTGTTGGACTCAATGATCTTCAAGGTCTTTCCAACTAAAACAATTCTATGATTCTGATTCTGTAACCTGAACCACAGCTACTTTTATTTTTGTTTCCTTCCTCTCCTTCTGCAGCACAAGATAGCAGCATTTCCCTTGATTATATTTTTATCCTTCTTCCTTTTCAAGTGGCCTGCTCTTTCTGCTCCTCTAGTCCTTTCTCTAATTGTTTCTGACTTGTCTCTGCCATCTGCAGAGTCCTGAGGGGCAGACTGGGACCATTAAGTTCATTTTGGATGAGTGTGCCTGCAAGGCAAGAGCACCATGAACACAAGGATCATGTTCATGCACAACACTGCGATTTCCCTTTGCTTAAATGAGGACTCTCTTTATTAAAATGAGAACTTAATTAATCCATGTGGGCATTGGAGGATCAACCTCTGCATACCAGTCACATGGATTTGATTTAAAGATCCTGAAATTAATTAAAAGTGCTGGCAAAGGAGTTGGTTTCTGGTGGGAATAATTCATTGATGCATCAGGGTATGAAGAGAGTTATGGGCACTCATGGGTCAGAAATAAAAGCAAGAGAGGTCTAATGCCTCTTGGAGAGTCTGAGCCCATCTAATCTGGCATCCTGGTCTTGGCCTTGGCAGGCCAGTGCAGTGCTAAACACAACCCCGAGAAAGGAAGAGGTGCTCAAAGTCCACTTTGCCTGTAAGGAGGTGGCAAGATCTCCAGTGGTTGAGAGCAGCTCTGCTTTGGCACGTTTCCATCCCAGGATGAACTCCTCTTGGCTTGTTCATCCCAAGAAGCAAAGCAGCACTGGACAGTCCTTCAAGAGGGTGACCTTATGGACAGCTGAGCTACTGTAGGAAGAAGTCAAGGACTCAAGGGTTAACCCTCAGTGTTTACCAGGCCACAAGCACTGGACTTTTTTCTTTTTGTCTCTAGTGTCATTTGAAGGTTGCCTGGAAGTTCACTTGGAGGACTTTGGAAACCTCTTTGCCCTCTGCTAACCTCGACACCTTTCATGGAGGTTAACCTCCATCAGGTTACCTTGGACTTGGCTCCATCTCTCTTCCTGGTTTGCTTTTTCTCCTTTTCCTTTTTTTCCTGTTTTGCTTTTTTTCCTTTTCCTCTCCCTCTCCCTCTCCCTCTCCCTCTCCCTCTCCCTCTCCCTCTCCCTCTCCCTCTCCCTCTCCCTCTCCCTCTCCCTCTCCCTCTCCCTCTCCCTCTCCCTCTCCCTCTCCCTCTCTTTTTCTTTTTCTTTTTCTTGTTCTTTTTCTTTTTCTTTTTTTTTCTTTTTCTTTTTCTTTTTCTTTTTCTTTTTCTTTTTCTTTTTCTTTTTCTTTTTCTTTTTCTTTTTCTTTTTCTTTTTCTTTTTCTTTTTCTTTTTCTTTTTCTTTTTCTTTTTCTTTTCCTTTTCCTTTTCCTTTTCCTTTTCCTTTTTCTTTTTCTTTTTCTTTTTCTTTTTCTTTTTCTTTTTCTTTTTCTTTTTCTTTTTCTTTTTCTTTTTCTATTTCTTTTTCTTTTTCTTTTTCTTTTTCTTTTTCTTTTTCTTTTTCTTTTTCTTTTTCTTTTTCTTTTTCTTTTTCCTTTTCTTTTTCCTTTTCTTTTTATTTTTCTTTCCCTTTAAAATGCAGCAGTTCCATTCCAAACAGGACCTGATGAAAGCTGTTGCTTCTCTTATTTTCCCTTTCTATGAACTGAAGTGATGACAACAGAGCTTCTAGTAAATTACAACAGAGGCAGACAGCTCCAGATTAGTTTCGAAGTTGGATTTTATTTTTTTTTGTGGGGGAGGGTACAACCAGACAAGATTTAATTAAATACTTGTATTTCACAACTGTCATTTATCCAGCTCAGGCTGTACTTTCCATGGATTTATTTGGATAGAGGGAATTTTTAGTTTTCAGACTGCCAGATTTGGAAAGCTCTGTAGGTCCACAGGACAGGTAGAAAAGAGCCAGTAGCAATCCTGGCCATGCCCACATTGATCTCCTCATGATCTTCAGGGATTCATAGAACACTTTGGGTTGGAAAGGACCTTCAAGATCATCCAGTTCCAACTCCTGTGCCATGGGCAGGGAGACCTCCCCACTAGGACCAGGCTGCTCAAGGCCTCATCCAACCTAGCCTTGAACTCCTCCAGGGAGGGGGCATCCACAACCTCCTTGGGCAACCTGTTCCAGTGTCTCACCACCCTCACTGTAAAAAAATTCACCCTGATCTGAAGTGGCCACCTCCAAGAATCATAGAATCACAGGATGGAAGGGTTGGAAGGGACTTCTGGAGATCATTGAACCCAAATCCCCTTCCAAAGCAGGGTCACCTAAAGAAGGGCGCATAGGAACACATCCAGACAGGTCCTGAAAGTCCCTAGAGAAGGAAACTCCACAACCTCTCTGGTAGCCTGCTCCAGGGCTCCAGCACCCTCACAATATGCTTTGCAGGCCACTTAGCATCTGGTCTCCTGCTGAGCCTTCCAAGTCCTTATGTTTATCAACCCAGCCCAGCCAACATATTTTATCTCTAACTACTGTGACTCAGAAATCATTCCATATGGTTGCAGTCTTGACACAGCTCTTTATGGGCTGGATCTGGAGCTCATTGGTGTCAGTGGAGAAAGTCCCAGTGGTTTCAGTGACTTTTGGAACAGGCCTGAGTAAGACCTAGGAAAAGACAGGTGTGATGTGTTGTCTTTGATCCTGTTAGCAAAGATGCCATTGCTCACCACGCTTACAACCCAGCTCTTAGGCTGAAGGTTGGGCTCAATGACCTTAGAGGCCTTTTCCAACCAAATTCTATGATTCTATCCAATTCTATGATGCAAATACATTTTCTGAGAACTGGCTGGGCCTCTTCAGAGAGTCACCAGAGAGCAGTGGTGTCATGAGAAGCCACCAGATGAAGGGCACTCTTCATAGTATCTCAGAGAATCAGTCTGCCATGCTTACGACACTACCTGACCTCCTGGGATTGTTCTGCCTTCTGCTGTTGCTAGGAATTCTGGAGAACTAATTGAATGTGTAATGAAATCCCTGTGATTAAATTCCTTCTCCCAAAACATCACCACAGTCCAAGTATCTTCAAGTGGTGTGACTTCAGCAGTACCCCTGGGCCATGCTGCTCAGGTGATCTTACCTGCAGGGGATTTGGCAGCTGAGGGCATGCTTCTTTTTTTCTGCATGGAATATTTCCTTCCCACTCCTAGCCCTGTTGGTGAGTAGGAAAAAGCCATCTCCTGGTAAACAAGACCCTCAGACAAAGCTGCAGGTCACCACAGAATGGTTGTGTTGGTGGAAAAGATCAAAATGGTCCTCAGGGGCTTATTTCTGAGCTTATTTTAGACTCCTGTGGTCTTCTATCATGAAAGGGAGGTGGTTTGCTAATCTATTCCTTACTTTTTTTTTGTTTTGTTTTGATTTGTTTCTCTGGGTTGCTGGCACTGATAATGACCTCATCTGTATCAAAACTGGGGTGGGGCTAGAGAAGTGAGGTGAGGTTCTTTGGCTACACTGAGCATGGTTTTGGTTATTTCCTTGATGCTGGTTAACACTTCCACGTGCCCAGACCTTGTACACACAGAGACACAAAAGCCATTAATAAAAGCATTTCCAAATTGTTCTTGTGGTAAAAAAAAGAAAAACAAAACACTTGGGTGGCTTCCAGTTTTCCATAATGAGGGTAGGTTGAGCTAATTGGGATGAAATGAAAACCATCCTCAGGCTTCTGTTAGAAATGTTAGGATGTAAAAAAAAAGAATAAAAAAAATTGAAAAGGATCTGTTCAATATTTCTCCCTCCTTATTTTTCATCTTCTCTTGACTATCCTCCTCTGGTCACTAGCCAGGTCTTAAATCTCTGTGCACATCCAGACTCTGCAGTTAGAATTAATGATAAAAAGCATTTTGGGATGGATATGGACCTAGGACCTTCATGACTTATCACACTCTTCCTAGGTGTTGGAAATCAGATCTCTGCAGGTTGTTCTGTCACCACTGTGGCTTCAGGGATTTCAAGTACAGAGCTGAGTCAGAGGTAGACTACAAACAAAGAATCATAGCATTGTTTCAGTTGGAAAAGCCCTCTGAGATCATTGAGTCCAACCATCAGCCCTACACCACTAGGGCCATTAAACCATGTCCCCAAGTGCCATGGCCACACATTTTTCGAACACCTCCAGGGATGGAGACTCCACCACCTTCCTGAACAGCCTGTTCCAATCCCTGACCACTCTTGCAGCAAAGACATTTTTCCTAATCTCCAACCTAAACCTCCCCTTGGCATGATTTCAAGCCATTTCCTCTCATTCTATCACCTGATACCAGGAAGAAGAGACCAACCCCCACCTGGCTCCAACCTCCTTTCAGGGAGTTGTAGAGAGCAATGAAATGATGACCCAGTAAATTCATATATTCATAGGATGGTTTGGGTTGGAATGAACCTTCAAGATCATCTAGTTCCAACCCCACTGCCATAGGCAGGGACACCTTCCACTAGCCCAGCTTGCTCAAGGCCTCATCCAACCTGGGCTTGAACACCTCTAAGGAGGGGGCATCCACAACCTCCCTGAGCAATCTGTTCCAGTGTCTCACCACCCTCAGGTTCTTGGGTCTGTGCAAAAATGCTGAACACATGAACAGCACACCACTGAGCAGGTTGTGATGTTTTGGCCAGTCTGGAGCAGACAGATCTGCTGCAAATCCCTGGACCTGTTCTCTGCGTGCCATGGATCTGCATGAGCTTAAGTGATCTCAGGCCTCTGTGACAGCATACAGAAGATGGAGTTGATAGGCACGTGGAGAGGAACCATTTCTCCTGACAGCTGGTGTCTGGAGCCTTTGGGTTGCCAGGAGATCTATGGACAGCTTGTGTCCCACTTTAACCCTGTTTGGGTTTGAGTATCAGCTGAGACATGGTGACTGTCAGGGTGTGTGCTCTCAGCCCCAGGCTGATGTGGAGAACGTGGCTTATCTGAGCCTGCTTCCACGTGGGCTGAGCTAGATGGCAATAACTCACTTCTGCTGGCTGAGGCTGGGCTGCCTCAGCTGCCACAGCTGAGCTGCTCTGCTCCTGAACCAGAGGAACGTGCTCTCCTGTGCCCGCAGCAGCAGCAGCAGCCCTCACTCCTAATCCTGGGATTCAAGTGGGAATGGTTAGTTCTGCTGAACCCCGAGGATGGCAACCATCTCCTCAGTGCCTGCCACAATCAGAGCTCACAGCATCTTCCAAGGGCTCCTGGGTCCTCTCTGGTGCTTTGAGACGAGGCAGGTCTGCTTGTGACACAGCTACAAAAACCAGAATGGTTTTTACTGGCAGTTATTGAAGCTCTTTAATCTCCCAGAAGCTCAGAGCTCCATGATTCATCCCAGCCCAGAGGAACACATCCATCTCCCTGGACTTCTGCAGATTACTGGGGATGTTATCAAGACATCTGGGGCGAATACAAGGTCCTAAGAAGCTGTGTCTGCAATGCTTCCTTGGACACAGATTCCCGTGCTCAACCAAGCTAAACAGTGGAAGAGCATCCTGGAGGAGAGGCTTCAGTTCTTATTTATTTTGGTAGTACTTAGATTAAGTAAATATCTACAGAAAATAGGAAGTGCAGCCCATCTCGACCCAGTGCTTGCCAGCAGTTTGTGGTTCAGTCACTAGAGGTCTCTGCGGGCTGCACACAGAGGCCACCAACCTTGGGGTCTCTGGTGAGCAAAGACAAAGCTGAGACTTGGGCAGGAGAGAAATCTTTGGCTCACCTTGCTTGGTTCTGCCTGCCAGGCACAGTGGTTTGTGCTTAATAAGCCCTTTAGAAAGGTCCAAGTTCCTTCAGCTGTGCTGGTCCCACCAGCCCTGTGATTCAGCAGGTAGTGTTTATTAAACCTGTTTAATCTTTGTGTAGTGCTGGAAGAGCAGTGAGGAACTCAGCTTGAGGGGTGGCCTTCAGAAGCTGGGTAGCAAATACCACCAGGAGAAAATCAGGCAGAGGGCTCCTGGAAGGGCTGAAGCATGGTTCCTTCGGGAGGAGGTTTGGAGCTCACTGGAGGCCACAACCCAGGACACCCAGGAGCCCGCTCCATGGGAGCAATGTAGTGGCAGATCCATACTCAGCCACATCTTCTCATTGGTGCTTGTCAATATCCAAAGGGTGAGTGTCAGGAGGATGAGGCCAAGCTCTTCCCAGTGGTGCCCAGTGACAGGACAAGCAGCAATGGGCACAAACTGGAACACAGGAGGCTCCACCTGAACCTAAGGAAAAACTTCTTCAGTTTGAGGGTGGCAGAGCTCTGGAGCAAGCTGCCCAGGGAGGTTGTGGAGTCTTCTTTTCTGAAGGCATTCCAAACCTACCTGGATGTGTTCCTGTGTAATACCTCTGTGTGATCCTCATCTTCAGCTCTTGTCAATCAATATCCCCCACTCTCTCTCCCCTCCTCTACTCTCCCCTCTTTCTGCCAGGCAGTTTCCAGCCACTCTGCCCCAAGCCTGGAGCATTCATAAGGTTGTTGTGACCCAAGTGCAGGACCCAGCACTTGGCTTTGTTGGACCTCATCCCACTGACCTCATCCCATGGATCCAGCCTGGGCAGATCCCTTTGCAGAGCTTTTCTACCTTCCAGTAGATCAAGACTCCCACCTAACTTAGTGTCTAGCAGAAGAAAAGGCAGAGATCAGGAAAAGACACAAGCAGAGACACGAAAGGTCACCCAGTGTGGTAGCAAAGGGACCATCCTGCTTCACCAGAGCAGTTTGTGGCTTTTGGAGAATGCCAAAGAAAGAAAGACAGACAAGACAATTCAACTGCCAGCATTACCATGGAGTAATCAATGTCATATTAATTATGCTTGATGCTGTGGAGCCAAATGAAGTGACTCTCTGATTAAAAGCACAGCATCACCTCAATGAGAACAACCCTCACTTGTCACATCAGAGGAGGGTTTACAGCTTCCTTCCCCACCCTCTACTCTTTGAGTCCAAGTTCAAATTCAAGGGAAGGGTTGCTCAGGGATTAGGTCCAGATGTGGCTGATGTTTTAACTCTTACTTTCAGCAGTTCCCTCAGCGTGAAGGATCTGGGTTGTTCCCAGCATCCTCTTGTTTCCTTTGACACAACATTTGGGCACCATGTAACTCTACCATGGTGTCATTTCTAAATCCTACTGGCCAAGTCTGCAGGGCCAAGGGAAACCAGAGCTCCTGCTCACAGCTGAAGTTCCACCTCTGCAGTGCTTTATCACAGGATCACACAATGGTGGGGGTTGGAAAGGACCTCTGGAGATCATCCAGTCCAACCCCCCTGCCAAAGCAGGGTGACCCAGGGCAGGTCACACAGGAACACGTCCAGATAGGTCTTGAAAGTCTCCAGAGAAGGAGACTCCATAACCTCTCTGGGCAGCCTGCTCCAGGGCTCTGTCATCCTCACAGTAAAGGAGTTTTTCCTCCTGCTGAGGTGGAACTTGCTGGGTTCTAGTTTGTGTCCACTGTCCCTTGTGACTTGTGGAAGTTAGGACTTGCAGTGTGTTAGTGAGAGATGATAAGTGTGCAGTGCAGAGGCTCAAGGAGCAGTTATTGCACCACAATTCAGACCCATTCTTGCTCTGTCCTGATTTTGTTTGGCCTTCTGTCCAGCTCTGGGGTGCTTCAGCAAACCCATCTTTGCTTCAAGTTTCTGCCATTAAACTTCTGCATGGGTTTGTGTGCAGAATTGCCAGAGGGTTTGTGGCTTCTGCTGTCATACAGAGATTTGGCCTCTCTAGCATGGTAATTTGAGGGCAAAACCCAGCTTAAATGACATCCAGACTCCAGCTCCCTGCTTAGCTTTGCTGTGCCCTCATCACTACACCCATGGGTTTTACAGTTTGTGAGTTGAATGGAAAATTACCAGAGCCTTTGGAGGGAAGGTTTGGGTTTAGGGGGGGTAGGATGAAAGCTTAAACCCTCCCCAGAATGTTGCATCCACTCATGATTCACTGGTGATTCACCCCTATTTGAGAGAAAACTCCTCCTAGGTTTTGAAGGAAGGTTCTGATCTGCTCCTAGCACACCTCACTCCTGGGCACTATGCCATACCTTGTCCCTTGAGACAGGAGCTAAGTATTTGCTGTCTCACTGGGAAATTGCTCCTGGTTTCTCTAGCTGAAGCCAATTCTCCATCTCCATCTCTTTAATTGGATAGAAGGACATAGAACTAGATGATTCCTCACCCACCTTCAGGTGGACAATAGCACTGCACTTGGAGCCAGCCTTTCTGCAGCTGAATGAACATTTTGGTTACTGGTTTAATCTCCAGTGAATGGTCCCCACAGGCAGGAACCCCATGGACCTGTGCTGGGAAGAGTGCACATCATAGGCAGCAAGGTGGAGCAGGATTGGGGTAGACTCTCACCCTACAGCCACCCAGCAAGGTGTTTCCAGCCTGAGAGTCTGAGCCCTGCAGAGCTGCTGAAGGAGCTGGAACCTAGTTTGCTGCCTCACTCAGTAAAGGTTTCCTCCCTTCCCTCTGCCAGATCCAAGCAGCCACAGCTTCTCCCAGCTGCTGGGAAGACTCCATCTCAGGAAACAACGCATGGAAGATGCCTGGGGGAGCTGTTCCTGCCTGGAGAGAAAGCAAAGCTGCTGCTGCAGCACACTGTTTGGTGCAGGATGGGAAGTGCCTTTCTTGCTTCTCCAGTGAGAAACACCCCGAGAAGCATCCCTGCTGAGCAAGCCCAAGCCAGGCTCCTTGGTCATGCAGCACTGCAGTTGGTTCTGGATGCCTGCTGCCTCCACAGGCCAGGACAGCAATTAAGAGCCAGCTTTGTAATTGTTATCTGACAAGGAACCCCCAGTATAGTAGCAGATCTGCACCTGCACCTTATTCACCTCAGTGTACATTCCTAGCTGTGTCCTGCACTGGGGCAGATCCACATCACCCAAGAACTGATGACCTCCTTGGCTCTGGCTACAATTTGTGTCCTTCCCAATCTCTCTCTGTGTGGCTTTTGCCTCTCTCTTTCATGCTGAGGGAACAACCCAGCTCTAGCAGCCCTGAGATGTGGGGTAGGGAGTGAGAGGGCAGATGGTGGGGCCAGGACTGCATCCCACAGATGCAGCAGAGCATCTACCTTCCCAGGGACATGCCCCAGGTTTAGCAAATGTAAAGTCCTGCACCCTCAAAAGCTTTCAGATGGCACAAGTAGGGTTTGTGCCTTTTGTTCTTGGAAGAATTAGGCCACAGCACCTCTGACAAAGAGCTTAGCAGGCAGTGATTGAAAGGAGCCCATGGCAGGGTGCTGCTGGGGGGGTGGGGAGGAGGATTGTGTGTGTGATGTCAAATCATGTGTTCTGTGGGACAGGGCTTCAGGGAGCAAAGGTTCTTGCCTGCTTTGGAAGGCAGTTTTTCTGGTGAGCTGCAGGCAGCAAAGCAGGGTGTTTGCTGAAGTTTACAAAGGGCTGTCATTGCTCTGCTATGTAATTTTAAAATAAACACATTTTAGTCATTAAACACACACTCTTCAAGCCTCAGTAAGAACATCAGCTCGTTAGTCAAGCTTTAATTCTTCTGGTATGAGGTTACGCCTCAGCTAAGGCACGTTGCAAACAAGGGGTGGTTGGTGGGGGGGGTGGATTTTCCAAGGACAGTTTTCTTCTGATAACCTCTAGCAGATCAGGAGACCAAACTCCACACCCTACCCACGTGCTTTGCACATATTGGTTTTGCTCTTCTGGTTACTATTATTTATGACACAACTCAAGAGAGGACCAGGAGATGTAATTGATCTCTCAAGATTCCTTTGAGCTCTCCGTTTCCATGGGTCTATGAATTGTTCCAGGAACTGTCCCTGAACTCTTGGAGTGGGTCCAGAGGAGGCCATGAAGGTGATCAGAGGGCTGGAGCAGCTCCCCTATGGGGACAGGCTGGGAGAATTGGGACTGTTCAGCCTGGGGAAGAGAAGGCTCCAGGGAGACCTCAGAGCAGCCTCCAGTACCCAAAGAGGGTTACAGGAAAGCTGGGAAGGGACATTTGACAAGGGCTTGTAGGGAGAGAACAAGGGGCAATGGCTTTGAGCTGGAAGAGGGGAGATATAGACTGGAGATTAGGAAGAAATTCTTTCCAGGGAGGGTGGTGAGACACTGGAACAGGTTGCCCAGGGAGGTTGTGGCTGCCCCCTCCCTGGAGGTGTTCAAGGCCAGGCTGGATGAGGCACTGAGCAACCTGGGCTAGTGGGAGGTGTCCCTGCCCATGGCAGGAGGGTTGGAGCTGGATGATCCTCAGGGTCACTTCCAACCCAAACCATTCTAGAATTCTATGATTTTAATTCTTTTTTTAATACAAAAATCCAAGAGGGAGAGCAAACCAAGGCTGGGCTTGTACATGTCACAGATCACAGACAATGAGGAGAATCTTTTCTCTGTGGGCATCCCTCCCCTGACCCTCTTGTTTCATTTCCTGTGAACTGGTCCTGCTTCTCTGGGTGTTCAAGGGCAGATTGGATGAGGCCTTGAGCAGCTGAGGCTAGCTAAGAGGCATCCCTGCCCATGGTGGGGAGGTGAGAAGATGACCTCTAAGGTCCCCTCCAACCTGAGCCATTCTATGAACATCTTCAACATACCAAGAGCTGTTGATTTCTGAGTGCTTTACTGGGAAGCTGATCTGTGTCCAGCTGCAATCCCACCTATGCAGTCCACAAAGGACTGAGGAGGGGGGAGGTGGAAAAGTCTTGTGAAGATGGGGCATGTGGTGGAATATATTTCATCTCTCTGAATGTAATGACATTAATTTAATTAAAAATCCAGGCTGGTGGGTACAATTTATAGGCCAACTTGACTAATATTGTTCTGCTTATGTAAGCAGAGAAATTAATTAAAACTTTGAAGCTTGCTTGTTGGCATAATGCAAGCTTGTTTTATGCTGGTGAGAGATTAGGGAGACCTTCTTGGTGGGCTTTTTTTTTTTTTTTTAATAGAAAGGGAGACAAACCCTCCCTGCCCAGCTTCTGGAAGCAGAGAGTGGTTAATTAAAATCAGTGGAGAAAGTAACAGTGGGAAAATGAGAGCAGCAAGAAATGTTTTTGTTAATATGTTAACATGTTTGTGCCTGGGGAGAGTCAGGAGGAGTCTGACACTGGCTCTGCTGGGTGTGAGAGATAAATGGGAGCCCCAGGGGAGCAGCCCACACCTGGAGCACTGGGGGCAGTGTTGGTCCCTGCTGTACAAAAAAGGGGACAGGCTGGAAAGTGTCCAGAGAAGGGCCCTGAGAAGGACCAGAGGAGAGGCCCTGCCCTGTGAGGAAAGGCTGAGAGAGCTGGGGCTGTTCAGCCTTGCAAGAGAAGGCTTGGGGGAGACCTTTTCACCACGGATCAGCAGCTACCGGGAGGACGGAGACTCCCTTTTCACAAGGAGTCCCATGGAAAAGACAAGGGGTGAAGGGGACAAGGTACTGCTGGGGAGATTCCCTTTGGACTCCAGAAGAAAATGTTTCCCCATGAGAACAGCTGGACACTGGAATCCTCTCCCAAGGGAAGCAGTGGAGTCCCCTGCATAGCACAGTTGAAGATTCAGCTTGGCAGGGTGCTGGGCCAGCTCATTTCAACCACACCATCACCTAAGGAAGGTTGGAGCAGATGTTCCTTGGGGGTCCCTTCCAACCTGGGATTCTGGGACTCTGTGATTTGTTACAGGAGCTGGGGTAGGATGTGCTGAAAGAGGGCTTGGAAGCAGGGGAGCAGAGGGGTGGGGAGTGAGCTGCCAGTGTCAGCATTACAGGATGCTGTAGGTGTTGAGTTGGACCAGGCACAGCCCAGTAGCAGCACTGTCATCACTGCAGCTGGACTCACTGATCTTAAAGGTCTTTTCCAACCAAAATGGTTCTGTGATTCAATGATTCCATGATCTTGTGCCAGCAAGGTCTGCCCACAGGGCACTCCATTCAGCCACAGAATCACAGCTCCTGCTGTCCAGCATCTTTACCAGCACCACAAGCCCTCCAAGCAGAGGTGGGCATAAAGAAACCTCCCCAACATCTAACTTTTGCTCCAAGCATTTGTTCTGGTGTCAAGGAGGACTCTGAGGTTAGCTGTCCCTCTGTTTGTTTTCCATCCTGGGATGCTGTGTGATCTCTTTAGAAGCCTGGAGATGCAAACCTCAGCTTTGTCTTCAGCAGTTTGTGCAGGTGGCAGTGACTGATGCCTTATGGAGGAACACCCCAGGAGATGTCTGTAGCTGAGTGTTTGTCTGGGTATTGGGCAGCAGCACTTGGATTCAGCTGGTTTCTATTATTCCACATGTCAGGAAGAACATTTGCACTTCCAGGCCACTAGATGATGGTGGTACTGTAATTACAGCTGCATCTTAATGAACATTCCCACATGAGTAAAAGATCAGCATGATTCTTCTTTGGCTTTTTAACCAGTGGACTGTGGTCTCATCTCATTACAGCTGCTTTCTGCACCAAAGCAAAGCATCCACTCTGACAAGTGAAGAAGAGAAACAAGCACAGGGCATCAGGTCACCTTTTTCACATGAAAATGTGGAGTTGGTTAAAGGATGATGAAGAGTCTCTGAGCATCACTGTGTTGGCAGAATTGGGCCCGTAATAGGAGGGCTGTGAGTTTTCAGCCTTCACTTCATGCCTCTAGTAGGTCTGAAACAGTTTGATACACTTGCAACTGAGGACCACAAATGGAAGATGTTGGGCATGTGATGATGTCTTTTTGCACATGGGAAAACAATCTTTGTGTGCAAATCATAGTATTTTGCATTAGCTCAAGACCTGAAGGCCACAGGTGGATGGTCTTCATATGAGCTTGGAGTCCCAAATGGTGCAAAGCCAAGTTGAAACCTTGTTTGTGATCTGCTCAAGGTGCAGGGCAGCTTTTCAGCTGGGCTGCTGCCCTTCACTCCTCATGCCATGGGCTGAACCAGGAGCCTCAGGATGTGAACAAGAGCACTGCCTTCATAGAATCAGAGAATCATGGAATTGTTTTGGCTGGAAAAGTTCTTTTAGGTCATCATGTCCAACCATTTTCTAACTCTACTAAGTCTGGTGCTAAACCATGGCCCTCAGCACCACATCTCTCCCTCTTTGAAACACCTCCAGGCATGGGGATTCAACCACCTCCCTGGGCAGCCTGTTCCAGTCTTTGAGAACCCTTTCAGGGAAGAAGTTTCTCCTGATGTCCAACCCAAACCATGGTTTTCTGTAAGGTTTGAACGCTGCAGAGAGTGCAGGCTGTGAAATCTGTTCATAATGACAGGTTACAAGTTAGTACCACAGTGGCTGTGAGCAACCTGACCCCAAGTTTGAGTCATAATAAAAATAATAGTAGGCAGCTACACCCCCTGATTTTAGCTCCTGCAGTGCCAGTCGTCCAGGGGACGCAGGGCTGTGGCCACACGTTGCTGACTGGTTTGGCTCCTTCTTGAAAGCTGAGTGCTGAGTTGATTTGGCAGTGAAGTAAAACTACAGCTTCTTTTTATAGCAGTCTCAAACTAGACCCACATGGCAGGCTAGGTGACAGAACCAGCAAGCCCCAGCTTCTCACCAAACACTCCAAAGAAGGGACCAGTGAGCTGGTTGTGAAGGATTCAGCTGTTTCCATCATTAGCCACTGGGCTGTGGTTGAACAAAGGCATCTTCCCACTTCATGCAGTGGAACTTTGACATCTCTGAGCAGCCTCATCTAGTTGAGGATACCCCTGCTTACTGCAGAGGGGGTTGGACTAGATGACCTTTGGAGGTCCCTTCCAATCCAGACCAGTCTATGATTCTATCACAGACACATAGATTCATTGAATGGCTTGGATTGGAAGGGATCTTCAAGATCATCGAGTTCCAAGCCCCCCCAGCATCAGCAGGGATGCCTTCCACTAGACCAGGTTGCCCCTTGGAGGTCCTTTCCAGCCCAAGCCATTCTATGATTCTATAAGAGGCAAATGAGTGTAAATTCAAACTGCCTTAACTCACTTTTTTGCCCATTCCCTGGCCTTGTGATTTTAGGGCTTCCTCCACTATGGTGTGTGTCCAGCCAGCAAGTGTATGAAGAGACACATCTGAAAGCAGATGTGCCAACCTCAGGAGAGCCCAGATCTCATCAATCCATGGCCAACTCCATGATTTGGGGCCTGGGAAATATCCTCTCTTAGAGTTAAACCTGATTTTTTGGTGACTTCCCATTTCCCTGAGGGAAAAGTTTAACTTGCAGAAGCTGAAAATGCAAGTTCTGGAGGTTCTGCTGGGAGGATGAGAGCTTTGGTCACATGCAAGGGCTCTCTTCCATGCTATCTGTTTCTGGTTTGTTTGCTTTGCACAAAACTCAGCCACATTGGCTACAGCAGCAGAACACCCTCTTCATGTTAAAAAAACCCTGGCTTAGCCTCCTGAGAAACTGGCAGAAGAAGCTGTCTTTGCCCTCCCTTAAATTATATGCTCTGTGCTCCCCTGCTGCCATGATAAAATAAAATGAAAAAGAATCTTCTCAATTTTTCTTTCAGCAGTGTGTTAAAGATATGGTCGGGTCAGCCTTGGTGGGGAGGTAGCAGATGACTAATAGCTGTGGGTTTTAATTAAATGTTATCAGAAGAGGATGATAGATTAGCCCTGCTACCCCCTGCATTTCCCAGAACATTTCAAAATTGCTTTTTGAAAAATGGACTTAAAAAGGAGAAGAAGAAAAAAAACCAAACCAAAACAAAACAAAAAACCAAAACAACACCAGAAACCCAGCAATATAAAATAAAAAGGGGAGGTGATGGAAAGCATAAAACGATGATGGGAATTTCTTGTCCTTCTTGCTTTCTGTCTGTCAGGGAAGGTAAATCTTGTTCATTTCATAGAACCATAGAATCCTAGAATGGTTTGGGTTGGGAAGGACCTTCAAGATTATCTAGTTCCAACCTTTTGCTGTGGGCAGGAGCACCTTGAACAGCTTGCTCAAGGCTCCATCCAACCTGCCTTTGAACACTGCCAGGCTTGGAGCCTCCACAGCTTCTTTGGGCAAACTGTTCCAGTGCCTCACCACCTCCATGGGGAAAGAATTTCCCCCTCATGTCTCATCTCAATCCAGCCCAAGAAGGCCAGTGGTCTCCTGGCGTGCATTGAGTGTGACCAGCAGGTCAAAGGAAGGTTCTCCCCTGGGTCTACTGTGCCCTAGTGAGACCACAGCTGGAATGTTTTGTCCAGTTCTGGGCTCCCCAGTTCAAAAGAGACAGAAAACCTCTGGAGAGAGTCCAGTGGAGGCTGGGAAGATGCTGAGGGGGTCTGGAGGAAAGGCTGAGAGACCTGAGGCGGTTTACCCATGAGAAGAGGAGCCTCAGAGGGGATCCTATTAATGTTTATCAATATCTGAAGGGTGGGGAGCAAGAAGAAGAGGCCAGGCTCATTTCAGTGGTGTCCTGTGATAGAACAAGAGGCAATGGATATAAACTGGAACACAGCAAGTTCCATCTCAACAAGGGGAAAAACTTCTTTATTGTGAGGATGCTGGAGCTCTGGAGCAGGCTGCCCAGAGAGGTTGTGGAGCCTCCTTCTCTGGAGACTTTCAGGACCCACCTGGATGTGTTCCTGTGTGACCTGCCCTAGGTGATCCATTTTTGCAAAGGGATTTGGACTTGATGATCTCCAGAGGCCACTTCCAACCCATACCATCTTATGTTTCAATGATTCTATGAAACCTGTGCTACTCCATGAGCAGCCTGGGCTAGTTGGAGGTGTCCCTGCCCGTGGTAGAGGGATTGGAACCAGATGATCTTGAAGGTCTTTTCCAACTCAAGCCATTCTGAAGTTCTATGAAAACCAGAAGAAACTGTAGGAATTGGTATTTCCTTGATTTTTTTTTTTTCTCCTGGACCTGGACTGAAGATATTTTGAGCACCTCCAAAATGCTACTTCAGGAGTGAAATAAAGGGGAAAAAGCTGCTAAATGGCTGGGAAAAAAAAAAAAAAAAGCCTGCGTCAGAGTTCAGCTACTTTGCATTAAGGCTGGTGACACAAACAGAGAGGCCTTGTGCTGCTGCCAGGATGTCCTATGGCCAGTGACAGAAACATGGGCAGTTCTAAATTAAAAGACCATTTCTCTATGAATTTATCACCCTGGCACACACAGGGCTAACTATTTTCCAGAACCTGGCTACTGAGCCTCTGAGAGCTGAGGGGGTTTAAAATCTTCTGGAGGAAACACAGTGGCTCTCCTGATGTGATGGATTTGGCCTCATGAAAGGGCATTTTGTTTAGGTAGTGCATGGAAACCTTAGAAAGTGCCTATGGACACAGATAGGATCCCTGGGGGAAGGGCACCAGACCTGGGTGGAGGAAGAGGTGTAAATCAAGGAGCCTGCCCTGCAGCTTCCAACTGCAGGGTCTGTGGAGAGCCCTGAGAAGGCAGGAGGAGGTGTGAGCACTTTTGCTTCACCTAACAAGGCATGTGGCATCTGCATTCATGCTGCACTAGCATGAGCTCAGGTTTGCATCTCATTTTTCACTCTGCCATGCTGTGGGTGAGATTCTGAGCTGGACTGTGTTGGTGTAACTAAGAGAAAAGCCTTTGGGTTCACAAGAGTGACTTCAGATGTGAAGTTCCATGTTCAGGATGCAGACTGGACTCTGTTGCAGTCCTGAATCATCATAGAATCATAGAAAAAGCCTTCTAAGGTTAAGTCCAACCATCCACCTAAGGCCCCCATGGTCATTAATCCATGTCCCCAAGTGCCACGTCCACACAGTTCTTGAACACCTGCAGGGGTGGGAACTCCACCACTTCTCTGGGTAGCCTGTTCCAAGGCCTGACCACTTTTTCAGTGAAGAAATTCTTCCTAATATCCTCCTCTGGAGCAACTTGAGGCCATTTCCTCTCGTCCTGTCTTCATGATTTCTCCTTGCCCAGGCCCTCGCAGAATTCTTGACTAATGCCTCAAAATTACATTTTCCTTTTGTAAAACCCAACGTGGATCTCTGTGCTTTCAGGGCATGACTGGAAGAGTGACTATGAAGCTAATTCCTTTTCTTTATCCATTTTAACTGGTTAGCCATGGAAGGCAGTGGCTTTCTTCTTCTCCAGCACAATTAGCAGGAACATGTTTGCTGTGCAGAGATTGATTCTGACAGAGGAAGCTGATACTTCCCTAACGATCTGTGCTTCTGAGAGAGGATGAAGCATCTCTCCCCTGACAAGCACAGGTTTTTGGATGAGAAATTATTGTTTTCTTTAGTCTCTTTCTGACAGACCCAACAAAGTGATTGAAATGGGTCCAGCTCTCTGTGTTCTCAACAAGTGTAGCAATGACCTCTTCTCCTTGTAGCATCCAGGGTGGTGCTTGTAAGTTTGGTGATAGGAACTGATAAGGGAGGTTAGCCTGGGAGGACTTCAGACTGTTTGCTGGCCACTCTCAAGCTGCTTTATCTGCTGCAGCAAGCTGTTGTGTAAAAGTTTGGGATTTGGATCTTAATCTACAGAGTTAGCTGTCTTTAAAGAGAACTGGCTCCAAAGCTGCTGCCCAGAGCTCCATACAGAGAGGGAGCTAGGTGAGAAATCTGGAAATGTCCTGTTGCTGATTGCTGGTTGTCTTGTCTGGAAACTGTAAGTTTTCTTCCAACCCAGATCATGCTAGGATTCTATGATTCCTTGTGAAAGCCCTTTTGGCAATGGCACATACAGATGCAGCAGTCTGAGCATAGAATCAAGGAACAGAAAAGAAAAATGGAATGGAAAAGACCTCTAAGACTGAGTCCAGCCATCAACCCAACACCCCCATGGTCATTAAACCATGTCCCCAAGTGCCATGTCCACATGTGTTTTGATGGTGACTCCACCACCTCTCTGGGCAGCCTGCTCCAATACCTGACCCACGACAGATCTGGGGCTCGGTGAGGATCAGGAAACTTTTTATTGCTGAGAATATTTGAGGGGCAAAATAAAAAGAGCAAATTGCAGTGCTGCTTCTGCTTTGGATGTCAGCACCTGCTGCATCTCCTGTCCCACCAGCAGTGAGTGTTTTCTGTTGGGCAAGAGGGAGTCATCTCCAGGGATGGTGACTCCATCACCTCTCTGGATAACCTATTGCGCATGGTGGGGGCCAGGCTGGCTCCATCGGTGTCCTCAGCCTTAGGTGATGGATCAGGCAGTGTGCTGCATGGGTCAGAGTTGTCCCTAATTTCTGAAATAAATCTGAAAAAAAGATGTTCTGAAATTAAAAGGGAAATGCTAAGGAATGCAACTCATAGGAGCAATGCCCCACTGAGGACCTGATGGGTAGTTACCAGAGGGAGGATGTATGGTGTGGGATCTGTGTGACTCTTGCAGGCTGGTGGCACCGACTGACAACTCCTGATCCATGCAACACTTCTCAGTGAAACCCTCTGATGGGTCATGGATCCCTCCTGGACTGACAATCCCTCATTCATTTCTCTTTTTTGGTTGTTCTTATTGTCATGAAATGGGACAGATGCCACCTGCTTGTGTTTTCTGAACCAAAGCAGGCTGGGGACCATGGAATGACTTTCATTCACCCCTGCACACACACTGGACAAGTGGTGGCACCTACAAACCTCATCTCCTTAATTTACACTTCTTCATTTACACTCAATTTACACCCCCTTATTTACACCATTTTTTTTGGGGTGGGGGCCATGGTGGTGTTAGGTTGATGGTTGGACTCAATGATCTCGCAGGTCTTTTCCAACCAAAACAATTCTAGGATTCTACGACAGATAAATCTCTGAGCTAGTCCCTGTGAAAGAGCAAACAGCACAGAATGCACCAGGGTTTCAGTATTTCCCCTTTGGGCATCTTTACCTCAAATTTAAAAGCCATTATTAAGTATTGCTTTCACTTGATTTTATGTTTTAAAATAATGAAAGCTAATAAAATGGACTTTTTTTTTTCCCCCAAGGCCATTCAGTTTTAAACATAATAAATCAAGCTGTGGAGAGAGAGAGAGAGATAGTGGGTGTGTGTGTATGCCAAATGCAACTCAAATTAATACCTTGAATGGTTTACACTATTATAAAATGTGGGTTTATATATATATATATATATAATATATGTATATATACACACACACACACATATATATATATTTAATGCCAGCTTGATTAATTGCTCCCCTAACTGAACATTCAGCCTGCTACTGTGACAAAATGTTTTGTGGGTTGACTGGGTGATGGATTATTAGAAAGAGCTGAGTAATTAACTCTGCTGGGAGCCTTATATCAGGCACTGGGGTTCAAACTAAGCCATGAGGATTTGGTGTTAGAAATGAACCAAATGCCAAGGGGGGGTGGGGGGGTGGGGGGGGGGTGTTGAATCATACCTGGGGTAAAATCCACCCCACTGGAGTTCCCGTGGGTTCTCCTCGTGCCTTCTGTTTTCACTTGCACAGAGCAAAGGTGAAGTCTGTCAGGCCAGGCTGTTTGAAAGCTTGAATGATTAAGTATTATCACTGTTTGTAGAGTCATTCTTCACATGTTTTCAACAGCAAACAGTTTATTAAATGTCTGGCAAACTTTCACCAAGAAATGCCCAGCTGTGATTTCTGGCCCCCCACCCCCACTGCAATTCCTCACTGTGGTTTTTATCCTGAGCACCTCTGCAAGACAGGGAAGGGAAAGAGAAAAAAATATCTCTCCCCACCCCCAAATAAATAAATCTCCCCACCCCCCAGGTGATTCTGCTTTGGCAGAGGGGTTGGACTAGATGATCTTGCAAGGTTCCTGCCAACCCCTAACATTGTGTGAATCTGTGCATAAATAAAAATAAATAAACACTGAGACTCCAAATGTAAAAAATAACCATCAATAAAGGCAGACTCAGAGGCTGATACCCAAGACTAGGTTCAGTTTTGGGCTCCTCACTCTGAGGAGGACATTGAGGTGCTGCAGCTGGTCCAGAGAAGGATGGTGAAGGGTCTGGAGAACAGGGCTGGTGAGGAGCAGCTGAGGGACCTGGGGTTGTTTAGTTTGGAGAAGAGGAGGTTGAGGGGAAACCTCATTGCTCCCTGCAACTCCCTGAAAGAGGTTAGAGTGAAGTGGGGGTTGGTCTCTTCTCCCTAGTAACAAGTGACAGGATGAGAAGAAATGGCCTCAAGAGACATCAATCTGCATTGCACAATGTTGTGGAGCAAACAGTGCTGGAGTGAAAGCAAGGTCACCTCATCTCCTCATCTCTGCTGTATTCCCTTTGCTCCTCTCAGCAAACAGAGATGATTTGTGTGTGTGTGTGTGTGTGTGCACAATTTGCCAACACAAGAACTAGAAGGCTTCATTCTGGGGGGGTTGTGTCTGCAAAGTTCTCCTGCTACTTTATGAAATGAAGTCCAGCTGGGACTCAAATGGCAAGTGACATATCAAATGGCTTCTTAGCTAAGGGGCAGCATCCCTCCCCCTGGGATGTGGTCAGAGGATAGTGAAAAACTGATTTAGGAGAAATTGGAGAAAATAAAGCTTCCAGGTAGGATTTATTAAACTTATTTATTCTTTTCCTCTAGTTTCATTCCAGGTCACTTCCCAAAGTTTGTAGCTGCTACCTACCATCCTGACTGGTGCTGCTTAAGCTCAGGTGATAGCTGGACAAAGTCATCGGATTATAATTGGTCTATCAGGCCACTGTAACTGGTGTGGTACCCATGGCTTTGTAGTCCTGGAACTGTGCTAACCAGGCCACTCCAGGTGTGGCTCTGGGTGGGAGTTACATTACCCTAAGGGACTCTTTCCAGTTAATCTGATTCTTCTCCAAGACCTAACACCACCATGGCCATTAAACCCTGTCCCTTAGAAAAAAATTCTTGTCCTCTCGGATTGCTCCTCTCTACCTGTTGAACCCCCAAACAGCTGAAGTTGGTCCCTCCTGAATCCTGAAAAAGCCCAAACCCATTCAATGAGCTGAAATCATAGAACAGTTTTGGTTGGAAAAGCCCTCTAAGATCATCCAGTCCAACCATCAACCCACCACCACCATGGCCATTCAACCACATCCCCACGTGCCATGGCCACAGGTTTCTTGAGCACCCCCCAGGATGGTGACTCCATCACCTCCATGGGCAGCCTGTCCCAATGCCTGCCTAGACTCTGGCTGCCAACACAGAGCCCCAGACTTGTTTTCTGTTAAAGTTTGGTGGATTCAGTGCTGGGAATTTGCTTCCACCCATGCCAGAGGTAAAGGGATTATCTGTGAAGCCCTGAGCGCAGCTCCACACTCTTCCCAAAGCTCAGGGCAGGCTGGGCTGAGGTTCAGACCTCTGCAGCTGAAAAGTGTTTAAATGGGAACGTCCATCACTGGGGGTGAATGGGAAGTCCATCACTGGCCCTTTGGAAAGGCAGAGGGATGACTTGATCAAAATGCTGCTTTGTCATATCTGCTTCATAAAAATTTGCCCCCTCCGGGCCAATCCGGCCTGGTGTCAATGGTGCACGCCAAGCACAGCCTTGTCTTGGGGAGTGCAGCACAAAGCCTGAATTTCACAGCCTTCAAACAGCAGTGAAAAATCACCAGGAACTTTCTCCTGGGCTCCGGGATCTCCCTAGCAACCGCAAGCCAAGCATACTGTAATTCAATTTATGCCTTCAGCTCCTTCAGGAGGCTCTGCTTTAAGATCTGTCACAGTCAACGTGCCTTGGGAAACTATTATGAGCTCCTGAACCTTTGACCAAGCAGAGAAAGTGAAGGGTTGGTATAAATCTCTGCAACATGTTTGGTCTGGGTCAGTGTTGGCCGTGTGGTACATTAAACATTCAGCCCCTTCCCTCCAGCTCCTTGGTGCTGGGTTTTGTGGTTGGTTTTTTTTTTTTTTTTCCCCTCTTTTTTCCTTCTTTTTTTTTTTTTTTTTTTGGCTTTGGGAACTTCACCCTGCATCTGTCATACTGTCTGCTCTGAAATAGGGCTTACCACCAACCTCCCCCCCCCTCCCTTTTCCCCCTCCCCAATAAAAATCAAAAGGGGGCACTGGGGGAAATGCCTCCGCTCAGCCAGAAGAATTGCTTTCTGTGGAAATGCAGTGCCATGGCCCTGGGCTCTTTGGGAGCCCTGAGTGTCATGGGAAAGATAAGCAGGAGTGACCTGGCAGGTTTGTGAATGTCTCAATCCTGGGACTTGAAGTGGGTTTAACAAAAGAGGGAAAGCTTAGCAGGAAAACACAAATGATAATGAACTGCTGGCTGTGTTTAAATAAGCCATCCCCAAATAGTTCTGCAGCCAACATTGTCCAGTTGCTTGAGTCAAAGTGAGCTTTGTGGGGTTGTAATTTTCAGGGCTGTTTGCTCAGGAGCCCTCTGTGAGCATCTCGAATAATAATAATAAAAACCCCAACCAAACCCTTACTGGTTCCTGCTTTAACTGTTTTTAAATTGAAATTAGCACTGAGTCCCAGCATGGTGGAGGGGTTGGAAGGGATCTCTGAAGATCATCTAATCCAACCCCCCTGCTAGAGCAGGATCACCTGGAGTAAATCACCCAGGAACACATCCAGGTGGAGGTTGGAATGCCTCCAGAGAAGGAGACTCCACAACCTTTCTGGGCAGCCTGGTCCAGGGCTCTGCCACCCTCAAAGTGAAGAATTCTTTCCCTTATGTTTAGAATCCCAGATTCCCACATTGCATCATGATGGAAGGGGCCCTCAAAGGTCATCTTGTCCAGCCCCACTGCAGTGAGAAGGAACACCTCCAGCTAGATCAGGTTGCTGCTTACATGGAACCTCCTGTGTTTGTGTCCACTGCCCATTGTCCTGTTAACAGACACCACTGAGAAGAGGCTGGCCCCATCCTCCTGGCACTTGGCCTTTGGATATTGATCAGCACTGATCAGATCCCCTCTCAGGCTGCTCTTCTCTAGGCTCAACAGTCCCAGGTCCCTGAGCCTTTCCTCCTCACAGGGATGTTCCAGTCTCTTCAGTATCTTACTTGCTCTCTTCTTGACTCTCTCCAGTATTTCCTTGTCCTTCCTGAACTGGGGAGCCCAGAACTGGACCCAGCTGAGCTGCAGCTGTGTTGTGAGACGTGGAGCAGCAGCTGGCAGAGTACCTGTGGGAAACTCCACCAGTCTGTGCACAGGGAGGGCCTGGTGCTCAGTGCAGGGCTAGGTTTGATCTCAGCAGTCTTTCCTCACGCTGCTTACTGTGACCATAGTGATGTTTTCACTCCTGCTCTTTGCTTTGATCTCAGGGACACTTTGTCATGCAGGCTGGGGATGGTATTTGGCCAGGAGGTATCTACTCTCAGAGAGCAGCAGCCTGCAGCCTTTTCCAGCACTTGCAGAAGTATTGAGATAAGGACAATCTGAACCTTTCTTCATGGCTAAGTGGAGACTTGGCATCATTTTATGCTGGAAGAACCTGCTTTGACTTTTGGGGGTTTGGCATTGCAGAAGTGGCTGCTGAAAGGCAGACAAGGCTGCAGAGAACCCACACAGCAATGTGTAAAGCCATGGAAGCTGCAGTGGTAGGACTTAGGGCAGCAGAGCTGGAGCAAATGGCAGGGAAAATAAAATATGGGTTTGAGTTCTACCTTTCCCCAGCATTTCTGCTTCTTCCATTTCATTCTGCTTGTTGGCCATGCAGATCACAGAGTCAGAGAATCATGGCATTTTTTGAGTTGGAGAAAACCTCTAAGATCACTGAGTCCAACCATCAACCCAACACTACCATGGCCATTAAACCATGTCCCCAAGTGCCATGGCCACAGGTTTCTTAAATACCTCCAGGGATGGGGACTCCACCACCTCCCTGGGCAGCCTCTTCCAATCCCTGACCACTCTTGCTGCAAAGAAATTTTTCCTAATCTCCAACCTAAACCTCCCCTGGCACAATTTCAGACCATTCCCTCTTGTTCTATCACCTGATACTAGGAAGAAGAGACCAACCCCACCCTCACCCCAACCTCCTTTCAGGGAGTTGTAGAGAGCCAGAAGGTCTCCCCCTCAGCCTTCCCTTCTCTGGGCTGAACAACCCCAGTTCCCCCAGACCTGTTCTCCAGACCCTTCCCCAGCTGTGTTTCCCTTGTCTGGACCTGCTCCAGCCCCTCAGTGTCCTTCTTGGAGTGAGGGGCTCAAAACTGAACCAAATCTCAGTCTTAGATCTGAGCCCCAGCCCTTTGCCCTGTTTCTGTGTGCAGTGTCTGGGACAAGGAGGGCTTGGGTGCAATAAGATCCCACTACAGTCCAGCAGGAGCACAGTTACTGGTGGAACACCCCTGGTTCCCACGAGAGCAGGGCTGTCTGTCATCCTCCTGTCTCCCTTTGAGTGAACTCCTCCCTGTGCAGTCAAAGGGAGAGAGCAGGTGGAGGAAGGCAGCCCTGTTACTGATTAACCAGAGCTGACTGCTCTGCACCAAACTATCACAGCTCCTGGGCTGCTCAGAGAGACAGCAGCCAGAGGAACGTTTGGAACATCCCTTGAAGTGTTGGTGTCCCTGCAAGACCAGTTCTTGTGTGTGTAACAAACATGGACAGGTGAGGGGTGACCTGCTGCAAAGCAGCTCCATGGAGAAGGACCTGGGAGTGCTGCTGGACAAATGCACCAGGAGCCAGCAATCTGCCCTCATGGCCAAGAAGGTGTCCTGGGGAGCATTAGCAAGAGTGGGGCCAGCAGGTTAAGGTTCTCCTTCCCCTCTGCTCTGCGCTTGTGAGACCACATCTGGAGCACTGGATCCAGCTGTGGGCTGTCCAGCACAAAAGAGACAGGGAACTACTGAAGAGAGTCCAGTGGAGGCTGGGAAGATGCTGAGGAGCCTGGAGCATCCCTGTGAGGATGGAAAGCTGAGAGCCCTGGGGCTGTTGAGCCTGGAGAAGAGCAGCCTGAGAGGGGATCTGATCAGTACTCAGCAAGAGCTGAAGGGTGGGAGCCAAGAGGGTGGGGCTGGGCTCTTATCAGTGGTGCCAGTGATAGTACAAGGGGCAGTGGGCACGAACCAGGGCACTGGAGGTTTTGAACTCAAGGAAATCTTGTTTGCTGTGAGGGTGCTGGAGCCCTGCAGCAGGCTGTCCTGAGAGGCTGTGGGGTTTCCTTCTCTGGAGAATTTCAAAAGCCACCTGGACGTTGAGTTCCTATGCAATCTGCTCTAGGAGAACCTGCTTTAACAGGGGGATTGGACTGGATAATCTCCAGAGGTCCTTTCCAGCCCTCACCATTCTATGATCTGTGATTCCCACAGTGATGAAGAAGATCAGCACTTGGAAGCTGAGTCCATTTAGTTTGGATAGTCAATGTCCAGAAGCTGATGGTGCTGGGTACCTTTCTGAGCTGCCTATAATGAAGAGAGCAGAGGGCTGCCAGGGTTTGCCATTCCCATCCCCATCCCACAGCCTGCTCTCCATGGCTGCTCAGCATCCAGGCAGGGCAGGGGGGGGGATGCCTGGATGCTTCAGATCAAACCCTTGAGGCATTTACAAGGCCAGGGAAACAGGTTCCAATAGCTGCTTTGCACCAGCTGCTGGCTCCACATCAAGCGAAAAAAAGAAATAAATAAAATTAAATATCATTTATCTTTCTCTGGGGAGTTTACAGGCCAAGTTTTGAGGGAATTATCTTTTCCTGCATCTCCTGTTCGCTTGGCTGTATAAATACAATACCTGCTTGAGAAAGGAACAAGAGAGCTCCTTTCAGCCTCCCAGGGTTTCCATTCACAGGGACTTTATCTGACATGGCTCCTGATTAGCTGGGAACTTATCTCAGGCAAGAGGAGGGGTGGGGAGAGGGAGAGAAAGAGCCACTGAGATAAGCACCAAACAAAAGATGCTTGTCTCTGGGTGCTGCATGAAACCAGCCCAGTCTGAATTTGGGAGCAGCATTTGAATTTTAGAACTGAATTTGAATTATGGGTTGGAAAAGACCTCCAAGATCACCAAGTCCAGCCATCAACCCAACTGCACCATGGCCATTAAACCATGGCCCCAAGTCCACAGGTTTCTTGAACACCTCCAGGGTTGGTGTCTCCACCACCTCCCTGGGCAGCATGTTCCAATCCCTGAAAAAAATTGTTCTTAATGTCCAACTTCAACTTTCCCTGGCACAATTTCCTTGCCTTCTATCACCTGATACTAGGGAGAAGAGATCAACCCCCACCTCAATGAGGTCTCCCCTCAGCCTTCTCTTCTCCAGACCAAGCAACCCCAGGTCCCTCAGCTGCTTCTCACCAGACCTGTTCTCCAGACCTTTCACCACTTTTGATGTCCTTTTCTGGACACACTCCAACACCTCAATGTCTTTATTGTAATGAGAGTCCCAAAACTGAACCCAGTCTGGTTGACCTGAGAAATCTGAGGAGACAACTGGCCATTTAGAAATCCTCCACCTAGAAATCAGAAGACATCAAATGAAGTGAGGACACAAAGGTCGTGGTTTTCACCACCAAGGGGAGTTATCCCCAAAATATGAATTTATTCAGAAGTGTTCAGACAAAACTGTGAAGGAAAATTCTTTCCAGAGCTAGTCAATATAAACAGGAGGAAAAACTTCCTTCCTGCAAGGGAGATGGAGCTCTGGAAGAGGCTGTCCAGAGAAGTTGTGGAGTCTCCTTCTCTAGAGACTTTCAAAACCCACATGGACGTGGTCCTATGAAACCTGCTCTAGATAAGCTTTAGCCAAGGGGTTGGACTCCATGATCTCTGGAGATCCCTTCCAACCTCCACCATTCTGTGATTCTGTGACATGTCTGAGCTCTGGCCAGCAGAAGCTTCAGGTGCTGTAGGAGGTGTCATGCTTGTCTGCTTGAGGCTCCTGGCCACCTCTGATGGACACCAGGCAAGTTCTCTGCTCTCCATTATTACAGAATCCAAACTAGAAGCAGAAAATCTCACAAGATTGCCTGTGGGTTTGCAATAGAGAAGAAGAATAGCTTCATTTTCCATGCAGTGGAGCACAACATTCACTACTGGCTGGCTGCCTGCAAGATAGCTGGGTTTGGGATGCTCTACTCTGTGGTGTCCTACATTAATCAGGGATTTCCCCCTGCTGTAACCATGAAATTATTCCAGAGTAGCCCTGAAGGAGCAGTTGTTCCCAAAATAACCACCCCTGAGTAACCCCATGTGTGGACATTGCCATTCCTACTTCCCAGAATCTTCTGCTGGTGGACTAATCTGAAATGCTTCCTTTTCTTCCCCAATAAGAGTCTTCATGTCCATGTGATTGACTCACTCTTGCTGAACCCACCTCACCTTTAACTCGACAGATCCTTTGAGTGCAAGGGGGCCCAGTGGCAGAGGCTTGTGTGGTACCAGCTGGCACGTGTGGGTGAGTCCTCATTTCACCAGAATTAATAACCTTTTGTTCACAAATGGCCTCTGCTGGAGCCACTTGAAAGGCTTTGGGAAATCATGGTGGAGTAAGCAGCCTGATTTCCATTGCACAATCAGGAGAGATCTGAGGAGCAAACACGGAAGGCATCATTTTCTTAACTGGTCACTAACCTGAGATGTCCCATCTTGGGCAAAACCTCAGTGGAGGGGGAGAAGAGTCTGACTTTAAAGTAATGGTGAACATCATGGATTGATTCCCATCATCCTGAAAGGAATGTGGATTGAAGCTTGAGGAGGGGAGATTTAGACTGGAGATTAGGAAGAAATTCTTTCCAGAGAGGGTGGTGAGACACTGGAACAGGTTGCCCAGGGAGGTTGTGGATGTCCCCTGCCTGGAGGTGTTGGAGGCCAGGCTGGATGAGGGCTTGAGCAAACTGGGCTAGTGGGAAGTGTCCCTACCCATGGCAGGGGATTTGAACTAGATGGTCTTGAAGGTCCCTTCCAACCCAAACCATGAATCTATGAATCTCCACTAGGAAAACCAGATCCTCTGAAGGGTTCTCTGTTGCTGCCCAAGAATTAAGGTGAGAAAATTTTCTTGTAAGTCCTGAAGGTGTTGGCTTATAAACTGGTCATGCAGATATTCTTACTAGCGTCACTACTTTTCACTCCAAGGTGCAGGAGTGGGTCTAGAGAAGGACAATGAAGCTGGTGAAGGGTCTGGAGATCAGGTCCAGTGAGGAACAGCTGAGGGAACTTTGGTTGCTTTAGCCAGGAGAAAAGGGGGAGACCCTCTGGCTCTTTACAATTGCCTGAAAGGAGGCTGGAGCCAGGTGGGGTTTGGTCTCTTCTTCCTCATAACAAGTGATAGGATGAAAAGAAATGGCCTCAAGTTGCCCCAGGGCAGGTTTATGTTGGACATTGGAAGAAATTTCTTCCCTGAAAGAGTTCTCAAAGGCTGGAGCAGGCTGCCCTGTGTGGTACCTGCTCAGCTGCTCTTGGGCTGTGCTTTCTCCTCTGGGTCAGAGAAGGGGAGGGAGCTGGCAGGAAACAGAGGGCAGACTGCAGTGCTTTGGTGGGAACTCTTCCTTTTTTCCTATTTGGCAGGAAACAGGATCTGAAAAGCACTTGTTGGCCAGAGAGGGGATGGCCTGATCTCGCCCACCTGCCTAGCAACTTTGGGGAAGGTTTGGGAAGCAACACTAAGCCATTTTCTTTCACCCTCAGCCTTTTCCCCTTCTCCCAGGCTGCAGCCTGCATTGAATTTTGTCTCCTTCCCATTTTCTTTCTTCTGTTGCAACCCCAGTGGCATATCCTGGCACGTTGCAAAGTGAAGTCAGACTTTGGCAGCGTCCCTTCAGCTGTGATGAAAGTTACAACAGGGAGGGTGAGGAGAGTTTGATAACAAAAAGTCTCTGGAGGCTTTTTCATCTTTGAACCACTGGCAGTCCCAATAAACTCTTGTTTCTGTCTCAGCATCAACACTCACAACTCTGCAAGAAAAGAAGATGGAAGATAAAATAAATAGGAATTACTGCAGCAGATCCATTAGAAGGTTTTTCTTTTACTGGATTCCAACAAATTGTTTCAAACATATCCCAGAGTGTCTGCACTTGCAGGAATGTAAATACTCTGGAGGACAGATCACACAGGCACAGCATGTCAGGGGTACCAAGGATGGAGTCACACTTCTCCCCCTATTCTTCCTGGCTAAATCATAGGATTATGGAATTGTTTGGGTTGCAAAAAAACCTCTAAGACCTAAGACTCAACCCAGCACCACCATGGCCACTAAGCTGTGTCCCCAGGTGCCACGGCCACAGGTTTCTTGAACACCTGCAGGGATGGGGACTCCACCACCTCCCTGGGCAGCCTGTTCCAATCCCTGACCACTCTGGCAGTAAAGAAATTTTTCCTAACCTCTGACCTAGACCTCCCTTGGCACAATTTCACTCCATGTCCTCTTATTCTGTCACCTTGATACAAGGGAGAGGAGTCCAACCCTCACCTCACTCCAGCCTCCTTTCAGGGAGTTGTAGATAGCAATGAGGTGTCCCTTCAACCTCCTTTTCTCCCTCAGGTCGCTCAGCTGCTCTTCACCAGAGCTGTTCTCCAGACCCTTCACCAGCTCCATTGCCCTTCTCTGGACACACTCCAGCCCCTCAATGTCCTTTTCAGAGTGAGAGGCCCAAAACTGAGCAGATCAATGTACACATCAAATATAAATATCAGGATATTTACATTTGAGCAGAAAGCAGTCCATTTTTTTCCCCCCAAGCACTAATCTAAATAGCTGCTAGAAAAGAGAGAAGAAAAAAAACTTAACATTAAAGATGAGGCTGAACTCTGATGACCTCTGTGTGTGGTTATTTGACAATTCTGCTTCTCCAGCCAAGGTTTAAAAATGGTGCAGTCTTGCATCAGAGGGCAGCCTGCCCCATATTTCTAAACTGGGCTGCAGCACCAGACACAATCATTTGTCTTCTGTTTCTTCAGCTGGGTTTCACAGAGTAGAGAGGATGTCCTTGCCAAGGGACGTGTTTCAGAGTAAATAATGATGAAAAAAAACCCCACCACTGGCCCTTGTTTGCCAAAGTGCAGAGGTTTGCATTAATGTACAGAAGACTCTGGTGGTGGGGAGGGACTTTGGACAGGGGCTTGTAGGGATAGGATGAGGGAAAATGGATTGAAGCTGGAAAAGGGCAGATTTAGGCTGGAGATGAGGAAGAAATCCTTTCCAGTGAGGGTGGTGAGACACTGGAACAGGTTGCCCTGTGGATGTCCCCTCCCTGCTTGAGGCCAGGTTGGATGAGGAATTGAACAACCTGTTCTGGTGGGAGGTGTCCTGCTCATGGCAGGGAGGTTGGAACTGGATGATCCTCAGGGTCCCTTCCAACCCAAACCATTCTAGAATTCTATGATTTTAATTTTTTTTACATAGAAAACTCCAAGAGGGAGAGCAAATTTTCCTCTGAGTATTGAAGGTGGTGTGGTAGTGACAGTGACAATGGGGTGATGTTTTAAACTAAAAAAAGGAGATGTAGGCTAGAGACAAGGAAATTTTTGACACTGAGGATGGTGATACCTTGGCCTAGGTTGCCCAAAGAGGTGGGAGATGCCTCATCCCTGGACACATTTCAGGCCAGGTTGTTTGGGGCTCTGAGCAGCCTGCCCTAGCTGCAGATGTCCCTGTTGCCTGCTGGGGGCTGGACTAGATGAGCTTGAAAAGTCCCTTCAGCCCAAACCATTTCATGTTTCTGTGATCCCATTTTCCTTGTGAACTTTGCTAGCACTGCCCAGCAGTGGCTGGCAGATTTTGCCCTGTAGCTCTCTTGGGCACCAGGTTCTTTAGCAGAAGTCTCTGAGCTGAGTAATGAACCCAGGACAGGGTGACATCAGCCCAGGTTGGAGAGGGGAGAACGCTCTCAGGTTCTCTGTGTTTACAAGAGGCCATAAGCCAGATTTCACCCTGGTCTACATCAAATTCAAAGGTAGGTGACATCATGTAGGTCAGGATTCAGCTGTGCAAAACCTGAGAGAGGACAGAAAGGAGCATGCTGGCTCCTAAATGCCTTAATAAGGGCATCTTCTTGGAAAGGGAGGCTTGGTGTGAAGTAACCACTCTTCTGCTAACAGTTATGACTAGGCAACTGTAAGCATTTAAATCAAGTGGGATTTGCTGTTCAAGGCACTGCTGAAGACCACAGTTTGCAACTGCTTAATCTGGTAGCCTGTGCCTGCTCAGGAGGGTCATTTGTTAAGGAAAGGGGGTGGGGAGAGAGGAGATTTCGAGTGCAGGAACATCTATAAATGGCTTTAGTCATAAAAACCAGCCCAGATAGTTCACAGCTATCTTAATGTGAAACCATAAATTACTGAACCCACAGCTATGCTTTAAGGGGGGAAAAAAATATTTAGAAGCTTTAATTCAGCCAGGCCTGTGAAACTTCATCCTTTGTGCAGTTATCGAAGGAGCTTCAGAAAAAAAGGCTTCCTGCACAGAGGGCACACACAGGGAAAAGCTCCATCTCCAGGAAGGGAAATTGGAAGTGCTCACAGCATCACCAAACCCCACAGAGCCCTTCACAGAAGGGGGTGTGAAACGTTCCTCCTGCATAAGGGGAGACCTTAGAGCTGCATATCAATATCTTAAAGGGATACCCATGGGAAGGCTGGGGAGGAACTGTTGAGAAGGACCTATGGTGATAGGAAGAGGGACAATGGTTTGAAACTGGAGCAGGGGAGAATTAGAATGGACCACAGGAGGAAGTTCTGCACAATGAGAGTGGTGAAATAATGGAACAGGTTGCCCAGAGATGTGGTGGAAGCCCCTGGAGACATTCAAGGTGAGACTTGATAAGGCTCTGAGCAACCTCATCTAGCTGGAGATGTCCTTGCTGACTGCAAGGGGGTTGGACAAGATGACCTTTGAGGGTCCCTTCCAACCTGATGTAATCTGTGATCTGTGATTTTATGATTGCTCCTCCTGGTTTGCAACTGCACAAAGATTCCTAGAATCATAGAATGGGTTTTGGGTTGGAAGGCACCTGAAAGATCATCCAGTTCCAACCTCCCTGTCATGGACAGGGCCACCTTCCACTAGCCCAACTTGCTCAAGGCCCCATCCAACCTGGTCTTGAACACCTCCAGGGAGAGAACATCCACACTCTCCTGTGGGCAACCTGTTCCAGTGTCTCATCACTCTCACTGCAAAAAATTTCTTCCTGATCTCCAGTCTCATTCTCCCCTCTTCCAGCTCAAAGCCATTGCCCCTCGTCCTGTCACTCTAAGCCCTTGTAAAAAGTCCCTCCCCAGCTCTCCTGCAGCCCACTTCAGGTACTGGAAAGCTGCTCTAAGGTCTCCCTGAAGCCTTCACTTGTCCAGGCTGAGCAACTCCAACTCTCTGAGTCTGTCCTCACAGGGTTGGTGCTCCAGCCCTCTGATCGTCTTTGTAACCTCTTCTGGATCCACTCCAATGGAATCACAGAATGGTGGGGATTGGAAGAGACCTCTG
Organism: Indicator indicator; assembly: GCF_027791375.1. Classification (NCBI taxonomy): domain Eukaryota; kingdom Metazoa; phylum Chordata; class Aves; order Piciformes; family Indicatoridae; genus Indicator; species Indicator indicator. The sequence goes on along the minus strand of NC_072032.1, from coordinate 7,825,625 downwards.
GAGACCATCTTTTCCAACCCCAACATCATTATGGTGCCAGCACCAGTCTGATAAGACTTGAAAGGCTGGGGGCAGCCTTGGTGAGGCTTGGCCAAACGTGATACTTTACCCCAAAAGTTAATTCTCTCTGCAGCTTTGCTCCGTGGCTGCCAACAGAAGGAAGGGCAAAAGAAATAAAATGATTAAAGGGGAAAAATCAGGGAAAGATGCTGGTTGGTGTAGCTGGCCTTTGCCCTTCCTTTTCACCTGGGACAGCTCTAGGTGTGTGGGCAAAGCTTGCTTTTGATTCACACCAAATAGACACAACCTGCTTCTGCAGCCTGCCCAGGGGAGGAGGGCTGGTGGAGGGGCTGGTTTCACAGTCCTGCTGCAGCACAATATGAGTGGCTCTGCAGAGAGATTTGCCCTGACAACTTTTGTCCCTGGTTTGCAGACACCATTGTCCCTGGTGCATAATCTGATTCAGCTTAATCCAGCCCTAATGGGAACTCCCACCCAGGAGCTGGGGGAACAGGAGGTCCTGTGAGATTTCCAGTGGGTCGTGGTGGTCTGGTTTGTTTTCATTGTTTGATACTTAAAAAGAAACAAACCCAAAACCAAAGACAGCTCACCTGAGCTCCCCTGAGAGTGGATGGAGAGAGGGAGGCAGTTCCAGAAGGTGGGGAATTGATCACCCATGTAAAAGAAGCCTCAGAATTTAACCCAATGGCTCTTTGTGTGGGTTTGGCTCTTTGTTTGGGTGCTGTTCTTTTTGACCACTGAGAAACTCTTGCAAGACCACCCAGCCTCCATGGAAAGCCCCTTTTTGGAAACCCCCTGTGGAAGGGCACTGTGGTTTATGCCAGACTTGAGACCCTAATTTTTTCCCCTCAAAGCTCAGCAGATACTGCAATACCTCTCTGAACTGAGACCTTCCAGGGTACAGGGATGATGCAGCTCTTTGCAGTCTTCATTGTTTAGCTCAGTCCTCTTCTGACTCTCTCCTTGTTTTGTCCTTGACAGAGTCAAGAAATCCCTAAAGCTCCCTTTTATCTCCTTCCTCTCTAAATCACTTTGGCCTCCTTTTTAAATTAAAAGAAGATAACACTTAGTGCTCTTGATTACACCAGGCTGATTCTGAGGAAAAATATTGATAAAGAAAATGCACAACTCCAAACCCTGGATGGCACCAAAGATTTTGATCACCAGGCTGTTGTTGTAGTGCTAAACAAATGAGTGAACACATATTGTATTCAAATTAATTCCACAAGCAAAATGGAACCTTCTCTCTGTGGAACCAAACTAATTTTTCTTAGGTGTTTCAGTGCCCAAATGCTAATAATTTGTTCCCTACCCTTATCTCCACCATCTCCAGTTTGTCAGAGTTCTTTATCAATCATGATGCCTGTGTGTCTCTCACAGACAGTTGTACACCACTGAGGATGGACCCAAATGAGGCTCAGACAGAAGATTAGTAGAGGAATTGAGTGGAATGCTACTTCTTCTTCTTGGACATTAGGAAGAAGTGGTGGAACATAGGAACAGGTTGTCCAGGGTGCAACCAGGGTTGTCCAAGTGGAGGCCCCATCTCTGAAGACATTCAAGATCAGGCTTGATGGGGCTCTGGGCAAGCTGATCTAGTTGAGGTTGCTCCTGCTCATTGCAGGAGGGGTTGGACTAGATGACCTTTAAAGGTCCATTTCAACCCAGTACATTCTGTAATTCCATGATTCTTTGATTCTGTAATTCCACAATGTGATGCTGTGGTGCTGTGATTTTGTGAAGCTGTGATTCTGTGATGCTGTGATTTGTGATTCTGTGATGCTGTGATTTGTGATTCTGTGGTGCTGTGATTTGTGATGCTGTGATTCTGTGATTTTATGATTCTATGATTTTGTGTTGCTGTGATTCTGTAGTTTTGTGATGCTGTGATTTTTGTGTTGCTATGCTTCTGTGATTTTATGATTCTATGATTTTGTGATGCTGTGATCCTGTAGTTTTGTGATGCTGTGATTCTGTAGTTTTGTGATGCTGTGATTTTGTGTTGCTGTGATTCTGTAGTTTTGATGCTATGATTTTGTGTTTCTGTGATTTTATGATTTTGTGTTGCTGTGATTCAGTTGTTTTATGATTCTATGATTTTGTGTTGCTGTGATCCTGTAGTTTTGTGTGGTGTGATTCTGTAGTTTTGTGATGCTGTGATCCTGTAGTTTTGTAATGCTGTGATCCTGTAGTTTTGTAATGCTGTGATCCTGTAGTTTTGTGATGCTGTGATTTTGTGTTGCTATGCTTCTGTGATTTTATGATTCTATGATTTTGTGATGCTGTGATCCTGTAGTTTTGTGATGCTGTGACTCTGTAGTTTTGTGATGCTGTGATCCTGTAGTTTTGTGATGCTGTGATTTTGTGTTGCTATGATTCTGTGATTTTATGATTCTATGATTTTGTGTTGCTGTGATCCTGTAGTTTTGTGTGGTGTGATTCTGTAGTTTTGTGAATGCTGTGATTCTATAGTTTTGTGAATGCTGTGATTCTGTAGTTTTGTGATGCTGTGATTTTGTGTTTCTGTGATTTTATGATTTTGTGTTGCTATGATTCTGTAGTTTTGATGCTGTGATTTTGTGTTTCTGTGATTTTATGATTTTGTGTTGCTGTGATTCAGTTGTTTTATGATTCTATGATTTTGTGTTGCTGTGATTCAGTTGTTTTATGATTCTATGATTTTGTGTTGCTGTGATTCTAGGATTTTTTTTCTTCTGAGGATGCTTTCCATGGGAGAGAGTGAAAGAGAAAGCTTCTTCCCTGAGAGCATCTCAGCTTCGCAGCTGTCTGCTCCCAGTACCAGGGCTTTGATCTAGCAAAAAACCCCAAGCAGCCACTTGGGGGTTGAATGCATTGAGTTGGAAGGGACCTTTAAAGGCTTGTGTCCATTGTCCCTTGTCCTGTCACTGGACACCACACTTCTGTGAAAGTAAAGAGTGAAGGAATTTGGCTTTTTGCTTGCAGGCAGGAGTTTTTTTGCTCAACACTTAGCAGAAAGTGATAACACCAACACAATAAACTTTCAGCAGTTGCAATTAACCAAAAAAAAAAAAAAAGAGTCCAGTGTCTCCCCTCTCAGAAGCCCCCAGAGCTAAGATGGTAGTTGGCTACCAGCAATACCTGGAGAACTCTGTGTTGGGTGCCAGCAGGGCTGATGAGGGGGTTGAGTTTTAATGACTGAGCTCTGAAAGAGCCACTTGTTAGGTACCTTGTACACCGTGGGAATGAGGTGAGAAACAGTTTTGGTCCTGCCATCCTGTAGTTTAATTTTTTTTTTTTTTTTTTGTTACATATCCCTCAATCTCCAAGGAGGGAAGGAGGCAGAGGGTGCTGTGGGTTAGTCTGAGCTGCTGTTCCCATCACATCCTTGCTGCTGAAGGGGTGAAGAACTTTTCTTCTGCACACCTGTGTCTCAGGATGAGACTGAATCGAGTGGTTTGTGCCAACACAATGGCTGCAGGAGAAAGAGATGTGAAGATTAACACACCACGTCATCAGGGAGGGCTTACAGCAGAGTCAAATGCCACCACTGTAGGACAGCATTGTCTCCTGTGTCCCTGTGGAGTGGGAGTTTGGGTCAGATAAGGTTTCCTTGACTCTTAGAGAAGAGGACAGCATAGCATTTCTTGGGATAAAGATCAGCAAATCCATTCTCTCACTGTAAACCTACTCCCTGGTAAAGGGCTTGGAAACTCTGCAGTGCATCTGCTCCCAGGGCAGCAGACTCCAAATATTGGTAGTTACTGGAAAAAGTCTTCTTCCTCCATCCCCACACCTAAAACATGAAAAAAAGAAAAAGCAAAATGCTGCATTATCCACTTAGACAGTGACAAACCTTGTCCCAGTGACCTTGTATCAGGCACACTCCATATCATATTCAGTTTCATGCTAAGGGATCACCAGGGTCAAGCCTCTTCTTGAATGGCCAGTGTCCAAGGAGGACTTTATCTATTCTGCCTTCAATTCCAATCCACAAACTCCTGATTCCGGTTTGTGAACCCACCTCCTGAATCGGACTCCTGTCCTCCACTGAGTCCAGCTTGGGACTTCTGCCACAGCATCAGTGGTGATGCTCCCTAACTGCCATCAGGGGTTGGGTTCAGTATTGATTTATATCTATTTCTATATATTTCACTGTTATTATTTCCCTTACATCTGGTTTAGTTTCTTTCCATACCCTTCAGTCTCTCTCCCTTCTTCCCTCTGGGAAAGGAGAGGGGTTCATAGAGAGCCTCTCTCACTCTTTCTGTGGCCAGCCCAGCCCTGATGCTTGACACTTACCCAGAAATAACTTTTTTCTTTCACCCAATTTGACTTTCTTCAGAAGCTGCTTCTTCAGACTTTTTTTTTTTATGGTTTCTTTTTTTTTCTTTCTTTTTTTTTTCCCTCCCCTCTGGGAATTTTTAACCAAAATGAAAGCAGTGCTCTTTCCATGAGTGTTTTCCATAGAAAAGTTGAAGTTTTCCTCAATAAAGGGCAAATTTTTTTCTGGCAGCTGAAAGCTTGGGGTTTTCATATTTTTTTTTGTTTGTTTGTTTTTTTGTTTGTTTGTTGCTGTTTTCTAAGTTAAAAATGCTAATGTGCTGCCCTGCAGGAATTACCATTCAAGTGTTCTCTGCTCACATCAGCCTCAATCCACCAGGCTGGCTCAGAGACTCTTCCCTGTGATACACCCCAGGCTTCCCTCATGATGTGAAACCCCAGATGTGTGCTGGGAGATAAAACTTGGCTGAGAAAAGAAAAGAAAATGAAGACATCAAGGGATCTGAAATGCCAGCTGTTTGCTGTGGAAAGCAAGCTGAAGCTAAATGTTTTCTTTTCAAAGAAAGTGTTTGAATTCTGAAGGAATACTTGGGCCTTCTCCTCAAAAAGGAGAGCTTCTGCTCATTTTTGGAGGGGGGAAGGAAGAAAAGAGGAAACAAGGTGGGTGGGAATAAAAAAAAAGAAAAAGAAAGAAAAGAAGGAAAAAAGAAGGGGAAAAGGAAAAGAAAGAGAGAAAAAAGGGAAAAAAAGAAAAAAGGGGAAAAGAAAGGAAAAAAGGAAAAAGGAAAGAAAAAAGGGGAAAAGAAAGGAAAAAGGAAAAAAGACACAAAAAAGGGGAAAATAAAGGAAAAAGGAAAAAAGAAAATGAAAAAGGGAAAAAAGAAAAGGAAGAAAGAGACAGAAAAAGGAGAAGAAAAGAAAGGAAAAGGAGACCAAAAAAAGAAAAATGGGGAATAAAGAACAAAGAAAATAAAGAAGGGAAAAGTAAAAAAGAGATTAAAAAGGGAAAAAGAAAGGACAAGAAAATGGGGGGGAAAAAAGAAAAAAGAAAGGAAGGTGGGGGAATAGGTAAAAAAGTTACAGGAAGGAAAAGAAAGAAAAAATAAAAAGAATTTTAAAAGAAGAGGAAAAGGGGAGGAAAGAGGCAAAAAAGTAAAAAAGGGGGAAGGAAGAAAAAAAGGAGAAAAGGAAATTTAAAAGAAGGGGGGAAAGGGGTGGAAAGGGGAAAAAATAATGAAAGAAAAATAAATAAATGCTCCCTTGCCCTGAAATACCTAGCAGCTATTTTTGCCCCTGAGAAAGCTCTTTTGTGGAAGGTTTTGGTGTTCATGTGTTTAAACCTCCCTCTGCGCCACAGTGGCTTTGCAGATCACAGCCTCCAAATTCTGCCTGTTGTTGAGTTCAGGAGAATTTAGATTGTGTAAAACTTTGTTCCCAGCCAAGCCATACTGTATCAAAACGTGGCTGAGGAGCCCTCCTGGACCCTGCACACGTCCTGATGCTCTTTGCAGAAGAGCTGCTCTGTGTTCTGATGTGGCAAACGAGGTCATTTGAGTGCACTAACTCCAGCCTTCCTCCTCCCTGTTCTGCTTGAAGGAGATTTGAATGTGAAAAGGTTTTGGCACTTGGGGCTCCATGGTTTGGAACTGCTTTCAAAACGGGAGACTTAAAGGTCACTTTCCTCTTCAGAAGTAAAAGACCCAACCCCAACAGCAGCCATCAAAGGAAGTCGAAGAAAAAGGCTGTTGTCGACCCCACGGTGTGGAAGGCAGGGATGTGGCTGCTCCCTACAAAGCTCTGTGCTGAAGGTAGGTTGCTTCACCCCTGCAGCCTGACCCCAGCTGTCAGATAAGGAGCAGCAGGAAAACAGGGAGGATGTGGTCATGGATGTTGGAAAACAAATTCAAACTAGGGAGGGTTGTTTTGTGTGGGTTGTTTTTTTTTTTTTTTCTCCCTTCAAATTAAAACCAGTGCTCCTGTTTGCTTCCCAAATTCCATTTGAATGTAGCTGGTGCTCTGACTGGGAAAACCAGGATTTGAGAAGCTGTTTCACATTTGCTGTCAGTGACAAGTGGCCAGAAGGTGGGGGGACAAAGGCATGGGACACCCTTAGACCACCTTTCCCTATGGAATGTCATCTTCATACCACCTTTCCTCATGGAATATCATCTTCATACTACCTTTCCCCATGGAATATCGTCTTCATACTCCCTTTCCCCATGGAATGTCATCTTCATACCACCTTTCCCCATGTAATATTATCTTCATACTACCTTTTCCCATGGAATATCTTCATATCACCTTTCCCCATGGGACACCTTTAGACCACCTTTCCCCATGGGACATCCTCGGACCACCTTTCCCTACGGGATATTTTCATGCTACCATTCCTCATGGGACATTGTCAGATCACCCTTCCTCATGATATGACTTCATACCATGTTTCTCTATAGGGTATCCTCATACCTCAGTCAGGTTCTGGGGATTACTGACTTGCTAGAGAAGCTTTCATAGACCCACAGAATTGTTTTGTTTGGAGAAGACCTCCAAGATCATTGAGTCCAACCATCAGCCCAACACCACCATGGTCATTAAACCATGTCCCCAAGTGTGATGTCCACACATTTCTTGAACACCTGCAGGGATGGGGACTCCACCACCTCCCTGGGCAGCCTGTTCCAATGCCTGAGCACTCTTGCAGTAAATGGAATCATAGAATGATTCACCCACAGTCAGGAAGAGGTATTGTAGATGGCTCTGTTCTTCAAGGGGTGAATCAGCACTGCAGTGAGGAAAGTGTTTCTCAAACCCCCCAACTTCTTTTTCCATCCCCCACCAGTCTGAACCCCAGCTGGGTGGGCTGACAGCAGATCCCTGCATCTAAACTGATGAAGCATTGAGCTGGTTTTGAATTTCCTGCTCTCTAAGCCATGCTGCAAACAGAATCCAAACATTTTTATTAGGGGGATGAAAACAAATCCCTCTGGAGCTGGGTTGTGTCGTGCAGATCTATCAGAGACAAGCAGACTGGGTTCAGTGGGCTTCAGGGATGTGGCCATCAGAGCCAGATGTGAAGCTGTAGAGAATCTCTGCTGCATTCCCAGATACTAGACTCAGCAACCAGTGGCACCACCTAGGAGGACTGAAACTGGCACACTGGCACCCTCCTTTGGGTTTTCTGAAATCCTTCATTTCCATGAGTGGAAATGAGGTTGGCAACATCATAAATCCAGCTTGGAATGATGCTGGATTCCCAAAACTAAAGCAACATTTTGGTGGCACTTCAACTTGTGCTTACCATCCAAACACAAGTGTAAGCCTTGCAGCACATGCTTGAGAGTGAGGTGGGCTCTTGCAGGCATGCCTTCACACCAGGATTAGCACAAGTCCCAGCTCAGGAGCTGCTCTGAGCCTTTTCCTTGCTCCTGCTGAGGGCATTATCCATGTCAGCTGGAGCTCCCAGCTGGGACAACCTGCCCCAGGAGGATGCATTGCCCAGAGCGTTTCTGCTGCTTTCCCTCAGCCACCACTGTGGAGACACCAAAGTTCAGACCACTAGACAGAGCAGAAAATGTCCTAGATCAAGACCAAGCATTGCACAGATGAAGACTGTTCCCAGTCTTCTCTGCCCTGCCACATATATCATAGCATCATTAAGGATGGAAAAGGCCTGACCATGGTTTAGTGGTCATATCACAGCCTCCTAACCAATGCCTCTAAGTGACATTGGTTGTTAGGAAAAAGTTCTTCCCCATGAGGGAGGTGAGACACTGGAACAGGTCATGTCCCCAGGGAGGTGGTGGAAGCCTCATCCCTGGAGGTTTTTTAAGGCCAGGCTGGATGTGGATCTGAGCAACGTGATGTAGTGTGAAGTGTCCCTGCCCATAACATGGGGGTTGGAGCTAGGTGGTCCTTGAGGTCCCTTCCAACCCTAGCAATTCTATGATTCTATGATTCCCATTGCATTCCCTCTCACTGGCAGCCTCTTTTGTCATTGTGGTGGGGATTTCTTGGCTGCGCAAGGAAGTGTCTCCTCCAAGCTGCAGAGAGATGCTTCTGAGTACCTCCTAGAGATGTTCTGCATACCACTACCCATACATGAGACCCCCTTTGCAGTCCCCCTTTTACAAACTAGAAGCCCTTGGCTAGGGCTGTCCTTGCTGTGTGTTTGTACAAGACTTTGTTCACTGAGGTTCTGCCTCAACTGGGGCCTCAAGAACATGGCTATAAACCCAGCTATAAATAACAGCAGCAGAGGACAGGGTGTTAAACTCACTGATGGCATTGAGTCATCACTTCTGCCTCTCGATGGCATGACCTTGGAGGTAGGGCTGTAAAAAAAAAAAACCACTTAGAAAAATAATAATAATTAAAAAAAGGTCTCTCAAATCCAATGTCTTGCCCCAGCGCTAGCAAGCAGGGTAACAGGAGACTGTTGTTTTAACACTGTGCTGCCTTTTCAGAGCTTGTTTGTATTTTCCTGCAAGGAGCAGGACTTTATTGGCTTGTTTCTGAGCACACACCAAGCCTTTCATCAGCCTTTGGGTAAGGGGTCCCTGGATATCAGGAACATTGACACCTTCTCCTGCGCCGTGATTTGCGGTGCTCCTACGGCTCGGCACCACGGAGGAATGAGTGACCCTTTTCATTACCTTGCCATAGATCAAGGGCTGGCCTCTGATTCTGACAGATGATTCAAATACATCTGGTTTTCCCTAGCTTGGGTCTGTTCAGTTCCTCCAGCTACTGCTAAAGAGTGTTGCTTGCCAGAGAAGAATAAACCATTTAGTCTGGGGAAGGGAAGACTGAGAGGAGATCTTATTAATGTTTATCAATATCTGAAGGGTGGGTGTCAAGAAGGAGGGGCCAGGCTCTTTTCAGTGGTGTCCTGTGATAGGACAAGGGGCAGTGGACACAAACTGGAACACAGCAAGTTCCATCTCAACATGAGGAAAAACTTCTTTACTGTGAGGGTGCTGGAAACCTGGAGCAGGCTGCCCAGAGAGGTTGTGGAGTCTCCTTCTCTGGAGACTTTTAAGACCCATTTGGGTATGTTCCTGTGTGACCTGTCCTAGGTGATCCTGCTTTGGCAGGGGGGGTGGACTCAATCTTCAGAGGTCCCTTCCAACCCCTACCATCCTATGATTCTATGGTTCCATGATTCTATGTTTCTATGATTCTATGATTCTGTGATTCTATGTTTCTATGATTCTGTGATTCTGTGATTCTATGATTCTGTGATTCTATGATTCTGTGATTCTGTGATTCAAATCTGGAGGGATGGACAAAAGGTACTTAGATGGCTGAACAGTGGTCCAGACTGAGAGTGAACACAGTTGCATCTGAAAAGAGCATCTTAATGGGGAGAAAATCTGCTTGGATGTTTTTGGGTTTTTGTGGTTTGGGGTTTTTTTGTTTGGTTGGTTTTGGTTTTGTTTTTTGTTTGTTTGTTTGTTTGTTTTCCCTGGGATCATTGATCATTGCTGGGGAGCAATGATCCAGAGCAACCTCTGCACAAAGAAAGTCAGTAACAGTCCCATTTATAACCTGACCATGCAAGTTCCCTGCACAGTGTGAAAGGTCTGTTGGGATTCCCCTTGTCATTATGTGACAAACAAGCCCAACGTGATGCCAGCAGCTGCATTTCCCTTTGGCTTCTGACATCCCACATCCTAAATTTAATTGCTTTCATTTGTGAATGTCATTTGATACTTGACAAGCATCCTTTCTGAGGTGCTCGCTGAGCCATGGCAGCTCACTCGCCACCTTCATGCTGCTGAGAAACTAAGGCACCCCTGTTGAAGTCTGCTGTGGTGCAGCAGACTGCTGTTCCCACTTGCTTAAAATAGGAATAGGGTAAAATTCAGGAACAAACTCCAAAAGGAAAAAATCATTCTTTGCTTCCTCTGAAGGAGCCCCAGCCATCAGAGCACCAAGGTGTGTTCCCGTCCCAGCTCTGACTCACCAGGGTAGCACGGTTTAAATACTTCCCTCACACTGGAGTGGTTGTATTCAAAGAGTTGAAATAGGTCCTTGTGCCCCCACACGGTCTGGAGGAGGCAGGCACTGCCCCAAGAGAAGGAACAAGAGGTGTTTGCACTCCCTAAGCCAAAAGAGAGTGGATGTCCCAGCTCCTGAGCATGAATTCAGTGGATGTCCTAAGGGTGGGCAGCAGGGGGCAAGGATATCCACCCAAAGGAAGTGTCCCTGGCTGTGTTCTGGGGATCTGCTTTTAAGGAATGTGAGGTTCTGCACACCAGGAGGCACAACTCCATCTCTCTGGGCAGCACTTGTGTTTGTGCTTCAAGCCAAGGACCTTTTGCTGAGCTATACTGACACCCATCACCAGCTCAGGAGTGGGGACAGAGCAGAGAAGGATATTGAAGGTTAACCAACAAGCAGCACTCTGAACATGGACAGAGCAGAGAAGGGTATTGAAGGTTAACCAACAAGCAGCACTCTGAACATGGACAGAGCAGAGAAGGGTATTGAAGGTTAACCAACAAGCAGCACTCAGAACGTTCAGTATCTTCTGCTTCAACCTCTCCTGCCTCCAGCACCAGCACATTGTTACAAACACCTCAGAGTCCTGCCTCCAGTTCTGTCTGTGCTCCAAAGACTGTGTGCCAAGCAGAGCCAAAGAAGCTTGCAGGAGGTTTGTTTGGTGCTGGGATTGGGTACTCAGCATGAAGTGTGTGTGCAACTATCTGAGACACCAAGGTAGCCTTAGCTCAAACTGACCTGGGCAACTTTGTCCATGGCTCAGCCTCTGAGTTGGCCAAATCAGAGGCTCTTTGCAGCATCTCTTCTGCAGGGTAAGAGGTCCAAGCCGTGATGACATTCACTGCCAGCTGGCTGGGGACATAGATGAGAAGGGCAGAGTGACAGAGCCAAGCTGGCTTTGCACTTTTTCTCATTAGGAAGACACCCTGACAGCCATGGCTTTCCTAGGAGGACTTTGGGCTGAGGAAGTAGTAGCTAAGCTAAATGTGTCTTGCATGAAGAATGTTCTGGAACATGAAAATGACATCTGCAGGAATACAAAGGAGCACAAAAACCTGGGAACTTCATGTGAGGAGCACAGCTCTTACCATTAGCCTGAGAGAGATGGTTCTTCACCCTGGGACCCTGGCAAGGCTCTCACCTAACACCTAACAATCTATAAAGGGGCTTAAACAGATTTTCAGGAAAACCTCCAAGGTGTTTGGATTTGCAGGAATGCAGAGGGGAAATCTTAGGTACTTAGGTAGTTACATGCTTGACTACCACTGAAAATCCACCAGTTGGCCTGCAGTTAGCATAGAGCAGCCCAAACCCCTCCACACCCATCACTGCCACCTGGATGCTAGCCACATGCTTTCTGCACCCATGGCACATCCTCCAAACCTGGTGGGACAAGCAGCTGTGCCCAGCTCAAGGCATTGGCTTGCAGTATGAGTGAAACCAGGAGAAAACCAACAAACAGGATCTAGATGTCCCTCTAAAGAGGAGTGGTCTTTGCAAGTTCAGGCTGGTGTTAAATCCAACAAGCAATGAAAATATTCACACGTTGGAACCTAAACCTCTGCTCCCTCTAACTGTCCACTAGAGGGTTTCTTGTGCTTTCCACCAAAATTCTGGCCACCGCTGGCTCTTCGAGAGAGGGTTCAGGGACCCCAGAGACAGGATGGCAAGGACAAGTGCAGGGACAGCCCACACACCAAGGACACCAGAACCTGTGCCCACACTGGCATCCTGAGGGGGCTCTGGTGCATGTAGGTGAGTCCCCAGACACTCTGCCCTGTCAGCTCTGTGCCAAGTCTACAAGTTCTTAATTAAAGCCCACAGGAGAATCATAGAACCAGAGAAGCCTTTTGGTTGTAAAACACCTTTAAGATCATCAATTCCAACTGTCCTCTAATTCTACCAAGCCTGCTGCTAAACCATGGCCCTCAGTACCACAGCTCTGCCTCTTTGAAACACCTCCAGGGATGGGGATTCAACCACCCCCCTGGGCAGCCTGCTCCAGTCTTTGAAAACCCTTTCAGTGAAAAGTTTTTTCTAATGTCCAACCTAAACCTGCCCAGCTGAAACTTGGGGCCATTTCCTCTTGTTCAATCACCTGACACTACAGAGAAGAGACCAGCCCCCACCTGGCTCCAACCTTCTTTCTGGGAGTTGGAGAGAGCAAGGATCTCTCCACTCTGTGTCCTGTTCTGAACACCCCCAGGTCCTTCAGCTGCTCCTCCCCAGCTCTGTTCTCCAGACCCTTCCCCAGCTTCATTGCCCTTCTCTGGACCTTTTCCAGCACCTCAATGTCCTTGCAGTGAGGGGCCCCAGAGGCAGACACAATGCTGCAGGTGAGGTCTCACCAGAGCAGTGTAGAGTGGCAGAATCCCCTCTCTTGATCTGGTGGCCAGAACTGTGGCCAGCAGAAGAGCTGCCTTGGCAAAGCCCCTGGCTGTGCTGGGTGGACACTGGGAGCAGGTTGCCTCTGTGCCACTCTGAGCAGAGCTGTTTGTCAAACATCTCACTGCCACTGAAGGCAAGGGTCAGAGTTTCATAGCATGTACCACTGGTAATTGGAGCCAGCTTTAACTGGAGGAGCTCTGCTCCCAGTTAAACACCTCCAGAGAGCGACTGGATTGCCTCCCCCCCCTGCTCCTGCTGTGGGAAATGAGAACTGCTCGAGCCTGACTCCCCCCCTAGATAAATAATAATGAATGAAAGTCATTACAGGGGGTGAATTTGCAAATATTTAAAGTTTCCAAGCATGAATTTTCTTAATTAAATAACACTCCTAATGCAACATGGGCCTGACCTGGAGGTTAACATCCAGCCACCCTCTTTGGTGAGAATCTCCCTCTTCCCAAATTCCCTGGGGCGAATGAAACTTTGTCAGATTTCATCTGCCTTTGGAAACCTCACCCCTGGAAGTTTTCAAGGCCAGGCTGGATATGGCTCTGAGCAACCTGATCTAGAGGAAACTGTCCCTGCTCATGGCAGGGGGGTTGGAACTGGATGATCCTTGAGCTCCCTTCCAACCCTGACAGTTCTGTGAAAGCTGAACTAATGGGACTGAAACTTTCCTATGGGATTCATTCATCCCTTCTGTATTCTTCTGAATAAAACCATGGCCATCAAGAAATAATGTGGTCATCAAGAAATAATGTGGCCACCCAGAAATAATGTGGCCTTGCACAGATTAGGAACTGAAAATTTTTTTACCTTCCCTAGTAAGTTTGTTCTGAATGGAAACGTGAATGTCCCCTCCCTGGAGGTGTTCAAGGCCAGGTTGGATGGGGCCTTGAGCAAGCTGGGCTAGTGGAATGTGCCCCCTGCCCATGGTGGAGGGGTTGGATGTAAATGATCCCTTCCAACTCAAACCATTCTATGATTTTAAATGTGAAGGTGAGCTCCAAGCTCACTTCTCCAGGCTGTGAAGCATTTGCTGTGGGATGTGTATCATGCTGAGCACAGGTTTTAAGCCTTTTCCTGTCCATTTAAGGTTTTAAGAGTGCTCAACCTGAAAGGAGGTTGTAGCCAGGAGGGGGTTGGTCTCTTCTCCCAGGCAACCAGCACCAGAACAAGAGGACACAGTCTCAAGCTGTGTCAGGGGAGGTTTAGGCTGGAGGTGAGGAGAAAGTTCTTCACAGAGAGAGTGGTTGGCCATTGGAATGTGCTGCCCAGGGAGGTGGTGGAGTCACCATCCCTGGAGGTGTTCAAGAGGGGATTGGATGTGGCACTTGGTGCCATGGTTTAGATAGGCATGAGGTGTAGGGTGACAGGTTGGACTTGATCTTTGAGGTCTCTTCTAACCTTCTTGATTGATTCTATGATTCCCCCCTGCCCATCAAGATCTCTGGTGTGTGGCTGGAGACTGAAACACTAAACCCAGATCTCAGCTGTGCAAGAGACAGGAGAAAAGGAGCAGATACTTCAACCTCTGCCTAAAATTCTGGGGAGAAATCCTGACTCTACATTGTATGGAAAGGTTGAAGTGTTAGGAACCTACCCTGATCTCTGAATGAGGAGGTTGCCTGCTGCTGGGCTAACACAAGCCTATAGCTTTTGAGGTCCAAGCTGGTGCCTCCCTGCTTTCAGCAAAGCATTATCTTCCCTTAGGTTTGGGCTCTTGCTGTCTTCTTCTACATCAATGGATGTAAATGGCTTCTCCCACCCATTTAAAGCCAGTGAATTCTTCCATCCTTCTCCAAACCCCTTGAAGGCACTCCAGATAAGAAGCAGCTTTTGATACCCTGTGGCTACACAGCCCTTGTCACTCCTCTCCAACGCATGGCTTTGCTCAGGCAAGGCTGAGATCTGGCTGCTGTATTTTAGGTCACACTGCAGGCTTGATATCTGCAGAGGAATCGAAGACCACACTGTCTAATTGCAACCTCCTCCAACCACTAAATAGCATTCTGTGGAGCAAAAGCCTATCTTTAGCCCTTCCCAAAAAACACTGAGCCTTTGCCAGGAGGGGAAAATGCTGGGAACACAAACAGAACCAAAGAACAAAACATGGCAGGACTGAGAGGAGATATTTTCCAAGAGACAGCCTGTAATTTGCCATGGATGTGGTAATTTAGCCAAAATAATGGAATTCTGTGTGTTTCCAAAGGGCTGCTGTGAATTCTGTTGGCACAGTTGGGTTTGGTGGTCGGTAACATGATATGAAATCTTTCATCTCGGCTTTGCTGCTCTGAGAACCATCCTGAGCATGGCTGATCAGAAGCAACTCCCAAACATCAACATCACAGTTGTGCCTTTTGGGTGGTTTTTTGGTCTTTTTTTTTTTTTTTTTTTTTTTTTGGTGGGATATGTGAAATCCAAGAACATTTCTCATTCCCCAAGCAGAGGAGCCTGCTCCCCACATCCAAGAGCAACCGTTTCTGCCTGGTAATCTCGTCGGACTTCAATGTACCCAGCTCCTCTTTGAGGGCCTTAGTCAAAGTGGAAGGCAGAAGGGGTTTGGATGGCAAGCTTTCTGCTGAGTGGGCAGACAGCTTCCCAGCTGCTTCTTAAGGGACAATGGGAAACAAAAGCATCACAGTCGTCTGAAAATCTTTCGTAGGTAGAAAGGTGGAAAATGAAGCTGGAAGACAGCTTTAGAAGGCATTTTGTCCTTTCCTTCCCTGTGAGGGTGCTGAAGCCCTGGAGCAGGCTGCCCAGAGAGGTTGTGGAGTCTCTTAGGTTGTGGAGTCTCTTTCCCTGAGAGATTCCAAACCCACCTGGACACTGTGATCCTGGGCAAGCTGCTGTGGAGGGCTCTGCTTTAGCAGGGGGGTTGGACTGGATGATCTCCAGAGGTCCCTGCCAACCCCACCATGCTGGGATTCTGTTATTCTATGATTCATGTCCATTAGCTGCTGAGTCCTGCTTTGTAGTCCTGCATGGGCAAGGGCTGGCTCCCCATTAGGGTTTGGCTGCACCACTGACCTTTCCCAGTACTCTGCCATGCTTCCCTCATGACCCAACAGGGCCATGGATCTTGGCCTGAGAAACTTGCAGGTGTTCAGATGAACATCAAAACCCACCCTGAGGCTGGAAAAGCCCAGACTTGTCTCACTGCTTTCCAGCTTTGTCACGGAGCACTGCTCACCTTATGTGACTTTCCTGTGGGCAAAGGGAGAATTGGAGCCACACTCTCAGCCTGGTGCATCCAGATGAGGTGGGGGTTGGTCTCTTCTCCTAGTATTAGGTGATGGAACAAGAGGAAATAGCCTCAAATTGTGTCAGGGGATGGCTGGGTTGGAAATCAGGAAGAATTTCTTTGCTACAAGAGTGGTCAGGGGTTGGAACAGGCTGCCTAGGGAGGTGGAGGTGTTTGAGAAACCTGTGGATATGGCACTTGAGGACATCTTTTAATGGCCATGGTGGTGCTGGGCTGATGGTTGGTCTCGATGATCTCCGAGGTCTTTTCCAGCCCAAACAATTCCACAACTCTGTGATCCTTCAGAGGTGTTATCTGCCTTTGTCTTGTCTTCATTGGCTTGACCAAATGAAGTGCCAGCATGTGCAGAGGGTGAGTGAAGGAGCAGGATCTCGTGTTCCCTGGGCTCAGACTCTGGGGGTTTAACTAAAAGAAATTGTGAGCTGCTACTTCCTACTCCATAACCTGCTGCTAACTTCGAGTTGCTGTCAGAACATCCTGTCCTCACAATCACTTCCCTCCTGCTGGGACATCTTTTCCTGTGTTTACCCATGTCCTTTAAGCAATGCTTAGAGCCAAGTGCCCATGCTGTGAGACCCATATTTTCATGGTTTAGCTTCTGCAAAGCTGGGAGCACACAGCAGAAAGGAGAAGGATGATTAAACTGCGGGGGTATGCCCACAGATTTGAATTTACAAGGACAGTAAGGAAAGGGATTTTGAGAAGGATGCTCTCAAACCAAGCAGTTTTCCTTCATTCTCTCAAACCAGGCATTTATTCTTCATTCTCTTTAGAGCAAGAGCTGCAGAGCCAGACTTGGTGAGTGGGACTGCGATGCAAGGTGTCTGTGCAGCATCCTCTGGGGATGCCTTGAAATGTCTGAAAAGACTCTGATGTGATGTAGCCACAGATCTAACCACAGATCTGGATAGCAGAGCAGGATGTCGAGTCCTGGGGTAGATCCTGATGTAGGTGGAGCCATTGCCTGCATTTCTGCAACACCAAAAATCTCTCTGCTCACCTCTATCATATTTTACAGTGTTGGTGAAGAAAGGTCATCTTCATTTCTTTCATCTCTTTCATGGAGAAGAGGAGGCTGAGAGGAGACCTCATTGCTCTCTACAAGTCCTTGAAAGGAGGACAGAGATAGGTGGGGGTTGTTTTTTTCTGTCTAGTATTGCTTCAGTCCCCAGATTCAGCAGCTCCATTCTGCTCTTGGCTCTCCATCAGCCATGCTGAGGGCTCCAAGCTTGAGGAGTTGTCAAGTAATTCTATATCCTCCAAGGCTTCAGAGAGGAAGTAGTCACAGATTTTCGGGGCTTTAAGGGAGTTTGAGGGGAAAACCAGATGAAGGCATCCTACATCCTGGCTTAGATTCAGCAGAAAGTTGATGTGTGTTATTACACACTAAGGATGTCACTCAGAAAAAGTAATTTTGGAGTAAAAGTAGGGTGGAAACTTGGAAAAAAGCTGATAATAAAATGGACTCTTATGTGTAAAACTCAGCACACACCATATCTAAGGGTGCTGACCTTTCAGTATCTTCTGATCAAACACTTTCCTTATGAAACTGCAGTCTCTGTGTAAAGTTGTCTACTTGTCAGATCGTTCAGGCCAACCTCATGTCCAACTTCAAGTAAAGAAGAGATGACCTTTAAACCACTCAGCATTTCAGCAGGAGGTAGATGTGTTCCTCTGTTGTGTTTCAGTGGAAAAAAAGTTGCCTTGCCCTGTAACTGGGGGTGAGCATAGTGCTGCCCATCAGCATGGCTGAAGCAAGATGCTCTAGCTGCCATGATGCTGCATCACCTCCCTGCTGTGCAAGGGTCCAGCATCAGATCAGCCAGCACAGAAGCCAGCAAACCCAGCATTACTCTCTCAGAGGGAGAGTGAGTCCCTCTCTGTTTTGTGCATTGGTGGCACCTGGTTGTTGTAGCTTATCTGGCTCTCCTTGATTTTCCCCATGAGCCCTCATCGAACTCATCAAAGACTGTTTAGGAAGAGCTGATGAAGATTTCCAGAGACTGCTCAGCTCAGCTCAACTCAATTGTGTAGTCAGGCATTGGCACAGGCTGCCCAGGGAGGTGGTGGAGTCCCCATCCCTGGAGGTGTTCAAGAAACCTGTGGCCATGGCACTTTGGGAGGTGGTTTAATGGCCATGGTGGTCTACACTGATGGTTGGGCTGGATGATCTTCGAGGCCTTTTCCAACCAAAACAACTCTATGATTCTGTGATTCTATGATTTCACATGTCATTACTCACTGTGATGACCCTCATTGCTCCTGTCTTCCCTCATGCTTCAACAATAAATTGAGCTACAGTGTTTGGTCCTCGTAGTCACCTGAAGGAGAGAGAAACCATGTGCATGTAGGAAGAGCTACGTCCTTCTATCAGGAGCAGTAACCATGTTTCCTTGGCATGTTTTACCTGCCTTCAGACCTCCTGCTTGCCTAGAGCTGTCTCATTACCTTCTGAAGGATACTTTACTAAAATCATCAGGGATTCAAATGAGACAACACAAATGAAGGACACCATTCAGCACCTTGGTAGAGTTAGAGAATGGTTGGACTCAACAATCTCAAAGGTCTTTTCCTACAGAAATGGTTTTGTGATTCTGTGATCTCAGCATGCTCTGCTTTACTTGGGAGGGTGGGTGAAGATTAGTCTGCATCATCCTGATCCTCTTGCTCAGATGTAAAAACATCTCTGGAGGCTTTTGAAAACACCACGTCATGCCTTCAAAAAACACGGCAGTGCTTACAGCCAAGCAGCTTCCTGCAGTGCCTTCCAAGATCATCTCCTTATTTCCTGTCCATCCATCCCCTTGCTGGTTCTTGTCCTGCTTACATTATACGTTTTTTGGTGGTGTGGACATACTTCTAGTAATCTGTTTACAGAGTGCTGTGTACTTCAGGGCTCCTAAGGGGTCACTGCCGTAGCCATTCGATGTTTTGTCAACTTGTGACAACCTGCTGAGTTCCCTGGTACAGCCCCAGGAGCTTGGAGAATGAGTGGAAGTCAGTCAGCACCAAAGAGGGCATTTTACAGTTCCAGGCTCCTGCAAGCCCCAACATGAGGTTTCTACACCATTTGGAAATTTATAGGCTGAAGCTGTGTCTGTACCAGCAAAGGAAATGACCCTGGGAATGTCCCTGGCCCCAAGACCAGCTGCCTGCCAGGAACACCTCCTGGGTGCTCTATCTCCTCAGCTTTGCTGGGGCATCACCTGGGAGAGTTTTAGTTGGCACAGGGTGGGAGTTTGCAAAGGACCATTTTGTCAGCTCTGTGAGGTGGGTGACTGTGCTTCAGTTACATTACAAGCATGCTTTTGGTCAGGCATTGGAATAGGCTGTGCAGGGGGTGGTGGAGTCACCATCTCTGGAGGAGTACAAGAAATGTGTGGCCATGGCACTTTGGGACATGGTTTAATGGCCATGGTGGTGTTAGGCTGATGGTTGGACTCAATGATCTTAGAAGGCTTTTCCAACCACAACAATTCTGTGATGCTATGGGCATGGGTCAGAGCAAGGCATCCTGTCTGTGAGATGGTTTGGATAGAGAGGCATAGGAGCCTTCAGCCACCATTTTCACACCTGTACAGTTTGGTCATGCTGCACACAACAGGCTTCTTGAGTGGTGAGGGAGGCAGCTGAACTTGGTTGCTCCTGGGCACCTCATTGACACAACAGCCAAGACACTTGCCAGCCCACAATCAATGTGTCCTGTAAACCTTGCCCCCTGTCCAGCCAGTGACTCCATTGCTTTTCCAGCCCATCTTGGGTGACCTTTCACATGCCAGTGGCATGAAGTCAATGCAGATATGAAGCAATTTACCAGCTACTGCTCGACGTGGTCAATGCTCTTTGTGTCAAAACTGCCAGCCCTGAGACTCCAGAGTCCTGAATTCAGATGGTTGCCTACTCTGGCAAGGAACTGCTTTTGCATGACTTCTAGACATTTCCAATCAGGTGGCTAGAGAGGAGCTTGGAGAAATATTCATTCACGTCAAAATTTTGTCACAGTTTGCTTATTTTTCCCCCTTTAAGCAAGCTGCCTGCTTACAGGGCAGTGATTCCAAATCCAGCTCACTTTCTACAGGCTGATGATCACTGGGCATCCCTTGAGTTCTATTGCCTGAGGATTTGTGGCTTTGCTTGAACTTTCCTCAGTGCTGAAATCATCTGCAGTGCATGAGGAGAGTACAAAGTTAGATGCAGTTAGGGTCTTATGCCCCTGGAGAATGTTGTGGGTGAATTGGCTGCCATCAGTAATGAAAGCAAGAAGGGAAAGTAGATGCCAGTTCCCATCCATGAGGAAGAATTTTGGAGGAGAATAATGATTCAGTTCACTGATTGTCCCCCCTGGGGAGGCCACACCTTGACTACTGGGTTCAGTAGGGGGGCCCTCACTCCAAGGACCTTGAGAGGCTGGAGCAGGTTCAGAGAAGGGCACTGAAGCTGGTGAAGGGCCTTGAACACAAATCTTAGGAGGGACAGCTCCCTCCTATTATTTGGTCTTCAGAAGAGGAGGCTGAGGGAAGATCTCATTGCCCTCTACAACTTCCTGAAAGGAGGTTGGAGTGAGGCAGGAGTTGGTCTCTTCTCACTGTAATAAGTGACAGGACAGGAGGAAATGGCCTCTGGTTGCATCAGAGGAAGTTCAGGTTGGATATTAGGAACAACTTCTTCACAGAAAGGGTTCTCAGGCATTGTAAGTGGCTGCCCAGGGAGGTGGTGGAGTCATCCCTTGAGGTATTGAAAAGATGTGTGGATGTGGTGCTGAGGGACATGGTTTGGTGGTCACAGCTCTGCACCTCAGCATCCTTCTTGTAATGAGGACCTCAAAACTGAACAAATGTTTCCCTGCTTCCTGTTTCATTCCACTCTGTAACTGCCAATGGCCTTGACTTAGCTGGGAAAAAAAGTAAATATTTCTCAAAAGAAAAATCTAAAATATCTGCTCTGAAAGTGCAGCTGCTCAGAGCATCACAGCTGAGTTGCCAAGCTGAAGCTGGCCTTTGGAACAATCAGTTTCCCATGGAAAATAAGCATCAGCTTCCCAGAAAATATACAGACTTGGGTCAAAACACTTCTTGGTTCAGACTTGTTTAGCCTAAAGTTATGGCAGCATGGAAGTCTCACAGAGAAGCCTCCGAGGACTGGACTCTGTGGTGTGTGTCAGGGTTGGGGGTTAGGTTCATTGATTATTTATTTACAGGCTTGGCATTTTCCATTTGTGCTTAGAGAGCTGAGACTGCAAATTCAGCTCATGAAAAAAAGCACAACCCGGACTCAACAACCCTTTTCCATCCAATACTCAGCAGTGTCTAACAGAAACAGCTGCTGCTCACAGCTGGGTCACTCTCTTTGGGTTCACTGAGGAAAGCTTCTCTTAGATGCTCCTCCCCAGACCTGTTCTCCAGACCCTTCACCAACATTGTTGCCTTTGTCTGCATCCACTCCAGCACCTCAATATCCTTCAGGGAATGAGGGCCCCAAAACTGAACCCAGTCCTCAAGGGAGGGAAGGGACCACCCCTTCCTTAATCATTGCCACTAGCCAAGGCTAGAATGGTGAGAAGACCTTCCAGGTCTTCTGTCCTAATTGCAAGTGACTGTGCAGAGAGAGAGGTGGCAGAGACTCAAGCACTCTCTGTGGGACTAGCAGGCATCCTCCTCTGGTACAGCAGGACACAGAGGGAGCAGAGGCATTACTGCACCAGCTGGGACTAGAGGATAGAATGAGAGTAAATGGCCTGAAATTGTGCCAGGGGAGGTTTAGGTTGGAGATTAGGAAAAATTTCTTTGCTGGAAGAATGGTCAGGGATTGGAACAGGCTGCCCAGGGAGGTGGTGGAGTCCCCATCCCTGGAGGGCTCAAGAAACCTGTGGCCATGGCACCTGGGGATATGGTTTAATGGCCATGGTGGTTGATGTTTGGACTCAATGATCTTAGAGGTCTTTTCCAACTGAAATAATTCCCTGATTCTATGAAACTCCTGTAGGACATTCCATGGACCCAAGTCTCTGTCATTTCCAGGTAGCAGACATGTTGTTAAAAAAAAAGCCAAAGCCAACAACAACTTCACAGACTAAAGTTAATGCTCCCTGGTGAGATCTAAAGGCTTCCTCCTGAATTCTGGGAAAGTTCACTCTGAGGTCCAAGCATGGTGACTTAGGTTCACCTCCAGCAGTAAGATGAACTGCACTACAATATTCCCCAACATACACTCTCAACACTGCTGCACAAATAAATCATCTTGATCCACTTCTAATTGAATGTCTATTTTTCACAGTTTGGAAAGGTTCTGGTTTCATTCCATACATTGCTGACTCCATGAACTCAAGACAGTTGTGTATATTAAGCTTTATACTGCAAATACTGAGTTGAACCTCTCTGCGTTCACAAAGTGACCCCCAGCATCATGACTGGGAGGACATGGGTTGATTTTTTCCCACCCCAGGAAAGCTCTAGGTTGCCATGATCACAGAATCACAGAAAAGACCTTTAAGATCCTCAAGTCCAATCATTAAGCTCCCACTGACTATTCCTTGACTAAACCATATCCCTCAGTGCTATGTCTACACGAATCTTAAGCTTCTCCAGGGATGAGGACTCCACCACTGCCCGGGCCAAGCTGTTGCAGTGCTTGAGAACCCTTTCAGTAGGGAAATGAGACAGGTTCTTGTCAGTGGCCAAAGGGTTGCTGCAGAGAGGGTGTCTTCTCTCTGTGCTTGTGGATATTGTGATACAAAGAAGGGAGGAGGGGCAAAAGCAATGGGGCACTGTGAGCCTCGAGCAAAACTAGTCTCTAGCCTTGTGCCATCATCCATTTCGTCCTGGATGAATCCTCAGTCTGTGCCATAATCCATTTGCCAGGCTCTCCTTACTGCTGTGCTAAGCAAGCACAGTTAGTCTGGAACTGGTCTGGAGACCTGTGAAGTGGCTTAGGGAACCCACATGTGAAACAGCTGGAAAATGCCACCCTCATTGCTTTCATGTTGTACTGTCCTGCTGGAGGTGGCACTGGTTTTTCCCAAGGCTGAAGGGACCTTAGCTTGCCAAAGCACCAAAGAAATCCTTGGAGATTTGCTTCTTCATCTCAGATGGCCAGACCTTAGCAGTTCAGCTCAAGTGAGAAACCTGATCCAAAGATTTTTGCCCACCTTCCATCCCTGCTCCATGTATCATTGTGGGACATCAGATATGCAGATCAGCACACTTGTGAGCAGCTTGGAAGTGGACTGGTATAGCCTCCAGTATGGATCCTCTGTATAACTGCTATGGGACATGGAAGGAATAGGTGGGTGGAGGAGCTTTCTTCTTTGCTTAACCACACCTCCTACCAACTACATAATCACACACAGAGAATGCATTGGGTTGGAAGGGACCCTCAAAAGTCATCTTGTCCAACCCTTGGGCTTGATGGTCTTGGAGGTTTTTTCCAACCAAAACACTTCTATGATTCTACAATTCCACCTCCAACTAGGTCAGGTTGCTCAGGGCCCCATCAAGTTTGAGCTTGAATGTCTCCAGACATGGGGCTTCAACCACATCCCTGGGCAACCTGTTTCATAATAGTTGTTGTTTCTTCCCTTGACACCATCCTATCCTGGCTCATCAACAGATGAGCTGAAGAGAGGTGGAAGGAGAGCTGTGGAAAGAGATGCTACTCCTTTCCACATGGGTGCGAAGGCATCAGTTTGTGTCCTCACACACAATGGTCAGTACAACCTAGCCAGCTGGAGAGCTCATCCAGGTTTTTCTTCTCTGGATTGAGAAACAGGAAAAAAAACTGGGAGGGAGGAGGGGGAAGGAAAGAAAAAAAAAAGAAAAAAGAAAAAAGGAAAGAAAAAAGGAAATAAAAAAGGAAATAAAAAAGGAAAGAAAAAGGAAAACAGGAAAGAAAAAAAGAAAGAAAAAAGAAAAAAGGAAAGGAAAAAGGAAATAAAAAAGGAAACAAAAAAGGAAAGAAAAAGGAAAACAGGAAAGAAAAAAAGAAAGAAAAAAGAAAAAAGGAAAGGAAAAAGGAAATAAAAGAAAGAAAAAAGGAAACAAAAAAAGGAAAGAAAAAGGAAAAAAGGAAAGAAAAAGGAAAAAAGGAAAGAAAAAAGGAAAGAAAAAAGGAAAAAAGGAAAGAGAAAAGAAAAACGGGAAAGAAAAAAGGAAAAAAGGAAAGAGAAAAGAAAAAAGGAAAGAGAAAAGAAAAACAGGAAAGAAAAAAGGAAAGAAAAAAGAAAAAAGGAAAGAAAAAAGAAAAAAGAAAAAAGGAAAAAGAAAAATAAAACAGGAAAGAAAAAAGGAAAGAAAAATGAAAAAAGGAAAGAAAAAAGAAAAAAGAAAAGAAAAAAGAAAAAGAAAAAAAAAAAGGAAAAAAGGAGATAAAAATGCAGAAAGAGGATTGTACCTCCTCATGCCCCAGCTCTTAGCTCGTTGTGCCCCTCCCTCCTGGCCCACAAAGCTCTCAGGCTTGAGCTGTGCGTGGGCACAACGTGGCTTGCTATTCAAACAAAGGAATGTACAATTTGAGATGCCTGTGGCCTTGCTGTGTCCCAGCTAGAGGTATTAATAGGTCACAAGTTAAACCTGGGTGTCTGCTTGCTCACTTTTGGAAAACACAAGCTGGTGTGCCAAGCATCGCCGTTAAGGTCACTCACACAAGGCTTCTATTTAGTCTTGGAGTCAGCCAAGCCAGATCAGTGGGCTGGGGAGAAGAAACAGCTACTTGAACTTTATAGGTTAAGAAAATCCCCAGCTCAAGTGGATCATCGTTAATAAATTTCCCTTTCCATCCAAGGAAACGTCAACGCCGCAGTGCTGCCATCAGCACCCTGAGTAGTTCTACCTACGCTGCTCGAGGCTTGGGTTTTACAAGGTGTTCCCAGATGGAAGCTGTATTGTTCCTGCTCAGGTCCAGCTTGCAGGTTTCAGCTGCAAAGCAGTGTTTTACCCTCCCACTCATCTGTTTTTATATCTAATCGACACTTAAAGAGGAGTCTCTAAGTCTCCCTTGGTTGTTTTTATCTTTTTTTTTTAAAAAGCAGCAAGTCACTGCTGACAACTGGGAATGATAAACATCATCTTTTGGGCTCTGCTGGCCCCTTCTTAAAGGGCTGCACTGAAGATTTCACATTGAAAGTGTGCAAACATCCATCAGTGATTCAGTCACTATCTAATAGAATCATAGAACAGAATTGTTTGGTTTGGAAGAGACCTCTGAGATCACCAAGTCCAACTCTTAACCCAGCACCACCATGGCTATTAAACCATGTCCCAAAGTACCATGTCCACATGTTTCTTGAACGCTCCTACCACCTCCCTGGGCAGGCTGTTCCAATCCTTGACCACTCTTTCAGTGGGAAAAAAAAAAAAGTTCCAAATCTCCAACCTAACTCTGCCCTGGCACAATTTCACAGAATCACAGAATCAATAAGTTTGGAAAATACCTCAAGGATCATCAAAGTCCAACCTGTCACTCAAGACCTCATGACTACTAAACCATGTCACCAAGTGCCACGTCCAATCCCCTCTTGAACACCTCCAGGGATGGTGACTCCACCACCTCCCATGGGCAGCACATTCCAGTGATGTCTAACAGCTCTCTCTGTGAAGAACTTTCTCCTCAGGCCATTTCCTCTCATCCTATCACCTGATACTAGGGAGAGGAGACCAACCCCCACCTCACTGCAACCTCCTTTCTTGAGCTTTCATGTCTGATGCAATAATACAAGACACTCAAAGGGACAGCTATAGCAGCACTCTGCCATGTTTTGTGCTTTTTTACTGTAACTAATGAATTCAGAGATGCAGAGGAGTAGTGTTATGACAGACTGAATCAAAAGCCTCACTGAGGGCTGCCCCCCAAAAAAAAAAAAAACACAGAGAATCAGCAGAGCAATGGAAAGCAACCAGGTAGAGCCCAAACCTGGGTAGGGATACCTGCCACAAGGGTTGGGTTTGTCCTTGTTCTTTTCCTTATCCCATATTCACATTGCTATATCTGTGTGATCCTTCATTAATCAATGTGATGTGCAGGGATAGAGACGCCAGACACACAAATTGGATTATTTCTTCTGCTTGGATTTACACAGACAATTATGTCAAAGCCAAAAATGTTTATTCACACCAATGAGCCAGCCTCAGCTTCCTGACAGACTCATCAAAGGGCAATAATTACTTTCCCTGAGACCTTTCAATCTGTTCTGTCCTTACAGCTGGAGGAGGAAATTGCTTTCCCATCCTGGGAAAATGTAGATGATCTTGATTGCTTCCTCCTATTCAGAGGGATCCTTGGGCTGTATCACATTACCAGCTTCCAGCATTTACCAAGAGGACTCACACTGAGAGCACAGAGTGACTTCCAGAGTTTGGCCCAGTCCCTAAGGGATCTTTAAGGTCTCTTCCAACCCAAATAATTTTATGGCTCATAGATCCATACATTAATTTGGGTTGGAAGGGACCTCAAAGATCACCCAGCTCCAGCCCTGCTGCCATGGGCAGGGACAACCTCCACTAGCCCAGCTTGCTCAAGTCTTCATTCGGCCTGGTCTTGAACACCTCCAGGGAGGGGGCATCCACAACGTCCCTGGACAACCTGTTCCAGTGTCTCACCACCCTTTCACAACAAACTTGGCCTGAGTGCAGACATGGCTTCTTCCAACAGAGTAAAGAAAAAGCTGATGAAGTTCTGCAGACCTAGGTTTTGGGGTTTTTTTGTTTTGTTTTGTTGGTGGTTTGTTTTTTTGTTGTTTTTTTGTTTTTTTTTTTTTTTGGGTTTTTTTTGTTGCCCATGCCTGAGCTGTGGGACAAGCCTTTCATCTGCTCCAAGACAGAGAGTAAGTAAAAAGCGAGGAGAGCAGCATTTTCCCATGCAACCCCCAACTTGGGAAAGCAGGTGGAGTGGAGAGGAGAAGCCACCTTCCAATTGTATTTTAATGAACAAGTTGTTTGTTCTCCCATGCCCTGTGATGAATGGCTGTTTTCCTCCAAAAGCTGGCGTTTGTCTTTCATTACACCCAGCATATGCTCTGCTGGGCAGGACCCCTTTTCCTCCTCTAGATAAATAAACATGAAAATGAATTTATCTCGCAGAAGCATGTTCTCTTTCAAGTCTGGCACAAGCCTGCCCTCTCCTCTAATAAATCTCTAGGTAAATGTGAGCTCCTCAGCCAGCCCTCCCCCTCACATCAAATGGAGACATCCTGTAAGCTCCCATCTCCACACAGCTCAGGGCTCCAGGCCTTTACAGCAGTGATTTAACTACAAGTCACAGCTGAACTGAAGAGCTCTTTATCATGAAAAAGAAACTTCCAAACCAGAAAGCATCCAAATCCTTTTCCCAGCTAGCAGTGGGTAGCATTTTAACCCTCAACTCCCTGAATTGCTTTGCTTGGAAAAGACCTCTGAGATCGAGTCCAACCACTAACCTAACACCACCATGGCCATTAAACCATGTCCCAGAGTTCCATACCCACAGGTTTCTTGAACACCTCCAGGGATGGGGACTCCACCACCTCCCTGGGCAGCCTGCTCCAATGCCTGACCACTCTTGCTGCAAAGAAATTTTTCCTAATATCCAATCTAAAATTGTGGGGGTGGTGTGAAAGCATCCTGCCTGCATGGGTAGTATGGTAGGATACCAACTAAAGTGTCCCTTTTGAGGAACAGCCTGTTCATTTGGTGCACAGGCCTGGTGATCAAGCTGGTTGAATCTTTAAATGAAGTCCTGTTTCCTTCCAGACTTAGTCCTGTCTGCTGTTTGCACTTTCTTGCTTCACCACCCGATTCTTCACATAGTTTCTTTGGATTTAGACATGGCAAAACGTGTCCAGAAATGACAATCTGTGAACTTTCCTGTCACTGTGTGCCTTGAACCCACTGAAATGTACACTGAAAGCAAAGCACTCTGGAGCTCTCTGCAGTTACTCACCTTCAGCAAACGAGAGACGTTGTCTTTTGAACCAGTTCAGACAAAGACAGGAAGCTGGAGGAGAGTCCTTCACATTTCTGGACAAACAATCACTCAATCTTAAGTCAATAAAACTTTTGCAGTCTGTCAGTGTTTTGACAAATACGACAAGTACTTTAACCAAATAATGGCCCTGATTCATGAAAGGACTTCAGCATGTGCTTGACTGGAATTGCATGGTGCTGTCTCCTCCACATCAACCATAGGCGTAGCTCTGTGCAGGTCTAAGTGCCTTCAAAAGCTGAACTTGGCATCTTGAATAGGACCAGCATTAGTCACTCAGTACCTGATCTGTTAATAAATCAACCTGGTCAGGCTGTCTCTGAGCTCCTCTATGAAACATGTTGTGATGGCAGCCACTGAGCAGTGCAGCTCCTCAGGCAGGTCATGCCCATTACAGCCACGTCTCTGACCTGTGGGAGGTAGAGGGCAGTCCAGGTCCTTTGGAGAAATTTGACTTTGCAACAGGATGCCCAAACTTGAGGTCATGTCATCTGTTTCCCTCACTCAGGATTTTGGATTCTGAGGCACATAAGACAAAATTAACTCAGCAGAAATTCCTGAGAAATTAACTCAGGACTCGGTGATTTCTTGAGGTCCCCTCCAGCCTCTAGTGTACTGTGATATTGTGAACACCATAGAGCCATAGAGATGTCTGCTGCAGTCCTAGGGATTCTGGGTGTAAAACTCTCCTCTGGTGAGGCTGATAAGTAGGATTCTGACTCAGCAGATCTTGTAGGGTTTTACTTCTAAATAAATCCAAGGGAAGCAGGTTGAATCACCAACCCTGGATGTGTTTAAAGGTCGTTTGGATGCGATGCTTGGGGACATGGTTTAGGGGTGAACCTTGTAGAGTAGGGTTATTGGTTGGACTTGGTGTCTTTTACAACCTGAATGTTTCTGTGATTCTGTGATAAAGGTGGATTTTGGTCCTTGAAGCATTCAAGATGCATTGCAGACAAATGGGTTCTTTTCAGTGGTGCCCAGTGATAGGACAAGGAGCAATGGATGCAAACTGGAACCCAGGAAATTCCACCTCAAAATGAGGAAAAGCTTCTTTGCTATGAGGGTGCTGAAGCCCTGGAGTAGGCTGCCCAGAGAGGTTGTGTAGTCTCCTTCTCTGGAGAGATTCCAAACCCATCCAGACACGTTCCTGTGCAACCTGAACTAGGAGAACCTGCTTTAGCAGGAAGGTTGGACTCGAACTCCAGAGATCCCTTCCAACCCCTACCATTCTATGTTCTATTCTCCAAGTCCCTGCTGAGTTTCAAACTCCTTGACTGAAGAATAGTGTCCAAGTCTAACCATTTCAAAAGTTGTTGTCATGGCTTGGCCTTGACCATGCCTCAAACTTACCCTCACATTTGCACCACCCACACGTCAACAATGGCACCATGGCTCAAAATTCATTTGTCCCACAAGGGAGGGGGGAAAATCTCTTCCTTTGGATGAGTTTGACCTCATCCTTCCCCTCTGGAGAAGAATGTTTTTGGCTGGCTTGCTGATGATTTCTTTCCCAGTAATGGTTTTATGGAGTATATGAAAGTGTTAAGCTGTGTCTCACTTCAGCTGCTTTTTGCTCCTATCTGGGTTACCATACCAAGAATGTTCCAATGAGGCTCCAAGGTCTGCCAGGTCAGCCTGGTAAATGATAGTACCTCTTGAAGCTCTAATGGATGAGAGGACCCATGATAAGATTTGACACTGGTAATACATATGCTGCCACAGTAGACATTTTGCTTTTTTCTTGATGTTTTTAAGGCCATAAATACTGGACTCTAATGTTAAGTATGTGAACCTCACATTAATCACACTGCCAAGGAGAGCAAAGAGCTCTGCTCATAAACTGAAATGGAGCACAGCTCATCTATCAATGTTCTGTAATGAGGACTATTATAACAAAGTATTTAGCTTGATTTACTGGTGGGCTACACATCTCTGCTGATGATCACACATCAGTAAGAGAGCAAAGGGACCATCTGCATCACCAGGAGTTTGAGATTTGTCATAGAAGCATAGAACTGTTTGGGTTGGAAAAGGTCTCTGTGATCATTCACTCCAACCATCAACCCAACACCACCATGGCCATTAAACCATGTCCCAAAGTGCCATGGCCACAAGTTTCTTGAATGCCTCCAGGGATGGTGCCTGTCCCAATGCCTGGCCATTCTTTCAGTGAAGAAATTGTTCCAAATCTCCAACCTAACCCTTCCCTGGCACAATATCAGCCCATTTCCTCTCATTCTACCACTTAATACTAGGGAGAAATCTATTGAATCATGTGCAGATCCTCCCTCATCTCTTCTGCAAAGTTCTTAAACTGACTTTCTCAAGACCAGTCTGCTCACTGGGGCTGCTTCTGGTGGTTATCAAAGAGAAGATACCAGGTTTATGCATGAACTCCTCACTTTTCCCATGTGGGATCATATGTGGACCTACCACCCAAGTGTGAACACTCCCTTTCTAGTATGGAAATCCTGGCTGTGCTTGGAGGAATTTTGATTGCTGCAGGTGAATTCAGTCTTAATGGGAAACCAGTAGCTCTGATTTTCAGAAACCAGCTGATAAAACTCCGAGTTCAGGGAGGGCATCAGTTGAGCAGAGCAGCTTTTAAAAGTGAAATAAAAAATTCTCTTAGTCCATTTACAGAAGAGAGCAGTGGAAAGAGCATGACCTCTCAGGAAAACCAGGAAATGAGTTCTCCACAAACCACATGCAACTGCAGACTGTCAGGTTCCTCCTGCCTGTGGCTGTGCTCCTGCCACTGGATGGCAAGCAACCACCCCAGCTGTAGCCTCATCCAACCTGTGCAATGCAAGGCAGGCCAAATTTGGTTGAAGAAATGGGACAGAACAGTAATTTCTTCTAAAAGGTCATCAGTAACACAAACATGCTTCTTAAAAGCCCTCCTCAGTTCCAGTTTGGCTCCAGTTCCACAGGAGAGGATGTTCATGTACACCCTTGGTCTGCTCTGTGCTGAACACATTGTACCACCTCTTGCTTGCAAGGAGAGACCACTGACTGCTCCAAGCTGGCCAAGGGATCAGAGGAGATGCCAGGTCTGAAAATAGAAATGGCCACAGAGCTTTTGGGACAAGAAGTGCCAGCGTATGTGGGTAAGACAAGGTACACACTTGGCACCCAAGGAGCAGAGAAATATATTTTAGGCCCAGATTTGGAGCTGACAAAGGAGAGCCATCAGCAAGAGTGTAAAATCACAGATGAAATCCCCACTTACCCTGGCAATGAGGTCTAGCGAATGAGCACCCAGCTCTGTCCTGACTCACATTCAGTGCTCCTCTGCTGAGCTCTGCACAGCCCCCCCCAGACCCTCACCACCTCCTCTGCAGAGTTTCTTTTTGGAAGGGAAATGCAAACTGTGATTTATACACCTTAATCATCAAGTGTGGCATGGAGCAAAAATAACTCGAGAAAAATTTGGCTTCTTGAGGCAGCACACCGCAAGGACCAAGTGCCACCATTCACCACCACCTCAGGGACTTGCCTCGCCCAGCTCCAGCCCAGTCACTATGCAAGATGTCAAGTGTGAAGGTGTGGGAGAGGAGTGACATTTGCTATCAGCTGCAAGAGAAGGGAAAGGAGACAGATGAGAGCTGAGTGCCTGGCTGAGAGCAAACACGGGCAGGGATGGCTGCGTGTCAGCCAGCAGAAGACCTTGTTTGCCAAGGGCTGGGGTGAACGGGGATGTGAGCACCAGCTCTCTTGTTATTGTCATGTCCTGAGGAGTAAGTGCACTGGATTCTACATGCCTGTGTGTTTGATCAGGAGAGCACTGCTGACAGAGGATAAATAAACAGAGATCAAAACAAGATTAAGCAGGTCCTTCTCCTTATCGCTGCCTCTTTATCCCTATTGATCTCTGCCCAGGCCCTTTTCATCTAGCCTGGAATTCTTCACATGCTTGAACCTTCAGCTGTCACATCTAATTAAATCCTTGTCCAAGGCTCTGCAGGCAGCAGCGGGTGTTTTCCAGCCCTGGGCACCTCTCTGTCCAGCCTTTGGCCTCTCTCTGTAAAAACTCATTTTGCCTCTGCAAAACCCACTTAGATTGGCAGCCAAGGGGTGGTAGAGGTGGCCAGAAGAAAAACAATATGCTTTTTGGTTCAGTCTGAAGAAGAAGAAGATTGAACAGGTCCAGCCTCAGGTCCAGCCTCAAGGGTGCAAATGATGACCACCTTGTCCAAGCAATCCACCTTGTCCTTCTCTTGCCCTGGGAGAGGCAAGATGTTATTTCTACATTTGTCTGATGGGGACATTCCTCCTTTCCTGGGGGTACCAAGGTTTCTGTGGCAGATGGGCCATAAACCCACCTCCTTTCCCTGCTCACTGGCCAGCACTTGCATCCATTGGGATGTTCTCAAAGAAAAAGTGGTCACTGGCTGCCTCATTTCAATCCCATCCCTGCTTTTGTGTGCTGCCAAGTTTTCTCCAAGGCTTCTCAGCATTTTGGCTTGGTCACCGTCTTCATACCCACCAGATCACACAGAATGTATTGGGTTGGAAGCGACCTCAAATGTCATCTTATCCAACCTGCCTGCAGTGAGCAGGGACATCTCCAACCACATCAAGTTGCTCAGGGCCCCATCAAGTTTGATCTTGAATGAGTTTCTCTGAATGAGTATTTTTCACTTAATTCAGAGATGACAGAGGTCAGTGTGTCCTTCTTCAGAGAGGATGCCTCTCATCCCCTGAGCAGGTTGTTCAGAGGTGGATCCATGTGGTCAGTATCAGTGGGGCATGAGGATGCCTCTTATCCAGTGAGTAGGCTGTTCAGAGGTGGATCCATGTGGTCAGTATCACTGGGGCAGTGTGTCCTTCTTCAGAGACAAGACACCTTTCATGCAGTGAGCAGGATGTTCAGAGGTGGATCTATAAGTGCTGCGCATGTCTCAGGTCTTCATGGACGCCTAACAACATCCAGGGCATTGCTTTGAGTGGAAAATGAAGTCCCTCGTGTTGTGCACAGCTAAGGCAAACAAGGCTAAATGAGAAGGAGGATACCAGGGTAAGGGTAAACACCACAGAGAAGGAAACACAAACAGCACTGTTTGTTTTCTGCCTTTCTGGTCTCTACATTCTACCATCTTCTGCTTAATTTTGTTAAAACATTCAATAAGAGATCGTTTGGACATGGCTTTCCCTCATGATCTCTGGAAACCATTAGAGCTCTGGGTTTGGCTTCAGTTTTCAGCCGTGGCTGGAGGCTTTAGGTGAGGAAAGATGTGCAAAGGGCAGGCAGTGAAATTAGAGAGACACAGAGCTCGGAAGTAAACCCAGGCACTAGATGGTCTTTAAGTTCCTTTCCAACTCAAACCATTCTATGATTCTGGAGAGTCTGACCCCACCCCAAGTAGATGTAGCACCCAGGACCTTCCTTTTTCAGGGCTAAAACGTGCTAGCAATTTGGAGACTGTGCTGAGCAATTCCCCTGCCTTGAAATCAAGCCCCTTGATTGTGTCTGAGGCTGGGCATCTAACATCACAGACATTTCAGAAAAGATAGATCATGCCACTCCATTGCTTTTGCAACTTTATTTGCCTGTCCCTACAAATAAGACACTTTACTTCAGATTTACTACGTGACCCAGCAGGCGATCAGTGCGAGCGGAGCTTTGATTTATTCTCTCCTATGCCATCATTCAAGACCTCACAGTTTATTGCTCACCACTAAAACAATATCACCAGACATAAAATATACCTTGCCAGCCTCGTCCCCCATCTCAGCTCTCTCCATCTCCCTCCCCATCTTTTTATTTTATTTTTTTTTTTCCTCTGAGGAGAAAGGAAAGAAAACTTCTTTTCAGGACACTTTATAGGGAGTGCTCATGAACTGGCAATTTATTTTCTCCTGGGTTTGACACTGCCAGGCCCTTAGAGCTTTTATTGACTCTGGCTAAACACAGTGACAATTATTTTTGTTGGTTTCAAATCGCCTTCTCCAGCAGAGTGTGAAGTCAGCAGGTTTTTTGTGTGTGCTGAGCATGTCCTTTCAGACACCCTAAGAACAGCAGAGGGACAGTTGATGGCTTCTCACTTTTATCCAGTTGCACTTTGGCATTCCCTGAACAGACCTTCTGTTTGGGAGCAGGGAAAGCAAGGGAGAGGCTCATGGCTGAGAAGAGGATTGGTGGTCATGGTGGAAAGCAGAGCCAAGACACCCTTATCTGAAGAATTTCTTTCTACACTAGACATTAGAAAGAAATTCTTTGCACTGAGGGTGGGGAGACACTGGAACAGGTTGCCCATGAAGGTCGTGGATGCTCCCTCCCTGGACATGTGCAAGGCCGGGTTGGAGGAGCCTTGAGCCCTGGTCTAGTAGGAGGTGTCTCTGTCTGTAGCAGGGTCTTAGAGCTAGATGATCTTGAGGGTCCCTTTCAATCCAAACCATTTTAGGATTCTAATATGGAGTGTGGGAGGTCCTCCCACCCCTTTTTTGTCATGCCTGAGGACCCAGCCACCAACCTCCAAGCCCTTCATCTTCCTCTCAGTGCCCTCAGGAGCATGGTGCTTCCAAGACCCTAATCCTCTGTTGGGTTTGAGGGGCCAGGAGGACGATGAAGAGGGGCTGCTCCTCAGAAAAACAAAACAAAACAAAAAAACATTTAAGCAACCCTCAGCAAAGGGTCCCTGGAGCATTTGTGGCTTGTGGGATGTGCATTAAGCAAAGCATCTGATGTTGTCCCTCAGTCTCCATGTATCTGCTACTGGCAAGGCTCAGGAAAGGCAAAGACTCCCTTGATAACTCCTGGTGTGGATATGGCACTTCTTTGCTCTAGGAGTGCTCAGGCATTGGAACAGGCTGCCCAGGGAGGTGGTGGAGTCACCATCCCTGGAGGTGTTCAAAGCACCTGTAGGTGTGGAACATCAGGACAGGGTTTAGTGGTCATGGAATTGTTGGGTAAAAGGTTGGACGTGGTGATCTTAGAGGTCTTTTCCAACCTTAATGATTGTGTGATAAAAGCTGGCATGAGCATTTCCAGCAACTGATCTTTGGGAAGCAGAGTTCTCAGCACAGCCCCATTCATTATTTCAACCCACTCCACTTGAAGCTCCGATTTCCAAATGAAAATTGAGGGAGGGAAAACACACATTAAAAAGAAAAAAAAAAAAAAAAACAAGGAAAAAGAAATTCAAATAGAGGGATTCCAACAACTGATTTTCACTTGAGCATCTTCTATTCATTTTCCTTCTTTATAATTATGCAAAATAGAGTGCATCTTTTCTTAATTAAATGGGTAATGACTAGTTTGGGAGCCAGCAGAGCAGTGCCTTTGGAGGAAAGATAGTAGTTGGAAGAAGAGGTTATGCACAGAGCCCCCTCAA
Organism: Indicator indicator; assembly: GCF_027791375.1. Classification (NCBI taxonomy): domain Eukaryota; kingdom Metazoa; phylum Chordata; class Aves; order Piciformes; family Indicatoridae; genus Indicator; species Indicator indicator. The sequence goes on along the minus strand of NC_072032.1, from coordinate 7,790,396 downwards.
ACAGAGCTTTGTGCCAGGGGCTTTGTTTTGATACCAGAAACATTTCCACTCCAGCAGCCTCTGATGGCAGTCATGTGCAGGATTAGGAACTGACTCCATTCAAATAACAGACAGCTGTTTGGAGTGAAAACTCCTCTCTGTCAATTTGCACTCAAAGAAGGCAGAGGCAAAAAAAAAAAAAAAAAAAAAAAAAAAAAAAAGAAGAATAAAAAAAAAACTCTAAAGACCCTGGGCCTGGGAATCATTGTAGCTTAATCCCTCCTTTGGCAGGAGATAAAACTGGGGCTTTCCAATGCTCTATAATTTCTTGCATTGACCTGGAAAGAGATTTCTCTATTCACTGGGCTGTAAACCTCCTTTTTTATATTTACTACATGATGTACAAGAACTGAATCTCCAGCAGAGAAAACATGCCACGTTGGGCTAGGAGCCTGGGAAGAAACTTCAGTGCAGGTTAAATAACCAAGCGGAGCAGGGACACACAGTAGCTGCTAAAGCCACTTGGGGATTGTTCTTTTAACTTCCAATAGAAGGTTTTCTCCTTCTCTGAAGAGCTGGCTGAGGTTTCCACCAGTGGTTAATGGATTTATGGGTCTCTGCTCTTCCTGATGCCAGATTTCAAATCCAGGAGGAGGGCTTGATTTTTGAGAGCGGGTGCACAGCTCTTACGAGAAGTCAATATCTTCCATGCAGCTCAAGTCCCTGGGATTTCCAGTCATTCATGTTCTCTGATTTCCCAAAACCTGTGGTAGAAAAGCACAGCAGAACCTCTGGCTGTGCTCTACCAAGCACAGCTGCAGACACAGCCCAGGGCTGAGCCATGCACAGGTATTTCTGGTTAGCTTGGTGCTTCCTGCCAGTGCCACCAACAGCCCCTGGCAAAAGGTATTTCTGTTTTTTTTTTTTTTTTTCACAGGAAAAACTGTGCCAAGAGACAATCCTAAATTAGGAACATTAGAAGAAACTTCTTCCCTGAGAGGGTTCACAAAGACTGCAACAGGCTGCCCGGGGAGGTGGTTGGATCCCCATCCCTGGAGGTGTTTCAAAGAGGCAGAGGCCTTAGTGAACTGGGGCAACATCTTTGGATGAAAATGAGATATAAAGGTGGTGGGAAGACCACTGCTCTCCTGATGTTCTTTTCAGAACATAGTTTTGCCCTGGGCAAATGCGTTTTAATGACTAAGTCAACAAAATCTGCTAATTCATTGCACTTTTCCTTCAGGGCTTTGTCCTACTCAGCTCCACCCAAAAGCCTCCCCTACTATGAATGGAGGAGTTGATCTTCCATGGGATACAGCCCCAAAGAGTCATCAAGAGAGCAGTGCTGATACAAGTCAAGTGCCTTATCTGTTGTGCAAAGAGCTTTTATCTGGTATTGTGGATATTGGTCTCTTCTCCCTAATAACAACTGATAGGACAAGAGGAAATGGCCTCAAGCTGCACAAGGGAAGTTTAAGTTGGAAATTAGAAGAAACTTCTTCCCTGAAAGGATTCTCAAAGTCTGGAACAGGCTGCCCAGGGAGGTGGGTGAATCCCCATCCTTGCAGAAACATCTTTCTGTCAACATGATGCAAAGAGAAAGAGTGGGAAAGAAGGGGATGGAGAAACAATCTGCATAGTTTTCCCTGCTTTGTGTGGACTGGAAGCTTCCCTCCCTGTGTCCCAGCAGACAGCCCTCAGATCACTTGGAAATTGTGCCCACTTCATTCTTGTTTGCCATGGCCAGTGCCAGGGCACTCAGCAGCCCACAGGAAGGAAGGACTTGTTCTCAAAATGAAAAAAAAAAAAAGGAGAAGCCAAAACCCCCTCTGAAGCTTGAGGTCAAGGAGCGGTGGATCCCATTCCAAGCCTTGTGCTCATGCTGGGTGGCCTTGGACAAGTCCCATTGCCCACCCTGCCTGAAAGAGCAGGATGGAGTGTGGCGAGGGGGTCGGTGTGATAGCAGAAGGAACACTGCCCACCAGGAGCTGCCAGCAAAACCCCTGATGGATAAAATGGGCTTTCTACTTCTGCTTCAGTTGCCTGCTGCTCCATCAACATCAGTAGCTTTGGGTACATCTTGGAGGGAGGTCCCAAGAGGGTGAATAACCTGCCAGGATGGTGCTGGGAAGCTACAGACTCAGGTTGGAGCCAGGTGAGGGTTGGTGTATTCTCCCTAGGAACAAGTGACAGGACAAGAGGAAATGTCCTCAGGTTGCACCAGGGGAGGTTTAGGTTGAACATTAGAAGGAAGTTCTTCTCTGAAAGGATTCTCAAAAGCTAGAACAGGCTGCCCAGGGAGGTGGTTGAATCCCCATCCCTGGAGGTGTTTCAAAGAGGCAGAGCTGTGGTGCTGAGGGCCATGGTTTAGCACCAGCCTTGGCAGAGTTAGAGAATGGTTGACTGGATGATCTTTTAGGTCTTTTCCAACCAAAACCATTCCATGACTTTAAGGAAGCTTTGAACATTGACATCATGTTCATTGTTATGTTGCCTTTTTGGTGGTTTTCACTAAGGCAAAGGAATCTTCCAGATCAATGACCAACATCAGTGTTTCCACTGCTGCACTGGGGCAGAGGTGGAGGTGGGTGACCTGCCTTGGGGTTTTTCTCTTCTGTACTTGTGCCAAGTCCTTTGTATGATTCCACTTGCTAAATTCTTGCCCTGGACAGTCTGTATCTGCAAGAAATTATCCCACCAACATTTAACTTTGAGAGGAAGTCCAACCCAGCCAGAGGAGAAGTGAAGCCCACCCTTGATTTACGTTGGCTTTATGAATTGAACTGAGAGGTTGCTGTCTTTAAAGAACTGTTTATTTGCAGGGAACTTTTCTAATCTATAGAGTGGAGATCAAAGCCTTACTACAGACTCTTTGAAACCACGAGACACAACAGAACTCACCCTTCTGTTAGATTTTGGAACATCAGCTTGGAACAACTTGAAGGAGCAATATTTTTGCAGTCTTTCATCCCCCATGACAGTGGCAGCCACGGAGTTCTCAATGCTGTGAAGGAGTGTGTCAGTGTGAGCTGAAATTCCCCCCACACCAACAATAACCAGGCTAGCTCAGTCTGGAAGCAAATAAAAGCTGTATTTACAAGCAAAATCTACAATCTATGAAGAAATGCAACGAATATGTACAAATATACAAAATTCACAGCATTTACAAATGTATACAATCAACAGAAAAGCACAACCAAGCTCCCTTTGCTTCCCCCCAAAGGGGACCTATCCCAAGGGACCTCTCTCCCAGGGGCCTCCTCCCCCAGACTCCCCTGGCAAAAAGCAGAGTTAGTTAAAAGCAAAGAGGCTGTTAACTTAGCTCACCAAGGTCAGTGTGTTATCTTCAGCCAGAAGAGAAGAAGAAGCAGCAGTAGCCAGCCCAGCAAGGAAGTGAACTCCCCACTCCCACTGCAGACTGCCCCAACTTTGTTTTGAGTAGTGGTTCTTAAACATTTCTATCTATCCACTGGAAGTGTTTAGAACAATCATTATTTTGCTTTCTTACACCCAATAGTGACTTATTTGCACTCTTTCGCTTTCTCTGCTTGAACTTTGAGAAGAAAAATTAAAGAGACAGTTTCAAACCATCACAAGGAGATATTGTGTGCATAGCCTTGAGTTACAAGGGGTTGTACACCCACCTGGAGCAGGAAGACATGGATCCTGCAACTGTTAACTCCCCACATCAGGCTGCTCTTGGAGCTAACCTCACCTTGCTCCCACACACCTGTGTCTCTCTCTCTCACATCCAGAAATGAAAGCCCAGAACAATACAGTTTTGTACATAATGAAGCTGCCAATGTGCACACAGCTCAAGCAGTGTGGGCTTCTGAGCCATCAGACTCCACAGGGAATGATCATAGAATCATGGAACAATTTCAGCTGGAGAATCCCTCTAAGATCCTTGAGTCCAGTCATCAACCACCATGGCCATTAAACAATGTCCCAAAGTATAGCAACGAGTTAAAAAACAAATTAAAGCAAAATAAGTTCAGATAAACTCACTCCAGAGGGACTACACAGGCTACACGGACTGTCCTGATGTGGATGAAGTACATGGCAAAGGGATTCACAGCTCCTGGAGTCTTAGAGGGCATGAAAGGAAAGCAGGTACCCAGCCTACCTGAATGCTTTTATACATCCTGTCCATAGAATGATAGAATCACAGAATTGTCTGGGTTGGAAAAGTCTTCTAAGCTCATTGAGTCCAACCATCAACCCAACACCACCACGGACATTAAACCATGTCCTCAAGTGCCATGTCCACACATTTCTTGAACACCTCCAGGGATGGGGACTCCACCACCTCCCTGAGAAGCCTGTTCCATTGCCTGACCACTCTTAGAGCAAAGAAGTGCCATATCCACTCCAGGAGACATGCTGAAAGAGAAGAACTCAAGCATAGACCAAAATCTAGTGTCAGCTGTCTGAAACTGACATGAACCCCTGAGCATTGGCTGGAATGACTTAGCTATTTCCTACATTTATCTGTGGACTTCTTGCTTTTTTTCAGTAGGGAAAGGATTTTTTTTACAATGGCTTGGAGTGATAGGATGACAGGGAATGGATTGAAGAGGGGAGATTTAGACTGGAGATGAGGAAGAAATTCTTTCCAGTGAGGGTGGTGAGACACTGGAACAGGCTGCCCAGGGAGGTTGTGGATGCCCCCTCCCTGGAGGTGTTCAAGGCCAGGTTGGATGAGGCCTTGAGCAAGCTGGGATAGTAGGAGGTGTCCCTGCCCATGGCAGGGAGGTTGGAACTAAATGATCTTTAAGGTCTCTTCCAACTAAATGATCTTTAAGGTCTCTTCCAACCCAAACCATTCTATGAAACTATGAATGTTGCTGATATATTGATATTTATTTATTTTCCTTTCTTCACCTTTCTTTGTCATTTAACAAGCACATTGAGAACAAGAGGGAAAAGATAAAAAGCAAAAAAAAAAAAAAAAAAAAAAAAAAAGAACAAACCCCCCCAAAACCCAAACAAACCCCACAAACTAATCCCAAAGGAAAATTCATTTTATTCTTATCAACAACTCAACACAATCTTAGATCTGAGACCCCAAGCAAACTTTTGTTGCTTTCCTCACTCAGTTAATAATCTACACTTCCTAAATAATAAGATATTCTGTAGTCCTCCTTCTGAGTATATATTTATATGAGCAGCTAAGTATACTTTTCATGGGCAATTAAGACATTATTAGCTCCTGGCTATTCACAAACATCTCAGGAGGGGGTGTGGAGGGAGGAGGAATTGTAAAGTCAGGAGGATAATAATAGCCAAAGACCCTTTCCTCTTCTTGTGATATTGATTTTCAGAATATAAACAGAGACAGGGGATGCTGGATCTTGGTAATATACCCATTTAAAATGCCAGTTGTTGAGTAAATAGACCTCTGTGGGGATATGTTTGTTTGAAAAGTCCTTTGGGATTAGAGAATATTAGCTCAGCATTCAGCCCGAGACCTATTTTGTGAGGTGTCTTTGTTACTTTGTCAGCTTTCTAAAGCCCTTTATGATAGGTCTCAGCCCTGCTGATATTTATTCAAGTAAAGCTCAGAATAAGAGTTAAGATGCAGCTGTTCCAACATTGTGGCCATCTTTGGGTCTCAGTGTGTTTCAGCTCAGCCCTGAAGTGCAGGACAGCTCAGAGCAGCCTGACAAAGTGTTCACACTTCAGTGTGCCACTTAGCCATTTTCCACAGTCAATGCCTTCTATTAATTCATTCTGGCCCTGTATCATCTCACTCAGACACATGGACTAGGACATTATTTACTTCCCACCAGCTCACACACCAGGTTAATCCTGGCGCTTTTTGCAGCCCTGCACCCTGCCCCGAGGAGCTGAGGGTTTGCATCTTTGTGATTGCCAGACAAACCAAATGAAGTCATCTTCCACCAAACAGGGCATCCTCTAGCTCCTTCACTCCCAACTTCATCACATAGGAAGAGCACTCCCAGGCTAGGCTGAGCATCCCTCCTTTGCTATCAAACCCAGTTAGTGAAGCCACATTCATTAAGAGTAATCAATAAAAGGCAGCTCTAGGTTTTTGCTGTGTCTCCCATTAATTGTGGGACTCTGCCATGGGCAGGGACATCTCCCACCAGACCAGGTGGCTCAAGAACACATTCAACCTGGCCTTGAACACCTCCAGAAAGGGGGCATCCACAACCTCCCTGGGCAACCTGTTCCAGTGTCTCCCCACCCTCACTGTCAAGAATTGTTCTGCCATAACAAGCCCTTGTAAATAGTCCCTCCCCAATTTTCTTGTAGCCCCCTTCAGGTTCTGGAAGGCTGCTCTAAGGTCTCCCTGGAGCCTTTTCTCCTCCAGGTTGGACAGACTGGGGAGATGCTGCTGCAGAAATAAGCAAACCAGACATGGCTCTTAACTTCTGGGACTTGGTGTGGGACTTTATGTTCCCAGAGTGTGACAACCTGTAGGTGTTCAAAAAGGGCTGTATCCTCCCTGGGAAAATACTTTGAGCACGTGAAAAATACAGGGTTAAGCCTGAGTGAATGATACTTAACTGGGGAGCAATGGGTACATTCAGGTGGTAATTAATTTAATCCTCAAAATGGGATGTACAATATCACAGAATCAATAAGACCTCAAGGATCATCAAAGTCCAACCTATGCTAGATTAGATCAAAACTAGCTATCTAACCTAAGATATATGAGAAGGATCTCAATTTAAGCATCCAAATAACTTTAAAACTGATTTTCCTGCATCCCACCTGGGTGTCAGGAGGCTCATGATATTCCCCCCTGGAATATCATGAGCCTCCATATCCATTCTCATGGATATGTTCAGTAAATGAGCACTTGGAAAGTGTTTTGAACTCCCTGTGCAGAAGAAACTCCCTTCCCTAAGTGTTATCATGAACATCCAGTCTCCTGCCCTGCATTTGGGGAGTGTGGTGTTTCCTTTCAACCCAGCAAAGCCACAGCTGCAGTTGTTTGTTTCCACAGGTGGACTGGAGGTAGATGTGGGCTTAATTACTGAACCTGACCATGAGAAATCATGGACCTTGATTCCAAAGGCAAGATCTTCCACAAACACAGGGCTTGCTCAGGGAAGGTGTTCCTCTGAGCAGAACACAGATGGATTGTAGGAGCAGACAGAGACCCACTGTTAGCAAAGCTGAAGAGAAAAAGCTGGGCAGAATCCAGAGCTTAACTCAGGTAAATAAAATGGTACATTTCTATGAAAAGCTTCATGAATAAGCAAAGGCTTTGAAAATAAACCTTTTCTGGAATTTGCAGTGTACAATATTCTTTTCCAGGAACGATACTCTAAGACAGGAGCATTCCAGCTTTGGTATTTTCTCATCAAGTAACTGGACAGAGCTGCAACCCAAAGTGGGCTGGAGCTGGAATGCTTGTCTGCTCTGAGTGCTAGTTAAACATGCATTAGGGGTCCTCTCCTTAACCCAAGGGGGATTTTCAAGTTTTCTTAAAACTCAGGTATCAATTCCCAGCTGGTTCCTGCAGCTCCCCTTGTAGGCATGGCAAGAGGCAGAAGGTGTTCTACATGGGAGGAACCTGTCTTTGGGCAGCTCATCTCTTCCCTTTGGCAACACAGAGAGCCCAACCCCAACTGCCTGCTCAGTTTCCAGGCAGCAAAACTTTGGGAATTCCACCCAGACTGTATTTTTCCCAGCTCTGGGGCCAAGGCTCTGCTCCTTCAGTCAAGAAAAACATATGTAAGCAGTTGTTCAACATGAGCACATACCTGAAACTTGGTGGAGATTAGGTGAATGAGGAATGTGTTGCTTAAATGCGTAGTGCATTAAGAAAAGTGTGGGCAGCAAGTCAAGGGAGGTTCTCCTCCCCCTCTACTCTGCCCTGGTGAGGCCACAGCTGCAGTATTGTGTCCAGCTCTGGGCTCCCCAGTTCAAGAAGGACAGGGATGTGCTAGAAAGTGTCCAACAGAAGCTATGAGGATGATAAAGGGACCAGAACATCTGTGTGAAGAGGAAAGGCTGAGAGACTTGGAGATGTTCAGTCTGGAGAAGAACAGAAGAGGCATTCTTCATCCTGGAGAAGGGAGACCTTGAAGCAGCATTTCAGGACCTGAAGGAGACCCACATGAAGGCTGAGGAGGGACTGTTTAGAAGGGCCTGTGGTGACCGGATGAGGGGCAATGGTTTGAAACTGGAGCAGGGTAGATTTAGCTTGGACACCAGGAGGAAGTTCTTCACAATGAGGGTGGTGAAACACTGGAACAGGCTGCCCAGAGATGTGGTTGAGGCCCCATCCCTGGAGACATTCATGGTCAAACTTGATGGGTTCCTGAGATACCTGATCTATTGGAGATGTCCTTACTGACTGCAGGGGTGTTAGACAAGATGACCTTTGAGGGTCTCTTTAACCTGATGCATTCTGTGATTCTTTGCTATGGTCACTTCAAGCAGGCAGAAATTCACTGAGCTGTGCTGTCCTCTTTGCTTACAACTGTGTGAACACATTGCCAGGAGCATTTCACTTCTGCACCTTATTTCAGGAGCCTTCCAGCACCTTTTCTCTTGCACTGTATCCAGTTGTTATTAAAAGTCCTTGGGCTGGAGCTGAACCCATATAGCTTGATCAGGTCAGATCAATAAATTCTAAAGCTGGTTTCTGACAGCTGGGGACGCATGTGGGACATGTTCCTTCTTGAAGGAATCAATAGGAAGTACCCCAGACACACAGCTGGAGAGCATGTGGCCACTGGAATTAAATGGAGCTGAAGCTCTGCACCCAGAACCAAACACTCAGCCCTTTAGTAGTGGGAGGATGTTAAAAGACCTTGGTGATGACACTCCTGCAACCTAATGTCTCCGTTGATGATATCAACTTATCTCAACCACCTGTTGAAGTTGGGTGGTTTTATTACCTCAGTGCTTGCTTGAATTTAATAACAGATGAAGGAAAAAATAAATGCCCATTTTCTCCATGGTGAAGGCTCTGTTTTCAATTGGTATCTTGTTTCATTCATGTTCCTGGTGATTAAATGCTGTCCTACCCCCACCCCTGACGCCTACCCCACGCTGGCAAAATTTGAACTAATATACAGCCCACAAAAACTGGGGAGAAAGGTTTCTGATTTGTAGTCAAATCTTATTGAACCTGGTAAAAAAACCCACAACAACAACAAAACAAAACAAAGCAAAACAAAACCCCAAACAAACAAACAAAAACTAACAACGAGCAAACCAAACCAAACCAAACCAAAAACCCACCTCATGGAAGGATTCAGGAAACCTCTTAAGCATGATCAAACATCCATTCTTACAGAATGGTAGGGGTTAGAAGGGACCCCTGGAAAGCATTAACCCAAACCTCCCTGCCAAGGAAGGTTCACCTAAAGAAGGTCACACAGCAACATGTCCAGGTGGGTTTGGAATGTCTTCAGACATGGAGATTCCACTACCTCTCTGGGCAGCCTGCTCCAGTGCTCCATCACCCTTAAGTTAAAGAAGCTCCTCCTCATGTTTAGGTGGAATTTAGGGATTAGATGTTTAGATGGGACCTAGGGGATCCTGCTCCAGCAGGGGGGTTGGATTAGATGAGCTTTCCAGGTTCCTCCCAGCCCTTTAAACTCTGTGATTCTGTGCTTCTCTCTCTGGTTCTGTTGGGAGCAGGTATGTGACAGAAGGACCATGTTCAAGCATCACAGTTGTGTGCTAGCAGGTGCAGCCAAATTTCACCCTGTGTCTTCTTAGCACAGTCTCCCAATGCAGGTAATTGCTCTGAGAAGTATTTCTGTGTCCTCCAACTGCCTTTCTCCTGCTGTTCAAAATTAGTGGCATGGAGAGAAAGAATAACTGCAACAAGCTGAAGATTTTCTAAGTCCCTCTGAGCAAATGTTCTGAAGCTGTGTTTAGTGGCAGTTTCATTCCATCCATACAGAGCTGAGCAAGCCAGACCCTGCTCAGATGCTTACAGCGTGGTTGCCCTTTGCTATTTAGTGTTGGGAACAACTTTTCTTTGGTCCAAGAACATAATTTATTGCAACTGATGTGCTTTGGAATAGGAGTGAAATTCCATCAGACTTCAAATGGAGTCTAATTATGTTCCAAATAGGTGGCAGGAGTGTTCCCCACTTCAGCACTACAGCTAAAGGGATGAGATGGATTTAATTTTAGTCCAAGTGTGGATGGTTTGGAGTGTTTTTATTATTTTATTTTGCAGCTATTTCTGAAAAAAAAAAAAAAGGAGAGAAAAATTCATAACAGCAAACACATCTGTGCTACATACTTTCCCTGTGTGGCACTGCAACAGCTTCAGCCCATGAAAATTAATGAACTGCAACAATATGGTTGGAATTTAAATGCAGAGTTGGTGCTGGAATCAGGAAAGGAATAGCATTCCCTGATTGGGGAAATGTGTTGATCACTTTTTCTGTCTTATAGAATCATGGAATTGTTTGAGTTGGGAAAAACCTCTGAGGTCATCAAGCCCAACCATCAACCCAACACCACCATGGCTACTAACCTATGTCCCCAAGTGCCATGGCCACATATTTGTTGAACACCTCCAGGGATGGGGACTCCACCATCTCCCTGGGCAGCCTCTTCCAATCCCTGACCACTCTTGCAGCAAAGACATTTTTCCTAACCTCCAACTTAAACCTCCCCTGGACCAATTTCAGGCCATTTCTATCACCTGATACTAAGGAGAAGAGACCAATCCTCACCTCACTCCAGCCTCCTTTCAGGTTTGGTGGGCTCCTATGAGATCAGTTTGCTCAAGGTCCCATCCAACCTGCCTTTGAACACCTCAAGCCTTGGAGCCTCCATGACGAGAAGCTCAACATGAGCTGTCAGTGTGCACTTGCAGCCCAGAAAGCCAACCAGATCCAGCAGGTCAAGGGAGGTGATTCTCCCCCTCTACTCAGCTCTGGTGAGACCCCATCTGGAGTACTGCATCCAGGTCTGGAGCCTCTATTACAAGAGGGATATGGACATGCTGGAAGGTGTCCAGAGAAGGGCCACCAGGATGAGCAGACGGCTGGAGCACCTCTCCTATAAGGACAGACTGAAAGAGTTGGGGCTGTTCAGTCTGGAGAAGAGAAGGCTCCGAGGTGACCTTCTTGTGGCCTTTCAATATCTGAAGGGGGCTACAAGAAAGCTGGGGAGGGACTTTTTAGGATATAAGGGAGTGATAGGACTGGGGGGAATGGAATAAAGCTGGAAGTGGGGAGATTCAGGCTGAACGTGAGGAAGAAGTTCTTCCCCATGAGAGTGGTGAGAGCCTGGAATGGGTTGTCCAGGGAGGTGGTTGAGGCCCCATCCCTGGAGGTGTTTGCAGCCAGGCTGGATGAGGCTCTGGCCAGCCTGGTCTAGTGTGAGGTGTCCCTGCCCATGGCAGGGGGATTGGAACTGGCTGATCCTTGTGGTCCCTTCCAACCCTGACTGATTCTATGATTCTTATTGCAACCTGTTCCAGTTCCTCCCCACCCTTGAGGTGAAGAATTTCCTCTTCATGTCTCATCTCAATCCAGCTTCTTGCAGTCTGAAGCCATCAGACCTCATCCTGCCACTCCATGCCTTTGTACAAAGTCTTTCTCCAGCTCTCTTGCACTCCCCTTCAAATCCTGGAAGGCTGCTCTCAGGTCTCCCTGGAGCCTTCTTTTCTCCAGGCTGAACATCCCAGACTCTCTCAGCCTGGCCTCGTAGGAGGTGCACGTATTGCATTGATTTTCCACTTCATTGAGTCAAATGAGTGACTACACCAAATACAATTTATCCTGCAGAATCTGGAACATACTGAGCTGTGTCATCAGAAGGGATTTTTAAGAAAATGAAAACTTTACCATAGCTATTAAAAAATGTAGCAAGAGAGCCAAGAAACTTACGAGGTGGTGAAATAATTGGTCATAATTCAGTTTTATGAGAAGACAATAGAGTGAAGACAGAGCCAGACTCTTCCTAGAGGTGCACAGCAGGCAAGAGGCCATGGAGACAACTCAGAGGAGAAAAAAGTCAGGGTAGGTATTAGGACAAAAAATTCCTAATGAGGGTAGTCTGACTTTGGAGCAATTTGCCCAGAGAGATTATGCAATATCCATCCTTGGGGATATTCAAAGCTCAGCTGGAACAGATTCTGAGGAACCTGATCTAAGTTGGCTTTTTTTGAGCAAGTGGCCAGACCATTTGATTTTCAAATCTCTACCCACACACATGTTCTGCTTCCATGACTCTCCAATAAGATTCACATATCTTGCAGGAGTAAAAGAGCTTTGTTGTATTCTCACTTCTTAGGTTTCTCCAACAGGGATGGGAAAGCCACAGGAATTCTCTATTGTAGTTTTTCTACCTAAAAAGTGGGAACTAAAACATTCACCTCATGGCAGTGGTGGTTGTGTAGTGGGCTCCATCATCATCTGCCAAGTGCTTCAGCTCCTTAGAGGGCTGAAATCATCCATGTGTTTAAACACACAATGAACAGTCTTGAAATGGTGAAGAACAGCTCTGGAACTTGTGTTTTGAAATAATTCTAAGACACTGGCAATTGGGTTGTAATTCCTGAAAACCTCCTTTCTCTCCACAGCTCCCTGAAAGGAGGTTGGAGTCAAGTGGGGGTTGGTCTCTTCTCCCTAGCATCAAGTGATGGAATGAGAAGAAATAGCCTGAAATTGCACCAGGGGAGGGTAGGTTGGAGATTGGGGAAAATTTCTTTGCTGCAAGAGCGGTCAGGGATTGGAAGAGGCTGCCCAGGGAGGTGGTGGAGTCCCCATCCCTGGAGGTGTTCAAGAAATGTGTGGCCATGGCACTTGGGGACATGGTTTAATGGCCATGGTGGTGTTGGGTTGATGGTTGGGCTTGATGACCTCAGAGGTCTTTTCCAACTCAAACAATTCCATGACTCTATGATTCCATGATTCTATGAAAAAGTGCTGGTCAGTATTTCCTGGAGAGCTGGGACCAGCACCGGGCAGCCTGAGACTTTTCTGTGAAGTTTGTCTTACCCAGGAGAGGTGATTTTGATGCCTTCACCAGCCCCATGACAACAAGCCTACTTGAAACCTGCTCTGAACAGTTTCAGGTGCCAAAGGAAGTCAACTCCCCTCCTTAGAGAAGTAATGGGGTTCCCATCATTTGTAGCACATACCTGGCCTCTAAGTTTGTTTTGTTTCTGGCCCTTGACTGAAGAGGCACTTTGAAATCTGAACTTTGGTGGGTGAGCAGCAACGAATCCCAGCTGGGCAGGAGAGTGAAGACTGGCTTCACTTACACACAGCTACCCTGGCTCACTTCTACAGGGCAGGTATTTAGAATCATAGAAGCATAGAACCAGTCAGGGTTGGAAGGGACCACAAGGATCATCCAGTTCCAACCCCTCTGCCATGGGCAGGGACACCTCACACTACATCAGGCTGGCCAGAGCCTCATCCAGCCTGGCTGCAAACACCTCCAGGGATGGGACCTCAACCACCTCCCTGGACAACCCATTCCAGGCTCTCACCACTCTCATGGGGAAGAACTTCTTCCTCACATCCAGCCTGAATCTCCCCACTTCCAGCTTTATTCCTTTCTCCCCAGTCCTGTCACTACCTGATATCCTAAAAAGTCCCTCCCCAGCTTTCTTGTAGCCCCCTTCAGATATTGGAAGGCCACAAGAAGGTCACCTCAGAGCCTTCTCTTCTCCAGACTGAACAGCCCCAACTCTTTCAGTCTGTCCTCACAGGAGAGGAGCTCCAGCCCTCTGATCATCCTGGTGGCTCTTCTCTGGACACCTTCCAGCATGTCCAGATCCCTCTTGCCAGGCTTAAGTCTACCTCTCTCCAGGAGAGAAACTGAGAGTACTTGAGAACTACTTAGAGCCTTAAAATAGGACTTAAGTGGGACTTAAGGGCTGTTAAATCATCCCAGCCATCTGTAGGGATGGGAATGCCACCTACAAAGTGCAACATCACCCAGACAAAGACCTGTTCATGGGAGAGCTCACAGATAATGAATAACAAGAGGTTTAAATGGAGCCAAAACATCTAACTGAGCAGGGTAGGATAGAGATGTTCAATGTTCTGCTGGAGCTCTGCATCCAGACCATTATGAAAGTGCAGCTGTGTGTGGAGGGGTGCCTGTGTGTATCCAGAAAGAAGAAAACCCTTCTAACACCCATCCCCACACTGAGTCATTCTTGTGATTTTCTTAGCATGCTCAGGAAGGTTGAATGCAAAAATAATGTCAGACTTGTTCTGCATTCAGCTATGGAGGAGGAGAAATGCTGCTGCTCAGAAAGGCAGATTTGGCAGCTGCTGAGCCTTGGCAAGGGTACAGAGTTCCCTCACAAGCTACTGAATGGCTCCAGCTGTGCAGAGCTTGAAATGGATCTTGAAAGCACTGAAAGACAGCTGTCCTGCTCCACTGCCCCACTTGCCTGCCTGAGAGAAGATGAGGATGTTTTTAATAGTAATTTTATGCTGTACTTTTGGTTCTTCCCCTGCCTGTTCTCCTATCTCCTGGTGCAGTGTTTCAGGTCTGGAGAAGGGCAATGAAGCTGGGGAAGAACAGGGCTGGTGAGAAGCAGCTGAAGGAATTGGGATTGTTTAGTCTGGAGACAAAGAGGCTGAGGGGAAACCTTCTGGCTCTCTGCAGCTCCCTGGAAGGAGGCTGGAGTGAGGTGGGGATTAGTCTCTTCTCCCCATTATCAGATGAGAGAATGAGAGTAAATGGTCTGAAATTGCGCCAGAGGAGGTTTAGGTTGGAGATCAGAAGAAACTTCTTCTCTGAAAGGTTTCTCAAATACTTGAACAGGCTGCCCAGGGAGGTGATTGGATCCCCATCCCAGGAGGTGTTTGAAAGAGACAGAGATATGGTGCTGAGCACCAGCCTTGGTAGAGTTAGAGAAGGGTTGGGCTGGATGATCCTAAAGCACTTTTCCAACCAAGAGGATCCTGTGGTTCTACAATTGTATCAATCACATGAAAGGAAGACCTTCTCCATGAGACAGCCATGTGTGATGTGACACAAGTCACACTGCTGTGTCTCACAGCTTCCATGGCAGGAACCAAGCAGGACCATCCAGATAGCTCTAAAGGAGTGTCAGGAGAGTCACTCAGGAATGACTACAGTGACTCAAATGCCTTGGTTTACCCAGATCAAGGTGGGAAGTTTTGGTCATTTTGTTCATTAACACCTAGAACAAGATTTTCCAGCACCCTCCCCTCTAATATTTGGTGTCCCTTCCAACCCAAAGCAGTATAGGATTCTGTGATCCTTTGAGGTGCCCCTGTAAGGTGGAAGTCAGGGTTTGGGTTGCAGCAGCAGGTAGATGGTGGAGTCATGGGCCTAGGGAGGGCACTAAGCTAAAAGTGGAGTTGCTGGATGATAAAATAAGGAGTTAAAAGGAATGCTTGGGAATGGGCCAGTTTAATTAGAATTCTAGTGGGGTTAGAAAAAAATGCACTAACATGTTGTTCCTTAAGCACTGAGACTTAGGGAATAATTCTTGGGCTTCCTGTGGCTCTCTTCCATGTGGATTCTCTCATGTCAAATAACTCTGCTGAGCTCACAGTGTGACCTTTCCCACTAACTTTGTCTCTGTCCTTGAGCCTGCTGCTAATTTTCCTGCTTATTTAGGACCTTATAGTGTGGTGCCTTTCCCTTTCCATCAAACTGCCCTGAAATCAGCCAACAGTCTCAATAGTTATTAAACAGGGGGGGTTAATCCTGACAGACAAACAAACAACTCCAGCACAGCTGCATAATCCCCATTTCCTCAGGAAATGAAGCCAAATCTTGCAAACAGTGTCTATTTATTACAGCTCTGCAATATTTTAATACAGAGGAGATCGATGTTCCCCCCTGGAGACCTTACTTGGCTTTTAGGTTGGACTTTGTGTCCATCTTTCACCTTCCTCTGAAGATTAAGAGCTTGATTGCAGCTGGAGATGGGACATAGGCTGCCTGAAAGTGTTAAGCTGCACCAAAGCAAGCCTGAGGAACATTTACACCTGGTTCAACTCACTGCCAAGTGCTGGCTCTGGGAGGAATTCCTTACCTCCCTTTGTAGAGTGGAGGATTGTCCCCTTCCTAGCCTCATCTGTGTGTTTTCATTTGGGGGATTCCCTGATGTTGCCAGGGCTCAATGCACCTCTCGTGCCCTGCCATTGCTCCAGAGACTTGAAGAAACCCCAGCACTGAAGCTCTGATATTTTTTGGTGTATGTAGAAGGGTCTGGAGAACAGGTCTTGGGCTGTGGGAACTGGGGTTGTTTAGTCTGGAGAACAATCAGGGGAGACCTCATTGCCCTCTACAACTCCCTGAAAGGAGGATTGGTCTCTTCTGCCTAGTACAAGTGACAGGATGAGAGGAAATGGCCTCAAGTTGCACCAGAGAAGGCTTAGGTTGGATATCTGGAAAAATCTCTTTTGTGAGAGAGTGGTGAGGGGTTGGAACAGGCTGGCCAGGGAGGTGGTGGAGTCACCTTCCCTAGAGGTGTTCAAGAAATCTGTGGACATGGCAGTTTGAGGCATGGTATAATGGCCATGGTGGTGTTGGGTTGGGATCTTAGAGGACTTTTCCAATCAAAACAATCTGTGATTGGAAACTTGGGAAGTTTCCAAGACCATATGAGCCTCTGCTGGCCTTTCCTTCTCTCACTCTACCTGCTACCTCTTCAGGGAAATGGGACCTCAGGTTGATCTAACCCAGGGAAAACCCAACAGTTTCTGGCCAATATAACTGCTACCATAACTAGACAAATGGGAACAAAAGCAAAGAGAGGCTGAAGGCTGGAATCCACCTAAAGAAAAAGTCCATTATCATTGAGGGATGATTCTCAGTGTGGAATGATTCTGCATTTTGGGTTCTCCACTGCCCCACTTTGTTGGGGTGTTTGTATCAGGTGGCTTCACATTGTACTCATTTGGTGTAGAGTGGAAAACTGGAAGGTGTGTCAGGTTCTGAGCTTGCAGCAAGCCTTCTCTGTAGTCACTCCATGAGCACCTCTTCTGGGATGCCAGGAAATCGTGACCTCATGACAAACTTTGTCAAGTATGCAGTCTGCCAGGAGCCAGTAATAGTAGTGGTATCTAAACCACTGAAAAAGAACAATTCAAGAGAGGGAGAAACAATATTGCTTGAGAAGGACTCAAATGAAGCCAATTCATAAACCTAGACATTCTTCTGAAGCTGCCTAAACCAACACTTCTTGCTATTTCTAGCATTCCAGGGCAGTATATATATCCTAAACCACAAGGCATAAAGGATGGGGTTTCTAACCTCATTGGCAGCATGTTTTTTTCTAACACCATACAGTTGGTGGAAAGCTTGGCATCCTTTCTGGATTCATTTATATCCATTAGGGAAGGCCAGATGAGCTTGAAGGGTTTATTTTCATTTGAATATTGTTGAGGGCTTTATTTTCAAATGAAGAAGGGCAACAGAGCCAGGGAAGGGTCTGGAGAACAGGTTTGGTGAGGAGCAGCTGAGGGAGCTGGGGTTGTTTAGTCTGGAGAAGAGAAGGCTGAGGGGAGACCTCATTGCTCTCTACAACTCCCTGAAAGGAGGATGGAGAGAGGTGGGGTTGGGCTCTTCTCCCTAATATCAGCTGATAGAACAAGAGGAAATGAAATTTTTCCAGGGGAGGTTTAGGTTGGAGATTAAAAGAAACCTCTTCCCTGAAAGGGTTCTCAAAGGCTGGAACAAGGTCTCCAGGGAGATGGTGGAGTCCCCATCCCTGAAGGTGTTCAAGAAATGTATGGACATGGCACTCTGGAGACATGGTTTAATGGCCATAGAGTGTTAGGTTGGACTTAATGACCTTAGAGGTCTTTTCCAACTGAAACAATTCTATGATCTCCTGGTGCTGCAGGCTGTGGCTCAGTGACAACTGAAATGTTGCTCACAAAGAGGAATCAGAAGGACCACTGACCATCATATGGGATGGACCCATGGTCTCAAACCAGATGGAATTTTCATGGGCAGAATGTGCACACTAGAGCTACAAGTTACCTGTTGGCCCAGAGGGGATAAAGGGGGATGCTGAGATGGGCAGCAATGATCCCAGTTACCTTGTACAAGTGGAGTGAGGTGGGGTTGTGTCTTTCAATATCAAGAGTCTTCCTGAGGTTTTGGCCACTCTTTAAAAGTTCTCATCAGCTTGTGGGTTTCAGTGTGGCTTTCCCAAAAGCATCATACATCCTCAACCCATAACTCATTATCTTGAGACTTTTGCTGTTGCTCTCCAGAGGATTTATCCCATAGCCCTCCCACAAAACCACAGGCAAATTCAAAGCCCTCTCTTGCCTTTGATCACAGTGGCAAGGAAGACAGGGCCTGAGCTCTTTATAGCAATGAGTTAAAAAACAAATTAAAGCAAAAAAAAGTCCAGACAAACTCACTCCAGAGGGACTGCACAGGCTACACGGACTGTCCTGATGTGGATGAAGTACACAAAGGGATTTACAGCTCCTGGAGTCTTAGAGGGCATGAAAGGAAAGCAGGTACCCAGCCTACCTGAATGCTTTTATACATCCTGTCCATAGAATGATAGAATCACAGAATTGTCTGGGTTGGAAAAGTCTTCTAAGCTCATTGAGTCCAACCATCAACCCAACACCACCACGGCCATTAAACCTTGTCCTCAAGTGCCATGGCCACACATTTCTTCAACACCTCCAGGGATGGGGACTCCACCACCTCCCTGGGCAACCTGTTCCAATCCCTGACCACTCTTGCAGGAACAAAATTTCTCCTAATATCCAACCTAAATCTCCCCTGACAGAGAACTGTCTGTCAGGAAGGAATATGGGCAATGGCTCAAGAGAAAGAGGTAAACCTTTTTTCCACTCTATCCTGGTTTGAGCTAGACCAGAACTGATTCTGTTGAGTGATGTTCATTCCTAGCTCAGGCTCTGCTCAGTGAGGTACTTTCTGAAGTTCAGGGCAGGTTTGCACAGCCAGGGGCTGTGTCCATCAGTGAGAACCCTGATGGGGAGAGCTCCTGCCAAAGGCTGAGCTGCAGAAAGGCTTTGTCTTAGACTTGCTCCTGGGTAGACCAAGGTCTCTGCTAAATCTAGTGCCCCACCTTGGGGTGTAGGAATTCAGAGGTGGCACCTGTGGGGAGGATCAGACATGACAGGTGGCCCTTATGTCCTCTGACCACAGACTTTCATTTTCATAGGTCTGGTTAGAGCAGCTCACAAGTCCAGAGGGTTGTGTTGATTTTCAGTTTGAAACTCATTGGCTTAAGTAACCAGCCTGTAGCACAGCTGAAGCTTCCAAGTGCTGCTGTGGTGAGGAACAGGTAGATAACTTGTCTGGGGAAAGGAGAAGAACCATCACCTTGCTTCCACTGAAGGTCATATCTCCTGTGCAAACCTCATCTAGCTGTACCTATGTGAGCAGGGGGATTGGACTTGATGATCTCAAGAGGTCCCTTCCAACCCCTACCCTTCTATGAGTCTTTGATTCTGTGATTGCTAACCAAGTGACCTGTCTTCTGTTGAGCTTTCAGAGAAACACAGAATTGTCAGGGTTGGAGGGCAGCTCAAGGATCGTCCAGTTCCAACCCCCCTGCCATGGGCAGGGACACGTTCCACTAGATCAGGTTGTCCAGAGGCACATCCAGCCTGGCCTTAAAGTCATTCAGGCTTTCACCCCTATGGTTTCAGCAAGCTGCTGCTTTAAAAGCCACCTGAGGACAAGGAGAGTCTTTCTCTGAGTTTTTCTCTGTAGATAACTGCAAATGAAAAAAGGAAGGGAGGAGGCATCAGGACCAGGCAGTGCCCCTTCTCCTCTCCAGCAGCTCATTTCACTCCACATAAGCCTTAAATTGCTCACTAGAAAACCCTTCCCATGGGATGACCTGGGGCATCAAAATGTCTCATTTTAATTCACTGGCTTTTCTCAAGCTAAGGCAGAAGAAAAGTAAGAGTGCATGTGTGGGGTGTGGGGGGATTTGAAAACAAAAATCAATGATCTGAGGCAGCTCTGGAGAGTAAAATAAACAAATAAATATTTACCTGGCTTTGCTTTCAAGGCAAGAGCGTTGCC
Source organism: Indicator indicator (assembly GCF_027791375.1). Classification (NCBI taxonomy): domain Eukaryota; kingdom Metazoa; phylum Chordata; class Aves; order Piciformes; family Indicatoridae; genus Indicator; species Indicator indicator. Next base: position 7,770,425 of record NC_072032.1, on the reverse strand, counting down.
CAGGAAAACAAGTTGACTCTGTGGGATGTTCCTGGATTTTGCACATGGAAAGAATTGAGAGGAACAAGCTCCCACCCAGGGTTCACATTCTTCTTCCCCTGTAAACCTTTCACTTCTAATGGCCCTGCCTTGAAAGCTCAGAGCTCATTTTGAGGTCTTCAGTAGAGGGCTCAGATCTCCCTTTGCCTTCTCCCCCAAAACAGGCTGCTTTAAATAAATAATGATGTGCTGTAAATAAATCCAGGGTTGTTTTCCCTGGACAGATTTCTGAGGAGCCTGGGCAAGTGCAGAAGGGATGTGGAGGAGTGTTTCAAACCAGAGAGGGAAGGTCTGCAGAGTCTAAGTTAACTTCCAGCACGAAATCAAAGGATGGATCTAGAAGGTGGAGAAGGAGCAATGCCTACAACAGCAAAACATCTCCTTATAGATGTTACTGCTACCAGTTGCTTCACTGTGGTAGCCACCCCTCTGGATGCTGTGTCATGGCCTGGATCAGCACTGGTGTGGCCAGAGGCACCAGGGCAGTGATCGTGCCCCTGGACTCAGCACTGGTGAGGCCACACCTTGAGAACTGGGGTCAGTTTTGGGGCCCTCACTCCAAAAAGGACATTGAGGTGCTGCAGCAGGTCCAGAGAAGGGCAACAAAGCTGGTGAAGGGTCTGGAGAACAGGGCTGGTGAGGAGCAGCTGAGGGAACTGGGGGTGTTTAGTCTGGAGAAAAGGAGGCTGAGGGATGACCTCATTGCTCTCTGCAACTCCCTGAAAGCAGGTTGGGGCTAAGTGGGGGTCTGTCTCTTCTCCATAGTGATAAGTGATAAGACAAGTGGAAATGGCCTGAAATTGCACCAGAGGAGGTTTAGTTTGGAGATTAGGAAAAATTTCTTTGCTGCCAGAGTGGTCAGGGATTGGCACAGGCTGCCCAGGGAGGTGGTGGAGTCCCCATCCCTGGAGGGGTTCAAGAAACCTGTGGCCATGGCACTTTGGGACATGGTTTAGTGGCCATGGCGGTGTTAGGCTGATGGTTGGACTGGATAATCACAGAGGGCTTTTCCAGCTGAAGCAATTCCATGATTCTCTGGTGCTCTCTAGAACGTCCTGGAGCTGTCAGGGCTGATGTTCATTCCGGAGCATCCATTGGTTTGAATTATCTGGCTGCAGGAGACAGCTCTGCCTCAGTGTCAGACAGTCCCTGGAGAGGCAGAGCTGACGCCTCGCAGCCCAGTCAGCTGAAGCCACACAGCCCCACTGCTGGTGGCAAGGACACAGCTACCAGAGCAGCTAATACCAAGCAGCATCTGAAAGCAATAAAGCAAATGAAAACTGCGGGGAAGCCTAAGCTGCAGGCGTCCGGGTGGGAGCAGCCAACGCCTTTGGTTGTGTGGAGAGACTTCATTAGCAGCCATTTTTATCCTGAAAGACATCCCAGTCCTGGAGATAAGGCTCCTGTTGAGATATTTCCTTGTCATTCAGTGCTTTTGATCTCCAATTTTCTTCTTCATTTCTGTTTGATTGCTCTCAGATGCCAGATTTCCCTCTTCCCTCTCTCACCACATGATTTTGCAGTAGCAAGCTTGTTGGGGACTCAGAGTTTCTGCCACTGCACTGAACCTTCACAGCCACCTCTAATATCTCTACTCCTAGTTTGGGGTGAAGAGTTCTTTGAAGCTCATCTAGTCCAACACCCCTGCAGTCAGCAGGGACATCCCCAACCGAAACAGGTTGCTCAGTGCCCCAAACAACCTGACTTGGAATGATTCCAGGGATGGGGCAACTCCCACCTCCCTGGGCAACCTGGGCCAGGCTCTCACCTCTCTCAGCTTAAAAATTTCATCCTTCTCTCTAGCCTGACTCTCCCTCTTCTAGTTTAAACCATCACCCCTTGTCCTGTCACAATAGGCCCTGCTCAAAAGTCTGTCCCCAGCTTTCTTATTGGCCAGTTTCACTACTGGAAGGTAGCAATAAGTTCTTCCTAGAGCTTTCTCTTCTCCAGGCTGAACAACCCTGAAACATGTAACCAAAGATGTTAAAGGTAGACATCTCTTCTGTGATGCCACTGTCTTTTTGCTCACTGAGCTCCAGACAAGCCAGTAAAGGACTGGATGAGCCTAACCCAGAAAGTACTTGAAGGGAATTTGTGTAAGAGACTGGATGAGCCTAACCCAGGAGATACTTGAAGGGAATTTGTATTCAAGGGAGTCTGAAGCCTTGGGAAGGATACCAAACCCCTCTCTTTGGAGCAGGATTTGACACAGATTGAAAATCTTCCATAGACTTCAAGTTTTTTTTTTTTTTTTTTCTGCTTCATTCCCAGGGATGCTTTGCAAGCATGTCAACCTTAATTAAATCATTCCAAATAATCCCATCATTTTTTGAACCCTACCTGTCAGACCCAGCCCATATATTCCATTTGGAACTCGGATGATCACAGCAATACATCAAGTTTCTGAAAGTCCTGCATCAAATTGCCTTGAGTCTAAATGGTTTTATTCTGTTCAATTGGGTTAGAAAGCCTTGGCCACCTACTGAAACTGGTAGTGGCTATAAATCTCTGCAGCTGGGAAACTGGAAGGCAGCCCTGCCTACCTTACAATGAGAAGAAACCCTGCTTCCCATTCCAATTGAGCACTGCCTGCAGAGTATAAAGACCTTTGGGAGCAAAATCCTTCAAAAAATAGTAATAAAGAACCAAGGGAGCCTGGGGAAGGACACACCATTATAGACCTTATTTTGGAGGGCTCTGCTGTGTTTGGAAGGCCGTTTGGAAAGCCACAGAACCCTTTGCTCTGCAAGGGTTTGCAGGCATCCTGCTGGAAGGTATATTGATGGGACACATGCAGCATCACCATAGCACTTTGTTGTACCCACCCCTTAGAAACCCAGTGAGCTCCAGTGAATGTTGCTGAACATCCATTTCCCAAGGGTATTGAAATAGGATTTTTTTTCCCCTCTCCCCCCCCCCTTTTTTTTTCTTTCTTTTTTTTTCTTTTTTCTTTTTTTTTTTTTTTTTTTTTTTTTTTTGTGAATGGCCAATGAATAAAACAATCCTGACGGAAGAAAACCAGCCAATTCCTGCCTTCTCTGTTAGGATTGAATAAAGAGGATCAGCTCACACAGTAGGTGAAAAGGAGACAACATACTTGTGATAAACTGGTTGCCTTTTATCCCGTTTTCTATTAACTTCCACGTTTTCAGTTTTCCTTTCTTCAAACCAAACCAAACCAAACCAAACCAAACCAAACCAAACCAAAAAAAAAAAACAATTATTAGAAAGCCTCCTATAGTATCGAGGTCAAAGTAATGGCTCTGTAGTTGCCCAGAACATCTCAGCCTCTCCCTGCTTTTCTTATTTAACCACGGAGCCCAAATCCTATTTTCCAGCTACATGAGCTACCCAGGACTGAATGAATGCATCATTGCTGCTGGATTGGCCAATTCACAGCTTTCTGCTTCCAGAATCTGGGGACAGAGACTATCTGTCCTCAAGTTTCCCTTCCTCCTCCTATGTGGTCCTTCCCATTTCTATAGCCTCATCCTCATTTCCTTTCACTTGCAAATTCACCCATGTCCTTGATCCAAATGAGGCTGGTGCTGTGTCGGGAGCAGCTCAGCCAGTCTGACACTGCACAGGCTGCAAGGGAAAGACCCTGCCCCACTCCTCATGCATCTCCCCATGGTCCCAACTCACCACTGGCACCTGCTTGGGTACTTCTGGAGCATTGTCCTGAGCTGATTCAGCTTGCTGAAACGGGAGGGAAATGGGGCATTGTGCCTTGCTGGGGTAGTTCACTGAGGGCTTAAGGAGCTGGCACAAGACACAGAGGAGTAGTGGGACCTGCAGGAGTAGGGAAGAGACTGTGGCCCTGTACTCAGCACTGGTGAGGCCACACCTGGAATACTGGGTTTAGCTTTGGGCCTTTCACTCCAAGAAGGACATTGAGGTGCTGGAGCATGTCCAGAGCTGGGACATGGAGCTGGTGAAGGGTCTGGAGAACAGGGCTGGTGAGGAGCACCTCAGGGAACTGGGGTTGTTTAGATGAAGAGAGATCTCATTGCTCTCTACAACTCCCTGAAAGATGTTAAGTAGGGATTGGTCTCTTCTCTGTGGTGATAAGTGATAAGACAAGAGAAAATGGTGTGAAATTGTGCCAGAGGAGGTTTAGTTTGGAGATTAGGATGAATTTCTTTGCTGCCAGAGTGGTCAAGCATTGGCACAGGCTGCCCAGGGAGGTGGTGGAGTCCCCATCCCTGGAGGTGTTCAAGAAACCTGTGGCCATGGCACTTGGGGATGTGGTTTAATGGCCATGGTGGTGTTAGGCTGATGGTTGGACTGGATGATCTTAGAGTTTGCTTTCAACTGCAACAATTCCCTGATTCTATTATTCTAAGACATGTGGTGAGGTCGCAGGACCATGGTGGGGAGATGGGAAAGCACAGCAATGCCTCTCTTGCTATCAGAGTTAATGAATCTCTTAATCTCTTAATCTCACCATCTCACAGAGCTGCACCCCGAGGCACAACATTTGTTCAGTTTTGGGGCCATGTTTTTAATCTCTTTGCTCTCTCTGAGTTGTTCTCTCCTGCTCCTCTCACTGAAAACCTTCTGGTTTTGATTTTGATTTCCTTTGTGAGGTTTAACTTAGCTTGACAGCTGGTGGTTCTCACAAGTCCTCTATGCTTTCTGACCTCAAAGATGTGGCTTCTTTTGCTGGTCAGGTTTTCAGCTTTTGTAGCCTGCTCCAGAGATGCTGTTTGAAGTGGATCTTGCACTTGGTTCAGTCTGGAGCCTTCCCCTGCAATATTGGTCCCATCCTGAGCAGGGTACAAGAGCAAAGGGGTTTCTTCCACCCTTGTCTGAATGCCTTGTGCATTCACATCTCTCCCCATGTCTTCAGGTCACTTCTATTTCTGCTTCATTGACCTATTAATGAAAAAGGGACAGACAAGCTCAGCCTTCTCTTAAGACCTCCTTTGCTTTATGGTCTCTTCCAGATGACAAAAGCACTGCAGGGCAAGGTAACATCACCTGGCATTTTGTGCTTAATCTGATGTCCCTCCTCCTGGGCTGATGGAATTGGTGTGACATGTTGTAGCCTTTATCCTAGATCTAACAAAAACATAGAGCTCAGGACCTACTTGGGATTGTCATCCAGGGCCTGCATGAACAAGCAACCTTGTCCCACATCATGGACATGGACAAGGAGCATGGAGGGCCTTGCTTTCTCCACCAACATGTCTGCCACGTGGGAATAACTGGCTGCACCTGGAGTGTTGTGTCCAGTTCTGGGCTCCTCAGTTCAAGGAGGACAGACAGCTCCTGGAGAGAGTCCAGTGGAGAGTACAAAGATGCTGAGGGGACTGGAACATCTCTGTGAGGAGGAAAGGCTGGGAGCCCTGGGGCTGTTGAGCCTGGAGAAGAGCAGCCTGAGAGGGGATCTGATCAATGCTGAGCAAAAGATACAGGGTGGAGGTGATGAGGATGGGGCTGGGCTCTTTTCAGCGATGGCCAATGATAGCACAAGAGCCAATGGGCACAAAACAGAATCTAGGAGATTTCGCTTGAACTTAGGGAAAAACTTACTTGCTGTGAGGGTGCTGGATCTCTGGAGCAGGTACCAGGTGGAAGTCAGCTTGGTCACAGAACCACAGAATGGTGTGAATTGGAAGAGACCTCTAGAGATCATCCAGTCCAACCCCCTCGCTAGAACAAGTTCTGCTAGATCAGCTTGCCCAGGATCACAACGTCCAGGCAGGTTTGGAATCTCTCCAGAGAAGGAGACTCCACAACTTCGCCAGGCAGCCTGCTGCAGGCCTCCAGCTCCCACACAACAAAGAAGTTTCTCCTGCTGTTGAGGTGGAACTTCCTGCATTCCAGTTTGTGTCCATTGGCCCTTCTCCTGTCACAGGACACCACTGAGAAGAGACTGTCCTAGAGAGTGAGAAGAAAAGTCCAGCATCCCGTGTTATAAAGGTGCTGGGTCAGAGTGAGAACAAGCACAAAACCCTCTCACTTTTCCTCTTCAATTTTTCTTTTTTTTTTTTTTTTTTTGTGGGAGGGTAGTGTCTGAGTCTCATTATCAATTGTAAATTGCAGGGGGGAGGTGCGAGAGAAGGGCATGAATGACAAAGTTCAGAACCAGCATCTGCTGAAGAAAAACAAATGAGGTGGGGGGGGAAAGCAGGGGAAAAAAAAAACCAACAGATGAAACCCTGTGATTGCCTGGCAACAAGTTGCTATTGTAATTTAGCAAATTGGAAGCATCCGTTCTCAAACAGTTTGAGCTTTCTTCCCTTTCTTCTTTATTTTTTTGACTGCAGCCCTTGTTCAGCCATCAGCTGTGTCCTGCTGGAGGATCACTGGGTCCCCCCCACGCAGCAGTGCGGGACCCTCCTGTTTGGTCGTGGGCCATCACTGAAAGCCTTTCCCGATTGTTTCGCAGCGCAGTCGTTTAACAAGATTAGAGATAATTTGCCCTTTGGAATGCAAAACTGTTTCTACAGGTGCTTAAGCTTCCTGGCTTTTGGATTAGAGGGCTGGTTTGGTTTTGTGCCGTCGCCTTGAGCCGGGTCTCCAAGGACTGTAAATAACTGAGCAGCTCCCCCGCAGCTGGGGAAGGCGTTCTGCAGCCTGGGCTGCTGGAGCTGCAGCCTGCAAAGCTCAGTGGATGCGGAGAGAGCTCTGCATGCTAAAGTATTCAACGTGCTGATGGACCCATACCGACTGTGCCTGAGTCCAAAAGTCATTTGCCAGCTGGGAGAGACTCCAGAGAACCCTGACCACAGCGGGAGAAGGTTGCTGGGAGGCAAGTAGGAGGTGCAGGGGCTTTAAAGCTGCTGAGGGTGGTAAAAAGGGTGATGCCCGTTCTCCCTGATGCTGGCAGACTTTCTTCACACCTCCCTACCTCCCTATCCCATAGGGGAGAGAACAAGCCCCAACTTCAGCCACATCCAGGAGGACAGGAAATCTAGTAGACATCCACCGAGATGGAGAACCTCAAGGATGCAGGGATGCCATGGACCCCTTCCAAAGGAAAGGAGACCCAGTTTATGCTCCCCCAGGGACCCCCATGCATTCCATCCAGCTCTAGTCCTGCCAAATAGATGTGGCCTCTGGAGCAATTCTCCACAAAGGATCTTAGATTCCTGGATGGAGCTGTCTCATGGTTACTTGGGACTGGAGGGAGCCTCATTTATTTGACTTCCTTCATTTTTCACTTTGTGCCTTCTTTTTCTTGTAGTGTTTCCCTTCCTTCTTTGGGAGTAATCTCTTATCTGAGCTGAGAGGGAAACTCAATGTTGCTTAGGGTCCTGTCCAACGAAGCCTTGAACACCTCCAGGGAGGGGGCATCCACAACCTCCCTGGGCAGCCTGTTCCAGTGCCTCACGACCCTCACTGTGAAGAATTCCTTTCTAATCTCCATTCTCAATCTCCCCTCCTCCAGCTGAAAATTATTGTCCCTTATCCTATCACTGCAAGCCCTTGTGAAAAGTCCCTCCCCAGCTCTCCTGTAGCCCCCTTCAGGTACTGGAAGGCTGCTCTAAGGTGACCTGGAGCCTTCTCTTCTCCAGACTGAACAACCCCAACTCTCACAGCCTGTACCCATAGGGGAGGTTCTTCAGCCCTATGGTTCTGCTCCAACAGTTCCATGTCCTTCTTGTGCTGGGGGTACCAGAACTGGATGCATTGCTCCAGTTGGGGTCTCACCCAAGCAGAGTAGAGGGGGAGAATCACCTCTTTCACCCTGAGTTTGGTACCTGCCTTTTGACTGGTGAGTGACAGCAGGTTTTGCACAGGAGACACTGCTACAAGAGGAAGGTCACTGAAGTTTCCTACAAGCCACCAGGCAGTTGCCTGACAAGCAGCAAAGTTCAGGCAGCAGCAAGTGAAAAAAAAAAAAAAAAGAAAAAGAAAAGCAAAGGTAGAGCTAAGAAACCTGTCCAGAAACCCCAGCTCAGATAACCAGCCCTTCCAACTAGACAGCCACATGGAGAGTGCATAGACCTTCAGAGCAAGGTGATGCCACCAGGGATTGGTTTGGAGCAGATCTTCCAGATGGCTGCATATATTGGTCAAACTTCATGCAAATACTGTGCCTGGGTTTAACTGTTTGTGCCCAGGAGCTCCCAGTCATCACCCATATGAATCCAATGTCCAATTCTGGGCTCCCCAGTTCAAGAGAGACAGGGAAGAGATAATGAAGGGAGTCCAGAAGAGACTATGGAGATGCCTGGAGCATCTCTGTGAGGAGGAAAGGCTGGGATACCTGGGACTGTTTAGCCTGGAGAAGAGCAGCCTGAGAGGGGACCTGATCAGTGCTCACCAAGAGCCAAAGGGTGGGGTGCAAGAGGATGGGGCTGGGCTCTTTTCAGCAGTGCCCAGTGACAGGATAAGGGGCAATGGGCACAAACTGGAACCCAGGAGGTTCCATGTGAACAGGAGGAAAAGCTTCTTTGTTGTGAAGGTGATGAAGCCCTGGAGCAGACTGCCCTGAGAGACTCTCCTTTGCTGGAGAGATTCCAAACTCACCTGGATGTTGTCATTGTGGGCAACCTACTGTCGATGACCCTGCTTTAGCAGAGGGGTTGGACTGGGTGATCTTCAGTGGTCCTTTCTGCCCCTCACCATGCTGGGATTCTAGGATTCCCTTTCTTTGCTGCACAGGGAGCAAGGAAAGGGATTTCAGGCATATTGATGGGGGACTGGATTCACTTGGGCTGCTCTCACCAGGAGAAAGGGGCTTCCTTCCTCCAAGCATCACCACCAAGTGTTTTAGGGCAGGTTGTTTTTTCCCTGGGAGCAGCATATAGCCCCCATTGCCCAGGAGGCCTGAAGTGCATAAGTGAGCATTGTTTCCCCCACATTGTTCCCTGGCTCTCCACTTTTCCCAACTCCTTCTTACCTCATCCTCCCCTTGCTGGCTGGAGAGCTGTAAGCCTCTGATTAGCACTTCATTTGACAAACAGGAAGTGGAGAAGAAAAGCATCATTTTCAGAATTAGAGCCTCAGAATGAATTGAAGAAAGAAAGGGGGGAAGAAGGGAGAAAAGGAAAAAAAAGCCAGCTAGCCCTTGCACACTTTCCTAATTGCTTGTTAGAACCAATGGCCTTTGTGGTTCCTTCCCCCTGTGTCTTCTTTATAAAAGCATTTGCACAAGACATTGCCATTGTCCCCCAGACAGCCCCAGGGTGGGACAAAATGAACTAATTGATCTGCAGTGCAGTGGCCCTGAATAGTGCTGAACACCCATCTGCAGATTCCTTCTCAGGAGTGATTAATAATTTGTACTCCTGCACCCAGCAGCCTGAATACCTCCTTTTTCATGTAAAACTGAAGCCTTCCATTCTCTCTGGCATCATAGAATCATCACAGAATGGTTTGGGTTGGAAGGGACCTGAAAGATCACCCAGTTCTAATCCCCCCACCATGGGCAGGGACACCTCCCACTAGCACAGGTTGCTCAAGGTTTCATCCAGCCTGGCCTTGAACACCTCCAGGGAGGGGGCATCCACAACCTCCCTGGGCAACCTGTGCCAGTGTCTCACCACCCTCACTGGAAAGAATTTCTTCCTAATATCCAGTCTAAAACTGCTCTCCTCAAGTTTAAATCCAAGCTTAAATCACAGATACCTCCTCTACATGTGAGTTATGAGGATGAGGTCAGATGCAGCTTATTGGCTGTGCCACCTTGGTGGTTGTCTTCATACCAGTAAAACCCAGTATGGTGATGATAGGATTTAATGGGAGCCTGAAAAGCTGGCACCAGCCCTGCCAGCACAGATGTTCCCAGGTCCTTGTCATTGCCTTCCCTGTCATGACAGGGAACCACTGGAGAGTTTCCAACAGAGGCTATGAAGGTGCTGAAAGGACAGGAACATCTATCTGATGAGGAAAGGCTGAGAGACCTGGGGCTGTTTAGTCTGGAGGAGAGCATCCTGAGAGAGGATCTGATCACTGTTTATGAATATCTGAAGGGTGGGTGTCAAGAAGGTTTCTTTTCAATGGTGTATTGGAACACAGGAACAAATTGGAATGCAGGAAATTCCACCTTAAGATGAGGAAAAACTTCTTTGCTGTGAGGGTGATGAAGGTCTGGAGCAGGCTGCCCAGAGAGCTTGTAGAGTCATCTTCTCTAGAGACTTTCAAGACCTGCTTGGAGGAGTTCCTGGGAGTTGGTCTCTTCTGCCCAGCATCAGGTGATAGAACAAGAGGATATGGCCTGAAATTGTGCTGGGGAGGTTTAGATTTGAGATTAAAAAAATTTCTTTGCTGCAAGAGTGGTCAGGGATTGGAAGAGGCTGCTCAGGGAGGTGGTGGAGTCCCCATCCCTGGAGGTGTTCAAGAAACTTGTGGCCATGACACCTGGGTCCATGGTTTAGTGGCCATGGTGGTGTTAGGCTGATGGCTGGACTCGATGACCTTACGAGTCTTTTCCAGCTGAAACAACTCTGACTCTATAATTCTCTGATTCTCTGGGTCTGCTTTACCAGGACAGCCCTCCTGCTGAAGAGCTGCAGATGGAAACCATTCAAATGGTGGGGCTGAGGCTGTAGGCACATCACTTCTGTGGGCACATTGCCTCTGGAGGCACATCGCCTGAGCTTGGTCAGCTGTGACTGCCTCTGATTCCTGCTCCCAGCCACATCTTGTGGTCTTTGGACGCTGTGTCCCCAACTCCACCACTCCTTCTCGGTGCTTTCCACCTCCACCTGGAGTGAAAAGCTTGTAGCTGCTCTCTAAGCCGTTTCCTGCTTCCTAATGAAATCTATTGGCCTCCTGGGGGGAAAAAAACATCGCCTCAGCCAACTCTTAATGAAGTCATCTGTTTTCCTGGTGTCACTGGTGCCCTCTGCTTTCCCAGCTCATTAAAATAATTAACAACCTTTGGATACTTCCAAAGATCTAGGGATGAGATCTACCTGGTCAGAGTAAATCATTTGCAGTGGGAAAACATTTTTCTTTCCCTTGTGACCCATTTTTATGTCTTCCTGTGTTCCCTACCTTCTGCCCAATCCTTTGAGCATTTTGTCTGGTTGCATCTCCATGTCTGTGAAGTCTTTTGCCTTCTGAGATTGCTCCTTGTCTGGTTTGGACTTCTCCAGTCAGATCTCTCTGGAATTGTGCTAAACATTGTTTCTGGGAATGATTCTCTCCAGGAATTGATCTGCTGCCTCAGATTTGGCTCCTTTTGTTCTGCACAGTCCTGCACATCTACCCAAGCAGACTTTGCACCTTTAAACATTCCTTGCCACTCCACTGTGTGTCCATCACCAATCCCATTTAGCTCCCATACCTTAAAACTCTCACTGGTGGGCTGCCCAAGCCACTTAGTTTCAGAGTCAAGGACTGACTGAGAAGTGTGAACACAGTTTGTGTATCTGAGACAGATAAGCATAAGATGAAAGGTAGAAAGAGGGATTTTACAGTGTGGGTGGTGAGACACTGGAACAGGTTGCCCAGGGAGCTTGTGGATGTCCCTTCCCTGGAGGTGTTCAGGTGGTCTGAGGTCTTGAGTGACCTGGTCTAGAGGAAGGTGTCCCTGCCTGTGGCAGGGAGGGTGGAACTGGATGTTCTTTAAGGTCTCTTCCAAACCAAACCTTCCTAGGATTCTGATTTATCTGGTTATACCCATCTAATCCTGGTTTCCTTCTTGGAAGGCTTGGATGATGCCTTCACAAGCATTTCTCTCCTTGCAATAACCAGAAGAGCATAAGGAGATGAAGATTTTTAAGGGAGAGCATCAACCCAAAATAATTCCAGGGTAAAACAAGCCAAAAACATTGAAGTATTTGGTTTTATCAGACTCCAGCAGTCAGCCTGGTGATGCCTCCCTGTTTTCCTCTGCTGATAGGAAAGAGCTGCTGGGGAAATGAGCTCTTCTGAGTGCTAAACTGCAGTGTGTTAGGTGAAAGTAATTACTGTAAGTGCTTTGCAAGAATATCTTTGGGTAATGTATTTGACATAGTTCTGAAAATGATTGTGTGAGGAAATAATGAGCTAGGAGAATAGAAAGGGCCTATTCCAGAGAATTTTTCCTTGTAACCTTTTGGGGCTGATAGGCTCTAGTCACTCATTAAATATAAGCAGGAAAGCTTAATAAATGTGTGGTGCTGTAAGTGGAGGGAGATTAGATTGGATGGGGCTTTAAATGAAACAAGTATCCATTTAGAAGAGTGATAAGGATTCAAGATTGAAGGACCCAGGGACTTCTGCAGAGCAAGGCTGTGGATGTATTGGCACAGAGAATCTTAGAATGCTTTGGGTTGGAAGGGTTGTCTGCTACTTCTGAGCTGGACAGACCCAAACTGCTTCTAGTATCCAAGATGGTGGTGCTGTATGGGTTTGTACAAAGCAATGTCATAATGATGGCATGTTCCTCCAGGCTTATGTGGACCTGCAATGTAGAGTGGCTGGGTGTCCCATCCCTCTGCCTAGTCTTCCAGGGAGGTGGAAAAGGTTCAGGGACTTTAAACTAGAGCAGAGCAGATTTAGATTAGACTAGGAAGAAGTTTTTCCCCATGGAATTATAACATCATAGATGAAGAAGTTTTTCCCCATGGAATTATAGCATCATAGATTTTTTTTTTTTTAATCTGGAAAAGACCTCCAAGATCATTGAATCCACCCATCAACCTAACACCACCATGGCCATTGAACCATGTCCCCAAGTGTCATGTCCACAGGTTTCTTGACTACCTGCAGGGATGGTGAATCTGTCACCTTCCTGGGCAGCCTGTTCCAATGCCTGATCACTCTTGCAGTAAGGAAATTTCTCCTAATATCCAACCCATACCTCCCCAGGGAGGGATTTGCCCAGAGAAGTTGTGGACACCTCATCCCTGGAAGTGTTTAAGACCAGGCTGGTTGAGGCTTTGGGCATCTTTGGTCAAGCGTGAGGTGTTGGAACTAGATAATCTTTAGGGTGGTGGGATTGGAACAGGATGATCTTTAAGGTCCCTTCCAACCCAAGCCCTTCTATGACTCTGTAATTCCTATGATTCCATGATCCATCCAACCCATAGGGCTGTCCCCCGTCCCACAGCAGCGCTCAGGTTCTGCACCAAAAAGGATGCAAAAGAAGCAGCTGTGGGATGGTACAGGCTGTCCACCAGCAGCACCCAGCTGCCAAAACCTTCCTGTTTCTCTCATCCTTCGCGTGCAAGGCTGAGCAGCGGAGGTGGCACTGGGAAGAGGGAAGGAACGTGCCCCTCTCTCCTGGAAAGCCCTGGCGTCTCCAGCCACTTCAGACGGAGCCATTGAGCGGGGTGGAGAGGCTGCTCATTGTGGCCCGTTCCAGAGGGCTGCCTCCTCTCCATTTGTTTACCACACATCCTGTCTTCCTTTCTGTTTGCTTCACACATCATCGCCTTCATTAATCGTCCTCCCCCTCTCCATTTGGGCTTTGGGCTTCGGGGCTGGCCCTGGGTAATTCTAATTACCTCGGGCACCCAGGGGAAAAAAAAATAAGAAGAAGAAGAAGAAAAAAAATAAAATAGGAGCTTAAGTAGGTGCACTTCATTCTTCAGCTGCCTTTTACAAGCAGTTCAGTGCTGGCTACCAAGGGAATCTGATTAAACTAATTACCCTGATTGGCTTGTTTAATCAACTGCTTGGTTTAATTGGGCCTCGCTAATGCGGAGCGGTGGAGTCCGTGGTGCGTAATGTGAGAACCAGGAGACCCGAAACACCGCCCGTGACACCACTACACAAACCAGCCCGCATTCCCAGCCTGGCTGGGGGGACTTGAACAAATGCAGACCTCAGCTGAGAGCCCCAACTGTATTCTCAGCCTTGAATGGGTTGGAGGTTTTAGTGATAATTAAAATTGTTAGCAAAAAAAAAAAAAAAAAAAAAAAAAAAAAAAAAGGGGGGGGGGAGGGAGGGAAGGGAAAAAAAAGCACCAAACCCTCAACCTTTTCTCATTAAAGGACTTGTCATTTCCCCCCTCCCCCCTCCAAACTCGAAGCAATATCAGGAATCCTGTCTGCCTCTTTCAAACAACACTTCAATTCATCAGGGTAAAGAATCCCCTCCTCCTTTGTCTCCCCCCATCCCTGAGATTTTTTAGTCCTCTTCAGCGGGTGCCCAGCCCAAAGGAAAGAGAATGGTTTAGGCTGGAAGGAACTTCCAGGCTCATCTAGTTCTAAACCCCTTGCCATGGCCAGGGACAACTTCCAGTAGACCAAGCTGGCCTTGAACACCTCCAGGGAGGGGGCATCCACAATCTCCCTGGGCAACCTGTTCCAGTGTCTCCCCACCCTCACTGGAAAGAATTTCTTCCTAATCTCCAGTCTAAACCTTTTCTCTTCCAGCTTCCATCCATTGCCCCTCATCCTAGCACTACAAGCTCTTGTAAAATGTCCCTCCCCAGCTCTCCTGTAGCCTCCTTCAGGTCCTGGAAGGCTGTTCTAAGGTCTCCTCGGAGCCTTCTCTTCTGCAAGCTGACTCACCCCAACTCTCCCAGTCTCTCTCCATAGAGGAGGTTCTCCAACCCTCTAATCATCTTTCCATCTCTCCTTCTTTGCAGTGAGGGTGGTGAGACACTGAAACAGGTTACCCAGGGATGCTGTGAATGTCCCCTCCCTGGAGGTGTTCAAGGCCAGGTTGGAAGGTGTCTCTCCCCGTGGCAAGGGGGTTGAAACTAGGTCCTCTTGAAGATCCCTTCCAAACCCAACCATTCTAGGATTCTGTGATGATTCTTTGATTTTTTTTTTTTTACCAGAGAATTTCCCAGTCAGATCTCAAAGAAAGGAATAAACCCCAGCAGCCATTTGTTAATATTTCTGCTCTCTTAGGGTCAGAGGGGATAGAGCTGTGGTGATCTCCCTCCTCATCCCTCTGCCCGGCGGCATGCACGTGGGCCACCCTAGGAATGATTGGTAAACATAGCTTCTCCCAGCAAGACAAACTCTGTTTCTAAGTGGTGACCTGCTGACACTCATTCATTATGTCACCTCCTTCCAAGAGACAGGCTGTTTAGGAAACCCATCACCCAGCTACATGCTCCATGCAGCCAGCCCTTCATGACAAGATAGTCCTTGTTGTGTGACACTGATGGGCTGCCAGGCAGATGTTCTGTACAGGCTAGCACCGCCTCTTAGTGCTTCACTGAGACAACGTGGTGCCATGGGACCTGCTGCAGAGCCTGGGGAGCTTCAGGAGACAACCTGTCTGGCCTTCATCACAGCTGAAATGGGGCCAGATTTCAGCAGCAGCGTTTTCTCCTGCAGCCTTCCCTCCTCTTGGGTGGAAAACGATGGAAAAACATTTCACTGCCTTTCAGCAGCTTTGGGCCAGGCATTGCTCTCTACAGCTCCCTGAAAGGAGGTTGCAGTGAGGTGGGGGTTGGTCTCTTCTCCCTAGTATCAGGTGATAGAACAAGAGGAAATGGCCTGAAATTGTGCCAGGGAAGGTTTGGCTTGGAAATTAGGAATAATTTCTTTGCTACAAGAGTGGTCATGGATTGGAACAAGCTGCCCAGGGAGGTGGTAGATTCACCTCCAACCCTAAGACCCCTGACCTCTAAGATCATCAAGTCCAACCTTCTACCCAACACCACTAAACCATATCCCCAACTGCCATTGACACAGGTTTCTTGAACACCTCCAGAGATTGTGACCTCTGTGTTTCAATGCCTGACCTCTCTTGCAGCAAAGAAACTCTTCCTAACCCAAGCACTGCTGAACTTCATAACTGTCCCTATGACCTCTGTGTCTTCATACTAATTTCAGCATGAGAGCAAAGGGGATGTCACCAAGGTGGAATTGAAGCAAAACCACAGAAAGGCAGTCAGTTGGCTCTAGAGACTAGGCAGTGCCATAAGCAAATAAGCCCTCTCTGTTCATCACTTCATTCAGTCCAGATGAGTTGTCTTCCCCATGCTGCAGCCATCAGCCTGTGGCAATACAAAGCCCTTTCTGCAGCACGTTGTTTCAATGAAGCTGTCCTAGAGAGGCTGTCCCAGTGGTTTTGAAGTTGCCTCTGGGTCTCTCATGTGGTTAGGCTTACAGATGTCTTCTGTGGTCTCTTTTTCTCTATCACTCATCCTTTCGTTCTCATGCCTTCCAGATTTCCAGATACCTCCTGCCTGTGTCTGCTTGAAGGAAGGCTCCTTGTAAAGCCCTCCCATGTCTTACCAAAAGATCTGCTTCTGGTTTTTGCTCCACAGAACTCAATGTATGTTTTGCAAAAACCTAGGCACTGACAATCAGATTATTGATCACAGCCAACAGCCCTGGCTCCTCTGTGTCTAATCCTACACTCCCCCCCCCCTGGAAAGTGGTTTTACATTTGCTGAATGAATCTGCAGCTGCTAAAAAAGCTAAGGTCAGACTTATGGGTCTTAAGCAGGCAGAGCACAAGGAGGAACCTCTCATTTCATTTGCCCTTCTAATTAGACTCAGTTGCAGCCTGCATTGCTCCTGCAGCTCAAACGATCAGTCTTTCTTGAGAGAAGCTTTTATCTGCCCACTGTTCTGCATCAAATCAGGTCAGATTCAGCTCTTTTGCCAATCTGGCTCATATTTTGCACAGGTTTCTGCCCATCACTCCTATCTGCATGCTGGAGATGAAGTGCAGCAGAGTGGCTGCTGACAGTTGTGTTGGAAACAGACAATTACTGCAAGAAGAGAGGAGCTGGCATTTGGAAGATTCAAAGTTTGAACTCCTGCCTCAACCTACGTCCTCCTGTGCCACTCAGGACAGACACCCTGGCTTGTAGCAGGTATAGTGTAAGCAAAAGGAGCAGGAAACTTGGTCTCAGGTTGCACCAGGGGAGGTTTAATTTGGACATCAAAGAAATTTCTTCCCTGAAAGGGTTCTAAAACACTGGAACAGGCTCACCAGGGAGGTACTTGGATTCCCATCCCTGGAGGTGTTTGAAAGGCTCAGAGATGTGATGTTGAGGGACATGGTTTAGTAGTGACCTAGCAGTGCTGGGTTAAAGGTTGGATGTGATGATCTTAGACACCTCTTCCAACCAAAACGATTCCATGATTCTAGATCCCCCCTCAGTCTTTTCCACTCTAAAAATCCCCAACTCCCTCAACCTTTCTTCATAAGAGAGATGCTCTACTCCCCTAATTATTTCTGTAGCCCTTTGCTGTACCCTCTCAAGAAGTTCCATCCTTCTTGAACTGGGGAGCCAAGAACTGGACACAATACTCCAGATGTGGCTTCACCAGGGCAGAGGAGAAGGGCAGGAGAACCTCCCTCAACCTGCTGGCCACACTCTTTTTGATGCACCCCAGGGTACCATTGACCTTCTTGGCCATGAGGGCACACTGCTGGCTCGTGGCCATCCTGATGTCCACCAGCCCTCCCAGGTCTTATTTTTTTCAAGGTGTTTCCTTTTCAAAACTCTTTTTGAAGAGCTGAGCAACCTTCTGGGCTTTGCCCTGGGCTCAGGGTTGGTGTGAGCAGGGATGTCACTGGGTGCAAAGCAGGAGATGGCTCAGCCCAGCCTGGCATTGGCAGGGCTGTGTCCAAACCACCAGGCCCAGCTGGAAACGTCCCTCAGTCAGGCTCCTAAAATGCTGCTGAGGAGGGAAAATTAAACTAACAAGCATGACAGCAACTTAAAAATAAGAAATCATGTTTCATGGGGTCAGACAACATCTGAGGCCCCAGAGAGTCTGTACTTTGTATTTTTTTAACAGTCCTTTCACTGCAGCAGTGTTCTCCCCTCCACTTAGCAGGGCTGAAGATCTTGAGTTCAAACATCTTCCCACTGCTCCCTCCCTGCTTTGCTGCAGCTCTCATCTTCACTATCACCCTGGATGACTTCCCTCTGTGAGGAGAAGGACTCATTAGCTAGGAACTGATAAACAAAGAGGAGGGTGGAAGCAGAGGTCCCTGCTCCCCAAAGCAGGCTCCTTGGGGGGGGGGGGTGGGGGGGTGGTGGCCTCCCACCCAAGAAGGCTTTGTGCAGAGTCCAGCTGCAGCCTGTCTGCAAACACTGGCCTCTCCAAGGAGTCATCTGCTGAGGGTATGAATAATCAGCCTTTCAGAAGACTTGCAAAGGGTGGCTGGGCTCCTTGGACCACTGTGCCGTGGATTTTGGCACCCAAGGAGGGGGTGGGTGACAGATTTGGTGTGGTGTCATGGTGACTTTGGGGTTCAGTGGTAGCAAAAAGGCTGCCCAGGGAGGTGGTGGAGTCACCATCCCTGATGGTGTGCAAAAAATGTGTGGACATGGCACTTTGGGACATGGTTTGGTGGGCATGGCAGTGTTGGGTTGACAGTCGGACTTGATGATCTTGGAAGAGACATCGTAAAGCCTTTTCCACTTTTAATGATTCTAGGATTCTAGGATTCAAAAGCTCATTTCAGAACTTAGAGAATCACAGCATGTTAGGGATTGGAAGGGACCTCTGAAGGTCATGGAGTCCAACCCCCCTGCCAAAGCAGGATTACCTAGGGCAGGTCACACAGGAACACATTCAGACGGGTCTTGAAAATCTCCAAACAGGGAGGCTCCACAACCTCTCTGTGCAGCCTGCTCTGGGGCTCCAGCACCCTCACAGCAAAGATGTTTTTCCTCATGTTGAAGTGGAACTTCACCATGACGTCTACATGCATTGGTGCTGCCTACATGCTCTTAGCACTCTGCTGCTTTCAGGAGAGCTAAAAGCAGCCCTATGAGAATGCAAATGCAGCTAAAAGTAGCTCTCAAGCACTTTGGCAATGATCAGTGGTGGCTAACTTCTTCAAAGCAGGAAGACAAATTTCAGGATGAATTCCCTATGAGAACAAATCATCTGTGGCAGGGTTACAGCAACGAAGAAGAAATCATCATGCAATCAACTGACTTGATATGTGTGTTTGCTCAGTTGTCATTTCTCCAGATGACAATACTGTTCCCTGCAGTCCCTAAAGTTGGTAAAGACAAAAGACAAGGTGTGAAAGTTAATTAAGGCCAAGCAGAAACATTTTTCAGCTTGATTTTTTGTGAATAGTGACACTTATGTAAATGTGGAAACTGAGGCAAAGAAGGAGAGGCTCATATGAAGAGCAGCTGAGGTGCCTGCATTGGTTAGTCTGGAGAGAAGGAGGCTGAGGGGAGGCTTCATTGCTCTCCACAACACCCTGAAAGGAAGCTGGAGCCAGGTGGGTCTCTTCTCCCCAGTAGCAATTGACAGGATGAAAGGAAATGACCTCAAGTTGTATGAGGAGTGATTTAGACTGGACATTAGAGGAAATTTCTTCCCTGAAAGGCTTCTCAAAGACTGGAGCAGGCTGCAAAGGGAGGTGGTGGAATCCCCATGCCTGGAGGTGTTTCAGAAAGGCAGAGCTGTGGTGCTGAGGGCCATGGGTTAGCACCAGCCTTGGCAGAGTTAGGGAATGGTTGGACTGGATGATCTTTAAGGTCTTTTCCAGCCCAAACCATTCACTTATTCTAGGACCATGGTTTATTCATATGGCTAAAACTCTCATGGGGGTTATGATCTACAGCTATGAGAAGCTGTTAATCTAAAGAGCTAGTTTACCAGCAATGGTAAAGAGCAAGAAAGGAGGGCTGAGGGGCCTCAGCCTGCCCTGTGGTTGTTCATGTATACCTTAGGGACTGCCAGCTCTGGTGCAGCAGCCACACCACAGGAAGGGGCCAGTCTCTTTTTGGCGATGTCCTGGGATAGCACAAGGGGCAGTGGACACAAACTGGAACACAGCAAGCTCCAGCTCAACGTGAGGAAAACCTTCTTTGCTGTGAGGGTGCTGGAGCCCTGGAGCAGGCTGCCCGGAGAGGTTGTGGAGTCTCCTTCTCTGGAAACTTTCAGGACCCATCTAGGTGTGTTCCTTTGTGACCTGCCCTGGGTGACGATGCTTTGGCAGGGGGTTGGCCTGGATGATCTCCAGGGGTCCCTTCTTGGATGATCTCCAGGGGTCCCTTCCAACCCCTACCATTCTATGATTTTTTCGTCTCCTGGAGACAGCCAGAGGATCATTTTGTCCATGCCAGGCAGGACCAGCAGCGGTGTAAATGGAAATCTGTAGAGGCTACTAATACAGGATTTTGATCCATGGGATCAAAAAAGGTCTTTGTTCCAAACAGAGAAACCCATGCAAAGTGGTCACAAGAAATAATTTAATGCAATGGGAAATATCTTCTTCAGGATGAGCTCTGGAAGCTTGACTGCAATGTGAGGCACTGTGTGCAGCTAGCAAAACCCCTCATGAAGGAAAGAACAAGAGGCAAATAACCCAAGTTGAAATGAATTAGTTGTCTCTGTTGTACACTCAACTCCAAAAGCTGTTAAAAAGCAGCAGTCAGTCAGGAGCACAATCCCCCAGCACTTTATCAATGGGAATTGTTTGTGAGATAGAGGCTGTGGGAACTGCCCTTATCAAAATGAGCTAAGGAGCTTTTACTGAGCTTCAGCCAACTTGAATGATAATGAACCAGAGCAGATGACATGGATCCTTCTGGCATTAAGCATTAAACACCTGAATTCTGACCCAAAGCAAACCTTGACATTCAAATAGGTGAAAGCAACTTCATGTCATCCCCAGTTTCTCAGAGCTGCCCAGAGTTTCCTGGAGAAGTCTCAACGCTGAGGAGCTCAGAAGGCTTGGAGCCTTTTCCCATCCTAGCAGAGAAGGTGAGGGCATCCTTCTATCTTAGAAAACATTGATAACTTCTGCATTCAGAGCATGTTAGAGCAGCTGTAGGGCTACTCCACTCTGTGCATGAAATTAAACCATTATGGGGAAAAGCTCAGGTTCTACAAAAGCATGATAATCTTTTGGCCCCTAAGCTGATTGATGAAATAAGTCTCTGGATCTGGCCTGGGATCTCCATGGTGCTCAGTGTTAGAGTTCTGATTTTCCCTTTCATTTCTGGAACAAGGCATGTCAGAAACATCATGGAGTAGTTTCTTGCTGTTTAGGAGTCCTCAGCACCAGTTTTGATCACATAGACATCTCAGCCTTCAGTGCACATGCAAGCATGCCCAAACCTTTGCAGATTCACCATCACTGCTTCCACAGAGAAGGCAGAACTTCATGCAAGATATCTGAAAGTGTGTCAACGGATCTGTCATGCATGTTCAACCTTGTTTTGAGCAGTGATCCTTGAACATTTCTCTCTCTCCAATGGAAGTGTTTGGAATAATCATTATTTTGCTTTCTTACACCCTACAATGATTTATTTACATTCTTTCACTTTCTCTGCTCAAACTTTGTGAGAAGAAAAACTAAAGGCAGCTTTAAAACCATCACAAAGTGGCTTTAAGCCACTGTGACTGTGGAACCGCAGATTGATTTAGGTTAAGAGGAGCCTTCAAGATCATCTAGTTCCAACCCCTGGCCATGGGCAGGGACACCTTCCACTAGACCAGGTTGCTCAAGGCCCCATCCAACCTGCATTTGAACGCTGCTAGGCTTGGAGCCTCCACAACTTCACCTATTGCCAAGGGAGTAGTGGCTGCTGCTGAGGTATGCAACCGGCTGACAAAGAGCCAGTGCTGATCAGTGGCCTCTGCAATGTGGTTCTTCACTGTGGACCAGACTTTCCTCTTCCACTTGACTGCTGAGACCTTGCTCTGTGGACACTGACACAACCACCTCTCAAAAGGCATCTCCAAGCTGCTGGACTCGTGCTGCCACCCAAAGAGGCCAAGAGGGAAGGCTGCACGTGGAGAGCAGGGCGGCCCAGAGGCATGCACACATCTGTGAGTTACGAGGTGTTGAACCTCTCACAGAGCTCTGGTGACTTCATAAACCACAAACCCATGACATTATTGCCACATAGTGAGAAACGTTCCCATCTCTTTACTTCATGCCCAATGCAGCAGGAGCTTTGATTCCTCCTCATTTCCCCTGCAGGCTTCCAGAGGTTTCTCCCCTCTGCTCTCTGATCTGCAGGTTCTCTCACACAGTTTCACCTTCTCCTGGTACCCTCATTTGCAGCAAGATCCCTCTCTGCTGCCTCCAGATACCCAGATGTATCCCACAGCTCTTCCTGGACAAGGGGGAAAGGTTGGAGCCAAGGGAGAATTTGGTTCCATCATATTGCCTCTGGTATTTCCTCATCTTGCAGCAATCTTCATGCAGATGAACTACACGTTGAGCTGAAATGAAAGCAGAGGAGAAGCACTAACAATCCAGAAATTTGTCTTGGTGTGGTTCCTTGCTTAGAGTCAGCAGCTGAGAGCTGAGTCACAGCATTTCTTACAGAAAGACAGCCAGTCCTGGGAAGAGAGAATTCATCTCCATCCTGTTCCAATCTCTAATTATTCTCAGTGTCAAGAATTCACTTTTCTTTTTATTTTTCCCTATTCAGCTTTTTCCTGACTTCAGCTTGCAGCCCCTGGACCCTGTCATGCTTATGCTTGCGAAATTAAAGAGACTTTCAGGTCTGAGCAGACCTGTTCTGGGGTCTGAGCAACTTGCTCTAAGTTGCCAATGTCCTTGCTAACTCCAGAGGATTTGGACCAGATGGCCTTTAAAGGTCCCTTACAACCCAAACTAGTCTGTGATTCCATGACAGAGTCACAACTAACTAGTGATAGAACCAGAGGGAATGGCCTCAAGCTGCACATGGAGAGGCTTAGGCTGGACATTAGGAAAATGTTTTTCCACTGAAAGGGTTGTCAGGCACTGGAACAGGCTGCCCAGGGAAGTGGTGAAGTCACTGTCTCTGGAGGTGTTTAAAAGCCATGCAGATGTGGTGTTAGGGAATATGGATGAGGGGTGGACTTGGTGGAGCAGAGTTATTGGGTGGACTTGATGATCTTCATAGAATCATAGAATGGTCTGGGTTGGAAGGGACCTTCAAGATCACCCAGTTCCACCACCCCCCACCATGGGTAGGGGCAGGTCCCACTATATCAGGTTGCTCATGGCTCCATCCAGCCTGGCCTTGAACACCTCCAGGGAGGAGACATCCACAGCCTGCCTGGGCAACCTGCTCCAGTGTCTCACCACCTTCACTTTAAAGAATTTCTTCCTCATCTCCAGTCTAAATCTCCCCTCTTCCAGCTCAAAGCCTTTCCCCCTCATCCTGTCACTGCAAGCCCTCATAAAAATCTCTTGAAGGTCTTTTCCAGCCATAATGGTTTCCTGATTCTATGATTCCATGCTCATTGCCTTTACAGGCAGCTCTGGCCAATGACAAAGACACCTCTTAATCTCATCTTGATCAGCAAACTAGAATAACTGAAAATACCCTAGAAATGCAGGCATTAAACAGAAAAACAAAACAAAGAAACAAACAAAACCCAAGCTGAAGGGAATTTGGAGCTGTACTGCTGAGGTAGCTAAATACTGGATCTCAAATATTCAGTGTGGAAATATTGAATTTTAAGCCATTAAAATCCCATGCAGGCAGAAACTGCTAAATAAATTCAACAGCAGAGGCTTTTCTTTTGTTGTTGCCATGACTCATTTCACTGACTTAGGTACTTTTCTTGCTGCTGTCATTTTTGTTTTGCTTGGGCATTTCCTTTAACCTTAGAAACTCCATTTTGCTCAGTGCTGTCAAATGAACCACAGCCATGCACAGGCTGGGAAATGCTTGAATAGAAAGCAGTTTTCCCCTTCTGCTGGTCACCTCCTCAGGGTGCTGGTCAGTAACTGGAGAGTCGGCACATAAAAGCTCTTGGTGTGCCTCTCCCTTCTTCCTGATGATCTATAATGGCTCATAAAACCTTCCTAGGAGGTATGAAGAGATGTCCATAATGAGTAACTCAGCTTTCATGTAAACTACTCAAGGTTTCTCTGCCAAGAACAACAGATTACAAAGAAATGGAGTTTACAGAACATATTGTTTCAAAGAGATAAAGAGCCAGAAGAAACACAGATGATGTTTCAGGGCTGAGGTCTGTTTAGATTTCAGACTTAGCCACAATCATTCTCTTCCCTCTTCTCTGCTCTCATCAACAGCTCTCCATGCTTTTTGAAGCTTGCACTCAGCTTTTCTTCTGTCCTCGTTCTGCCCCAAGCTGCTCATTTCAAAGGTGCAGTTTGAGGCTGACAAAGAAAGGAATGGATCTGAAGGCTAAAATGTTAAAAGGTCTTCCATTAGCCACCTTACCATGAAGTGAGATCCATCTATTAGCTTTGATGGTAGCTCAAAAATATCTTTTTTTACAGTAAAAACAAAAGAAGAAAAGTTGCTAGGAATGTAAATATCATGGAGCAGTGCTACATCTGCTTCTTTCACAACTAGAGGTTCCCAGAACACGTTGCTCAGACTTTACTCCTTAGTGTTATCTGGAGGGTTGAGGTTTCCTACATGATTTGCCACGTGTTCAACACTGTAATTGGTTAATTGCACCTCTTCATTACTTAGTCCACAAACCACATTTAAAAATCCTAATGCCAGAAGTGGTTCAGGTCATTTGCAAACAAATTCTGGGAAGCAAAAAGCCAAAAAAAAAAAAAAAGGGATAAAAATACTTGTGCCAATCTGGTACTATGCATCTTGGTTGAGGGTTGGAATCCATGATCTCAGGGGTCTTTTCCAACCAAAACAGTTCTATGATTTTATGATCTTCAAGTGCTACAACTTCCCCCAGAGTCATTACTGTGCTCTGAAAAATTCATGAGGACATTGCAACACTTCTCCACGTGGCATAATTCCTGCTTTCAACAAGCGTGGGGACACATGAAAATCAAGGAAGGACCTTCGAGTCCAAGTCATGCAATTGTCAACGTGTTTGTATTTTAGTCAAAATTCCCTGAGTGACAGGAATGTGACAAACCTTTTGAACTCCTTTCCAGTTCTTTTTGTTTGTAAATACTTTGAGGTCATTAATCAACAGAGCTTCCTCCAACCATTAGCAGAACCAGTGCTCTGCTCGGTTGTTTCTCTTTGAAGGGGATTACAAAACCATTTGCTCCACTTTCAATCCACATGGATTCCTGCTCTGAGTTGCATGCTAAGTTTTGGGACTGAGCAAATTCATCATCTGTTTTCATGTCAAAACCATCTGAAGCCACAGAGTTCTGCACAGAACTGATGCAGAGCCATAAATTGTCCAAGTATCACTACGGATTGGCCCAAGCCTCTTTGTTGGAAGGGTAGGGATTGGAGCCGATCCTTGAGGGAGAAGTTTCACACAAAACTCAAGAGCAGGCAAATCTTACATCATTTCAGGTTTCACAGCCAACACATTTAGAACTCTCATCCCTATCTTTTTGTCCAGAAAATGGGACCTGCTGCACAATGTCCTTCAGAAGGGCAAGCAGAAGATCAGCTGAGGCAGGAAAACGTGCCAGGCTTCTCTTGCAACTACACAAAGTTCCACATCTTCTGAATCCAGAGCACAGAGGCTTCTTTTTTGTTCATTTCCCTAAACAGCCACACATGCAGGCTGGTGAAACTGATGTGTCCTTTCCCATATTCACATATTCCAGCCAGGTAGGATTGCAATCAGAATCAGAAAACACAGGAGGTTGCCATTATTTGTTTGGGCAACCACAGTCGATGTGCATTGGGTGCTGAGGATCAGAGACTGAGAAAAACAAACGTTAATTTCCCCAAAATAACTCTGGGGGAAAAAATCATGAAAAAAACAAGCAGGGGGAAAAAAACCAAAACCAACCCAACACCATAATTTAAAAGCTTTTATCCTTTTGGGGTAAATCTACTTTGCCAGATTCTCACTCATCACACCAGAGCTCAGTTTGGTTGGAGTTCCTGCAGTCTAGATCTTCAATTGTTTTAAAGAAAAACTTCTCCTCAAGAATTAATTATTTCAAGTTATTTCTGAGCTCCTTCTCCTCTTTCAGGTGTTTTATTGCAAGGCAAAAGCTGGAAGTTTTGGAGAGGATGTTTAACCCAGTTGGACTCAATAAGCTTGGAGGTCTTTTCCAGCTCTGAAAGAATTCTATGATTCCATGATCTTCCTGAGCTGCTTCATGTGGGCAGAATATCACTGTTTGTCATTTCAACTCATTGTGAGAAGAAAAAATCCAAAGATTCAGTGCTATCTCCTACTGGAATAATTGGTATAACTGCAAAAAATAGATAAGCTTTAGAGGCTGCAAGTAAGACCTTGATGAGGCTAAAAGCATGTTTAATGTTTTCAGCTGGTAAAAGACATCACTCACCAAGGAGTGTTCTTTGCCTTCTTCAAAACATCATCACTCCAAGAAATCCGGCTAACACTACCTGGGAACAGACACGTTCAAACACTGCTTCATAGAATTGTACAGACAGAATAATATTGGTTGGAAAAGACCTCCAAGATCATGGAGTCCAACCATCCTCTAACTCTACCAAGGGTTGTGCTAAACCATGTCCCTCAGCACCGGTTCTCTGCCTCTTTTCAAGCCCCTCCAGGGATGGGGGTTCAACCACCTCCCTGGGCAGCCTGTTCCAGTCTTTGAGAAGCCTTTCAGGGAAGAAGTTTCTTCTGACGTCCAACCTAAACCTCTCCTGGTGCAACTTGCTAATGGGGAGAAGAGACCAAACCTCATCTCACTCCAACCTCCTTTCAGGGAGTTGCAGAGAGCAATGAGGTCTCCCCTCAGCCTCCTTTTCTCCAGGCTAAACAACCTCAGTCCATCAGCTGCTCCTCACCAGCCCTGTTCTCCAGACCCTTCCTCAGTTTTGTTGCCCTTCTCTCGACCTCCTTCAGCACCTCAATCTTCTTTTTGGAGTGAGGGCCTGAAAACTGAAGCCAGTACTCAATGTGTGGCCCCAGCAGTGCTGAGTACAGGAGGACAATCCCTTCCCTGGTCCTGCTGGCCACACCATTGCTGATACAGGCCAGGATGCTGTTGACCTTCTCCACCTGGGCACACACTGGGTCATCTACAGCTGGCTATTGACTGAGAAGGACATTTCAGGGGTCATTGTGGATTTACAGCTCAAGAGTTTGATCTGAAAGGAGCTGCCCAGCTTCAGCTTCAGCTAGTGTCAAAACTACGCAAAACCCTTCAGGTTTTTGCATGATATTCATGCCCATAAAAAGGTACCTGCTACCTGCTGGGATCTTTCACAAACCTAAGGGGTGTTTGGGGCTGAAGGAAAACTCACTTTTGCAGGGTTTGATTTTCCTTAAAGCTCTTTTGCAAGCAAGTCAGAGCTCCACTCCCCATGCACACCTGCAGATCTCCTGCTGAGCAACTGTCAGGAATGTGCAGCATTAAATTAGTCTTGGCATCTCCCAGTGTTCACTAATTATAAGCACATCTGCTGAGGAGCAGCTAGAGTCATTTTGTAGAAGGATGAAAATCCCAACATCAACGTGTTTGATGCATGTGTTTGTGTCCCCTTAGACAGAGGGTGGGATAAACACTCCCCTAAAAATCTGTAATCTTCATTTCTCTTCCAAACAAATGTGAGTGCTCCCCTGGGGAACATAGCTGGAATGGAGAAGACTCTCAGGGATGATGAACAAGCCTCAGGGCAAACTTTTTTTTTTTGTGAGTCTCTTCACTCCTGTTAAAACTGATTTGAAATAAAAATAAAATTCAGAGCAGGCAACCAAACTGGGGACTGAGCAGAGGTCTTGCACCTGGGATCAGTGGGAAAGAACAGCTCCTACACCTTCAGTGACCTTCAGATGTGCACAACCCTTCACACTGGATCCAGTCAAGGGCCATGCATGGCTGCTGATGTCTCCTTTCACTTCTTGAACCCTGACTTGGGTCCAGTTTCATGTTTCATGGAATCATTAAGACTGGAAAAGACCTCAAAAGTCATCAGCTGTCAACTCAATACTATCATGCCCACTAGCCTGTGTCCCAAAGTGCCATATCTACACTTTTTTTTTAACACCTTCAGGGCAGCCTCTTCCAATACCTGACTGCTCTTGCAGCAAAGAAATTTCTCCTAATCTCCAACCTAAACCTCCCCTGGTGCAAACCTGAGGCCATTTCCTCTTGTCCTACTGCTAGTTACTCAGGAAAGAGACCAGCTTCCCCCTCACTCCAACATACTTTCAGGGAGCTGGAGAGAACACTTTGTCCTTCACATTTTTGTTGTGGTTTTGCTGCTTTAGGACGGTTCCCCCAGCATGGTCCTCCACTCTGGAGCCCTCCACCTCAGTGTCTGGCATTGTGAGAGAAGTGTCTTGCTCAGAACCAAGCTCCTGAGACTAAAGTATTTGATTGTTTATCTATTTTAGCAAAGAAAGCAGGGAGAGCAGGAAGGTTACCACTTCATTTACAGTTTTCCTCATTCTTGGTAGAGGGTCTCAGCAATAAAATCTCTTCTCTTCTGAGACATAGTTTTCATATTCAAACAAATATCACATTACCACAGACAATGAGATACAACTCCTTGGTGGTCTGAAATCCTGTCTCCTGAAGCTTCTCTATTAATGGGATAAGGACTAATGACCCAGGTTGTGCCTGGGTCTCAGTCAAATGAGAAGGGGATGCTTTGTCTCTCTGGTCTTGGTTGAACTTCAGACTCTGACAGGACTTTT
Organism: Indicator indicator; assembly: GCF_027791375.1. Taxonomy (NCBI): domain Eukaryota; kingdom Metazoa; phylum Chordata; class Aves; order Piciformes; family Indicatoridae; genus Indicator; species Indicator indicator. The sequence goes on along the minus strand of NC_072032.1, from coordinate 7,742,052 downwards.
GCTGTGATTCATACCAGTCCCTCCTTGCCCCAAATACTTCTTGTCTGCCTTCACACATCCCTTATAGTCAATTAAGAGCTATCAGCAATAGAGTGGGATCTCCTGAGACAATGATGACAATCAGAGGTCTGGAGTACCTCACCCTTGGGGACAGCCTGAGAGAGTTGGGGCTGTCCAGCCTGGAGAAGAGAAGGCTCCAGCCAGACATTAAAGCTGCATTTCAAGATCTAACGCGGACCTAGAGGAAGGCTGGGGAGGGACCTTTTATGAGGGCTTGTAGTGATAGGATGATGGACAGTGGGTTTGAGGTGGAAGAGAGCAGATTTAGACTGGAGATTAGGAAGAAATTCTTTCTAGTGAGGGTGGTGAGACACTGGACCAGGTTGCCCAGGGAGGTTGTGGATGCCCCCTCCCTGGAGGTGTTCAAGGCCAGATTGGATGAGGTCTTGAGCAAGCTGGGCTAATGGGAGGTGTCCCTGCTCCTGCCAGGGGGTTGGAACTGGATGATCTTGAAGGTCCTTTCCAACCTAAACTATTCTAGGATTCTATGGAAGCTGTTAGCCTGTGGTCCTACGGCCAGAACCAGCCCCAAGTTCATTCCACTGCACGATTTTTCATCTTGCACTTAACTGTGTTTCCCCACCAACAGAAACTGTGTCAGCCCCTGGTGCCAAGAGTCTCTGTTTTGGGTTGGTGCAGAGCAGGCAGTGTTTTTGCATCATGGAGGGGTGAGTTATAAAGGTCTAGTAGCTCATCCATCAGAAACACCAGCCCACTGATAGCTTCAGTGCACCATTCACCATTAAATCAGATATCCTGGAGTCATCCTGTCTGCCTTGCACTGAGGAGAGCCCTGGCAAGACACTTTATCTCCCTGCAGAGATACTTACAGCCCTGCTGGGACTGAGGCTTCTCACCACATCAGAACATTAGTAGAGCTGAGAAAGAAGCCTTCAGTCTCTTGATGATGATGGGAGTCTGGTAGTTGGGTTGACTAGACAGCTGGGGCGGGTGGGAGACAGGAGCAGAGGGCTCCAGCTTTGGTGAGTCACCATCTCCATGAGTTCACTCCTCTTCAGTTCAGGAGATTTTTCCAAGGCACCACTCTCATCCCCACCAGCTCTGCAGTGCTCACACTGCTCTGGGAGATTAAATATGATCCTAGGATTCATCTCCTTCAGGATGGGCTGCAAGATTATTAACCATGTCCCTGAATCACCTACAGTTGTCCAGTTGTTTGGATAGGGCTGGGTGATGGGTTGGACTGCATGATCTTGGAGGTCTCTTCCAACCTGGTTGATTCTATGATTCTATGACTTCACACTTGATGCCACAACTCTGAAGAAACAATCTTCAGTGCACTCAGGCAGTGAGCAACCCCTGCCAGCCTGCAACTCAGATGTAGGCTTGGAGTTGTCCTTCTGCAAGCGGTGTCCTTGTTCTCAGCACGTGGATTGAGGAGGAGAAGCACACAGATATGGCCTGGGGCAGGTTCTGCCACCTCCCAGAATCTGTCAAAACTTTTAATGCCTTGGCAGCATTTTACTATCTAATAGATGTTTTCCCACCCATTTTTCTTTCTATGCATGTTGCTCTCTTTTGGTTTTCTCTCTTTTTATTTCCTCTCCTTTATTTCCCCCACCCCCCCTCTTTTTTTCCTTTTTCTCTTTTCTCTCTTTTTCACCTTTTTGCTCCCCTTTTCTTTTTTTTCCTCTCTTTTTCCCTCTTTCCCCCTCTATTTTCTTTTTCCTCCCTTTTTCTCTTATTTTTTCCCTTTTTCTCTTATTTTCTCCCTTTTTCTCTTATTTGCCTCTCTTTTCCCCTCTTTTCCTCTCTTTTTTCTCCTTTTCTCTCTTTTTTCTCTCATTTACTTTCCTTTTGTTTTTCTCTTTTCACCTTTCCTCTCTTTTTTCTCTACTTTTTTCTTTTTCTTCTCTTTTCTTCTTTTCATCTCCTTTTTCTCCCCCTTTCCTCTTATCTTCCTTTTCCCCCTCCCTTTTCCTCTCTTCTTTTATTCTATTTTTTCCTCTCATTTTCTCATTTCTATTTTCTTTCATATCTCCCTCTTTTTCTCTCTTTTTTGACATTTTCTCTCTTTTTCTCTTTTTTCCTCCCTTATTCTCATTTTTCCTCCCTTATTCTCTTTTTTCTCACTCTTATTCTCTTTTTTCTTTTTCTCTCATTTTCTCTCTTTTTCTCCCTCATATTCCCCTCTCTTTTTCACTCTTTCCCCCCTTCTCTGTTTCCTCTCTTTATTTTCTCTTTTTCTCTCTTTCCCTCCACCTCTTTTCCTCTTCCTCTTTTTTTTTCTCTTTTTCCTTCTTTCTTTCCTTCCTTTCCCTGCCTCAGTGCCTAGCCACCTTCCCGAAGCAAAGCCCCCCGACTCCCAAACTTTCTCTCTGTGAACAACATCTTCACATGCACAAATAAAGTCACTTCCAAGCTTTGGCATCTGCAGGAGTTGAGCCTGACGTGTTAAAGTACAAACACTTTCTGCTCAGCCATTGCCTTGAGAACAGATGGTCCAATCTATGCTCCAAGATTGTCTTTAACTCTGTCTGACCCAATGTAAAACCAAATGTTCATAAGCTGCACTTCCCCGTACCCCAAGATGTCCATTTTTGGCTGGAAATCTGGAGCTCATGCTGTCAGCTGAGATTTGCAACACTCATGTGATACAGGGAGGTGCCTCAGCTAACTTGGGGGGAGAATCTGAGCAACAAACTCAGTGCTCCCTCCAACAACTTCAGCTTCTTCTGAGCAACTTTCTCTGCCAGTATTTTTTTTTTTTTTTGTGATGTGACAAAGTGTTTGTTTTGGTTTGTTGTGTCATGTTTTGTTTTGTTTTGTTGTGTTTTGTTTTGTTTTGTTTTGTTTTGCTTTGCTTTGTTTTGTTTTGTTTTGTTTTGTTTTGTTTTGTTTTCCTTCCCTGGGTATTATCTCACTTGAGTAGATGTCCCAAGCCGTAGGAATTTAGAGATTCATAGAATAGTTTGGATTGGAAGGGACCTTCAAGGTCATCTAGTTCCAATCCTCCTTCCATGGGCAGGGAGACCTTCCACTAGACCAGCTTGCTCAAGGCCTCAACCAGCCTGGCCTTGAGCACCTCCAGGGAAGGAATAGTATTAATTAAAGGCCACTGGAATCACACTGCACTTGGATGGGAAGGGACTCCCTGTATGAGACCAGAGTTTGGGTACAAGACCTGCAGGGATGAGTGTTGCCTCTTCCCATTGGCATTTGTGTTCCCTCAAGGGCAGGAGAGTCCAGAAGAAAAGCCAGATGCAGAACACATAGAAGCTATTGAAATAACACCTGGAAGTTAATTAATCACAAAATAGTTAGGGTTGGAAGGGCATTTCTGGAGATCAGCAAGTCCAATCCAACCCCTCTGCCAAGACAGGTTCACCTAGAGGAGGTCACACATGTCCAGATGGCTTTGGAATGACTCCAGAGACGGAGACTCCACAACCTCTCTGGGCAGCCTGTTCCAGGGCTCCACTACCCTTCAATTAAAGAAGTTCCTCCTCATGTTCAGATGGAACTTCTTACGTTCAAGTTTGTGCCCATTGCCCCTTGTCCTGTCACTGGGCACCACTGAACAGAGCCTGGTCCCATCCTCCTGCCACCTACCCTCTAAGCATTGATCAGCACTGATGAGATTCCCCCTCAAGCTGCTCTTCTTCAGACTAAAAATCCCCAATTCTCTCAGCCTTTCCTCATCAGAGAGATGTTCCAGTCCCCTCAGCATCTCTGCAGCCTTTTACTGTACCCTCTCCAGCAATTCCCTGTCCTTCTTGAACTGTGGAATTAAGAGGAAACAAACCATATCTCAGATGTGTGGCTGAAACCAAGCTTCCCCAGCTTCATTCAAGGTGCTCCTGGTGGGCTGTGATCTCACCTTGCTGCAGGAAAGAAAACTGGGAGAGAGCTGGGCTGGGTGGTTGGCAACTCCTCATTTCAGGAGGGAAAGGGCTGGACCTGCTCCTTTTGATCAAGTCACAAATTCTGCTAATGATGCAAAAAGGGTAAAAAAAAAGAAGCCATCAGCTTTCTTATAACCCATCAAACATTTGTCTTAGGTTTCAGCCTAAGAGATAATTTGGTTGTAGGGATTCCATGAGCCAGACAAAGCCTCAGGTTTCATTGATCCAAAAAGAAATAGCGAAAAAAGTCTTTTCACAGGCATTATTTTTCTGAGGGCAGGGGGAAGGGGGAGCCCCTAATCTGTTTACACTAGGATTAATATTAGGAGTGAGTTAGTTTTTCCAAGGTTCAGCAGAGCATGAGGGGGAAAACAAAACAAAACTTATTTTCAGGAATGTTTACCAATGGGTCCTGCTCCATGCCTTGTGTTTTGAAACTTGGGAGGCCAGGTTTTTTGGGTTGGTGGTTGTTTGGGTTTGTTTTCTTTTTGAGCCTCCATGTTAGTGTTTAACTTTAGGATTAGGAATTATTGAGTTAGGTTCATTAAAATAGCTGGGGTTTGTCCTTCAAAAATTTAAGAAAACATGGTGCAAGCCTTGGAAGAGAGGTCTCTCTCTCTCTGGGTAACAAGAGCCTCATTCAGCTCTAAGCATATAGCTGTCTTTGTTTCAGTCCTGTGTTAAAATAAGGGAAGGTTCCTCATTCCAGCAGGCTCATCAGCTCTGTCCTCAGGGATTTACACAGCTCCCAGTAATGCCAGGTTAAAGCCTTCAGAAAGCTACTCAGATCCCAGAATATTTGAATTATTGTAAGGGTGATGGGGTCAGTCCTTCCCTAAATTTCATGTTCAGGTCTGGCTTTCAAGTGGGGTTAAGGGAGGTTCTCCTCCCCCTCTGCCCTGGTGAGACCACATCTGCAATGTTGTGTCCAGCTCTGGGCTCCCCAGTTCAAGAGAGACAGAGATATACTGGAGAGTGTCCAACAGAGGCTATGAGGATGATGAAGGGACTGGAACATCTGTGTGATGAGGAAAGGCTGAGAGACCTGGGGCTGTTTAATCTCTTGAAGAGAAGACTGAGAGGAGATCTTATTGATGTTTATCAGTATCTGAAGGTTGGCTGTCAAGAAGAAGGAGCCAGGCTCTTTTCAACAGTGTCCTGTGATAGGACAAGGGGCAGTGGACACAAACTGGAACACAGGAAGCTCCACCTCAACATGAGGAAAAACTTCTTTGCTGTGATGGTGCTAGAGCCCTGGAGCAGGCTGCCCAGAGAGGTTATGGAGTCTCCTTCTCTGGAGACTTTCAAGACCCATCTGCACGTGTTCCTGTGTGACCTGCCCTGGGTGACCCTGCTTTGGCAGGGCGGTTGGACTGGGTGATCTCTGGAGGTCCCTTCCAACTCCACTATGCTGAAAAAGCACCAACATCACAGATAGGTATAGGATAGAACATCACAGATAGGATGAGGCTGGCAAAGGGCATCTCTGAACTCTCCGACATAAGGAATGGATGAAGATACTGAAATATCCCCACAAAAAACACCACAAAGAGAGATTGCCCTCTGATGTCAGCAAGAGAGTATCCTCCTGGAAAGACAAGAACAAGCCAGAAGTGGTAGTCCCAATGCAACAGGTTATTCTGAAGAATGTTGCAGCCATGTGGGTGTTGGTCTCTTCTCCCTAGTAACAAGTGATCGGGTGAGAGGAAAGGGCACCAAGTTGCCCCAGGACAAGTTTAGGTTGGACATGAGAAGAAACTTCTTCCCTGAAAGGGTTCTCAAAGACTCTGGAACAGGCTGCCCAGGGGGGTGGTTGAATCCCCATGCCTGGAGGTGTTTCAGAGAGGCAGAGATGTGGTACTGAGGGCCATGGTTTAGCACAAGCCTAGGTAGTTAATTGTTGGACTTGATGACCCTAAGGGTCCTCTCCAACCAAAATGATTCTGTGATTCGAGGATTCTGCAAAGGGCAGGCTGCAGTCCCACACTCTGCTGCAGGAAAAGGACAAAGGCTCCTCTGGGGGCAAACCTCAATCCTTGAGCTTCCCCAATGACTTTGTGCCAACTGCATGGTAGGACCTTTGCATTTCAAACCTCAGCAGGGCCAGTTCTACCTTCATCCACTTCAATGTACCCAATTCAAAGCAGCTGCCCCATCACAGCCCAGACTGAGAGCAGCCCCAACTTGTCTATGTGTGGTTGCACTCAGAACTGTCCTGTTAGTAGAGAACAGTCCCTAGTGGGTTTCCATTTGAAGAGAAGTTGTAGAAGTTTGGTTCACAGCAAACAAAACTCTGCTTTCCTGTGCTTTGGGTGGTTTACAACAACTCAATTCTTTCCTTTTTTTCTTTTTTTTTTTTTTCCTCTCTTCCCTTTCTTTTTTTTTTTCCTCTCTTCCCTTTCTTTTTTTTTTTTTCTCTCTTCCCTTTCTTTTTTTTTTTTCTCTCTTCCCTTTTTTTTTTTTTTTTTTTCTCCAATCTGCAGCCCAGCCAGCTGACTGGAGCTGGCAGGAGGACAATGAAGCCATTTTTACAACGACTTTCAAGGTCTCACAGTGTGTTTTGGATCTACCCTGGAGTGAAAACAAAACCTCCTGAACTTTTTTGTGCAGTGAAGTCATGTCAAGACCATTTCTGCCCAGGAAGGCCCTGAGATGGCCTCCTTGGTGCACACTGCAAAGGCAGCTTCACTGTTGCTGGTGGAGGTCAGGTGGCTGCTTCTTGCCTTGCAAACAGCAACTCAGCAATGGATGCACAAACCTGGATGCCTTCAGCCCTGGCCTCACAACAGGCTGACTGCTGCTCTGGATGTTTTCTTCCAGGTAAGACGAGGGGCAATGGCTTGAAACTGGAGCAGGGGAGATCAGGTTGGACATGAGGAGGAAGTTGTTTACAATGAGGGCAGTGAAATATTGGGACAGGTTGCCCAGAGATGTGATTGAGGCCCCATTCCTAGAGACATTCAAGGTTTGATCTAGTTGGAGGTGTCCCAGCTGACTGCAGTGGGGATGGGCATGAGGACCTTTGACGGTCCCTTCTAAGCCAGTGCAGTCTGTGACTTCTGTGATATCTACTGTGGCTTCTCTTGGGAATCGGTGGGAACAACATAGTTCCCATAATAATCTGAGGTCACAGTGACAAGAGGAGGGCTTGAGCACCTCCCCTGTGGGAACAGGCTGAAAAAGTTGAGGCTGTTCAGCCTGGAGAACAGAAGGTTCTGCAGAGACCTTAGGGCAGCCTTCTGGTACCTGAAGGGGACTACAGGACAGCTGGAGAGGAACTTTTCACAAGGATTTGTAGTGGTTTGATGAGAGGGAATGCACTGAAGCTGGAATAGGGGAGATTTAGACTGGAGATGAGGAAGAAGTTCTTTACAGTGAGGGTGTTGAGACACAGGAACAGGTTGCCCAGGGAGGTTGTGGATGCTCCCTCCCTGGAGGTGTTCCAGGCCAGGCTGGATGAGGGCTTGAGCAAGCTGGGCTGGTGGGAGGTGTCCCTGCCCGTGGTGGGGGGGTTGGAACTCGATGATCTTTAAGGTTCCTTCCAGCCCAAACCCTTCTGTGATTCTGTGACAACAAACCAGCCATGGTCAAAGTGTGTTGGGACCCCAGCTTCACTTTTCACTTGTAACAGCTATTAGCAGCTTGCTGACATAGACACCACTCTTCTCATCTTTCCATATTTAGCAGGGGAAAAAAAAAAGAAAGAAAAGAAAAAAAGAAACTACCTCATCAGTCTCCAAACCACCACCTCTTCTTCCCTTCTTGTGGTTTGTTTTTTTTTTTTTTTTCTTCTTCCAACTGCTCTGCTTCATGTGTTGTATAAGACAGATAAACTCACTGACAAATGCAAGCCCTGGGCCAGAAAATATCAATCCTAATTTATGGTTTTTTTCCAGGCAGAGACCCTGACTATGCCTTATTTGCACTCAGTGGGAGACATCAGCTCTCACATAGTTTCAGACCTGCCAGGAATTACACCAGGGTTGGATTAGAGGGTACTTGATTTTGAAGAGAGGAGAAGCTGAGCTACTGTAATGGTTATTTAAACCAGACCCCTCTGCTGCCATGAGTGGCAGGCTCCCATTCACACAGAGCACACCATGCAGGCACAGAGAGGAAGATAAACTTCTCTTTTTCCAGCTGGATTACTGAGGATTTTTTGCATAACCTCCACATACCTGAAAGGAGGTTGGAGTGAGGTGGGGGTTGGTCTCTTCTCCCTGGTATGAGGTGATAGAATGAAAGGAAATGGCCTGAAACTGCAGGGGAGACCCCACTGCTCTCTACAACTCCCTGAAAGCTTGGAGTGAGGTGGGGTTGGTCTCTTCTTCCCATTCACAAATTGCACCAGGGGAGGTTTAGGTTGGACATCAGAACTTCTTCCTGGAAAGGGTTCTCAAAGGCTGGAACAGGCTGCCCAGGGAGGTGGCTGAATCCCCACTCCTGGAGGTGTTGGAAAGAGACAGAGCTGTGGTGCTGAGGGCCATGGTTTAGCACCAGGCTTGGCAGAGTTAGAGAATGGTTGGACTGGATGATCTTGGAAGTCTTTTCCAACTGAAATGGTTCTATTCTGTGATTCTATGCTGACTATTTCCACCCACTGCTTTAGAGCTCACCTTGTAAGCTCAGATAAACTGGGTGTGCAGAGTTGGATTGAAGCCAAGCCAGGTGGACATGAAGGCATTGTCCAAAGAGCTGGTTCTGCAGCAGGCAAACACCAAGTGCCCAACAGTCCTCCCACGTGCCAATTAGCTGCTCTCCCACTGATCATCCCTCTCCCTTGCTTCCCATCAAACATAACCTGACAGCTGTACCTGCGTCAGCGGAGGGGTTGGACTAGATGACCTCCAGAGGTTCCTTCCAACCTGCCCCCCCTCCCCTCCCCCATGCTGGGATCCTGTGATTCTCTGTTTTCTTGGCCAGAGAGTGCATGGTTTATATTTGAGGAGAGCCATTTGTAACAAAGATGACAGCTCCACGTAAGCATCCAGTGACCTCATGCTGTCTTCTTCAGTGTTTATGTTCACTTCTTGTGCTCCACTGTTCTCAAGTGATTACAGAACGTGCTGCAGCCATTTCAAGCAGCCCTCCCACCCCCCAGCAGCCTCCTGCATAAACACTGCTGCTTGACACAATCATTTGGTAGGAAATTTGTCTGCAGGGCAGCAGGCTGCTCTGCTGCATTCATCCTGGGAGATGATTCAGGCAGCAGTTAAGACTCAAAGTGCTTTTTGATGTCCCTGCAAAGCCTCTCTGCCTTTTGGGCTATCTGGAGCTCATGATCTAAGAAGGGGTTGCCCAGTATGGTCTGTGTCCAGAGTTCAGCTCATAAATCACTGAGCTGCAAGTCACAGGCACAAACAGAGCTCAGGCATCTGCATGCCTCATTCCATAACTGCAGGCATGAAGTCTTCCTTCATGTCTTATGAACAGGTCCCAGTTCAGCTCAAGCACCCACTGCTAATGGGTCAGATGCTGCAGGGCTTGTGGGGAACTTGTTATCCACCAGCACTTCCAAGTCCTTCTCCATGGAGCTGTTTTCCAGCAGGTCACCCCTCACCTGTACTGGTGCAGGGGGTTGTTCCTCCCTAGGTGCAGGACCCTCCGCTTGCCCTGGTTGAACCTTGTTGAAAATAAAAATCACCTGAAAAGCAGCCTGCTCCAGAAAGGTCTGCAGGATATCCTAGCTCCCATGGAGGCAAAACTTCTTCTTTGGAAAGGTCTCAATTATTTTTAAAAACAAGAGTACATGGGATGAGTCATCCTCTGACTCCTCACCTGCCTTTTGGACAGGGAGGGTGGTGAAATTGGCCAGCAGGGAAAAAAAAAACGTGTCATCCTAACAAGCCTGTTCACCTAACCAAGGGAAAAATGCCCAGGAGGGAACAAATCCCTCCAGTGTCAGCAATTAGGCAGTGTGGGTGAGGACCAGCAGAAGGCAGAGGCATCATCTTGCCATTCCAGTTGAAACCATTTTAAATATTGCTGTAAGAGAAACCTGAGCCAACATCTCTGGCATGGGGACAGATTCACATCTTTCTACCTTCTTCCTCCAGTAGTGCAGCTCTGTCTCAAAGGGAAGAGGATATTGAACAGAACTATTCTGAGTTCCTGCTTGCAAGCAAAGCAAGGAAGAAGAAAAATCCCAGGAAATTGTCTTGATTTATCCCCAGCTATGAAGAACTCTCCACAACTCCCTGAAAGGAGGTTGGAAGGAGGTGGGGGTTGGTCTCTTCTCCCTAGGATCAGGTGATAGAAGGAGAGGAAATGGCCTGAAATTGTGCCAGGGGAAGGTTTAAGTTCGAGATTAGGAACCATTTCTTTGCTACCAGAGTGGTCAGGGACTGGAAGAGGCTGCCCAGGGAGGTGGTGGAGTCCTCATCCCTGGAGGGGTTCAAGAAACCTGTGGCCATGGCACTTGGGGACATGGTTTAGTGGCCATGGTGGTGTTGGGTTGATGGTTGGACTCAGTGGTCTTAGAGGTCTTCTGCAGCTGAAACATTTCTGTGATTCTATGACATGGACATTTATGCCTCACCTTTGGCTGGCAGGAGGGCTTGGAGCCTTTGTTCTTTAAATGGGAGAAAGATTAAAAGCTCTGAGCTGTGTGAAGAACATTTTGTAGAAGACGTGTCTGAAGTGACACACATCCCTGTTGTATGTGGATGGTTGGACTCAACCTTTGAGGGTTTTTCCAACTGGAACAATTCTATGATTCTGTGATTCCATGATTCTATGAAATGGGCATTTCTGCCTTGCCTCTGCCTGGCAGGAGGGCTTGGAGCCTTTGTCCTTGGAAAATGAAAAGGAAGACAAGCTGTGGGCTGTGTGAAGAACGTTTTTCAGGGGCTGCCTGTTGATGAGGTGGCCAACATCTCCCTGTTGTGTGCACACACAAACACACAGGCACACATGTACACACCAACACACATTTTCTACTCCATTAAAAGCCTTTCTGCTAGCCATCCAAGGCAGCTCATAAATGTCATATTTGGAGGAGCATAACCTATGATTCCCTCTTCAGAGCACTTTTTACAACAACCAGCGCTACCAATGTTTGAGTATCATTTCTAGGACTATAAAATAACTTTTTTTTTTCTTTTTTTTTTTTTTTCTTAATGGTTCTTAAGTTAATGTCTGAGAAGCAGAGGACATTTTAATCTGGAATTCTTTCACAGCATTTAAAGCACAATATCCTTTGCCACTCCACCCTCCCTCTCCTCGTTCCTCTCTCTATGCCAAAGCCATGTGACAAAAAGCAAAGTGCTTTTAAGAACCCTACCTCTGGCATGGAGCCAGCCCCTCTTTTTCTTGTCTTTTTTTGGCTTTGCCAGTTGAAGCTGACAGATATCTATAGCAAACAGTTAACATATATAAACATGTCAGCTATAAAACAAATATACTCTGAAAGAAAACAGAGGGCTGGAACGGTTCAGGCTGCAAGACAAGGCTGGGGCAATTAGAGGGAGCTGAGTGTGGGGTCTTCAGGATGGGTTTGGCAGGTCTGGCCAAGGTAGAAGTACCTTTCTCCTTCACTCTGTCAAGATCTGTGTGGATGGCATGGAAAGGAGATAGGTCCCCAGTGTCACAGTCACCATCTGGTACAGATGAAAAGAAAGCACAAGCAGTTTTTTGTGGTGCCTGGTGGGGGGGTTGTGCATGAGGGACACCTGGAGGCATGGCACACGTTTGAATCAGCTGGATCATCACTGAACTGCAGCCACTTAGAGGCTTGATCCTGCAAAGCTTGAGCCCTTCTCCCTCCACTCCTTTTCCTTGTGGCATGGCACCAAGTGACTGCAAAGAAATGAGACTGAATTAATTAGTTAGGGAAGTGAAAACCAGTAGCAGTGTGGTCTGGTGCTGCACACTGTGAGCAGGCTCAGAGGAGGGAGGACTCACCCCAGCACCAGTCACCTACAAGATCATGGGATGTAGACCCTAGAGGGATGCACCCTCTTGGAGCCAAAAAGACTGATGTGCCCTTGTGGCCAAGAGGACCAGTGGCATCTTGGGGTGCATTAAGATGTGACCAGCAGGTTAAGGGGGGGTTCTCCTGCCCCTCTGCCCCCTGGTGAGGTTGCAACAGGAGTCCTCAGGCCAGTTCTAGGCTCCCCAGTTCAAGAGGGACAGGGAACTACTGGAGAGGGTCCAGCAAAGGCTACAAAGATGCTGAGGGGCTTGGAGCATCTCTGTGAGGAGGAAAGGCTGACAGACCTGGGGCTGTTTAGCCTGCAGAAGAGCAGCCTGAGAGGGGATCTTATGAATGCTGTTGTCAAGTCAATGAGTGGGATTGGCATCCTCAGAGAGCAGTTCAGAGTGGGTTTTGGAATCCATTGGATGAATCCAGGCTGTGCTGTGCCTGTGTCCAGAGGATCTCCTTCTTGGTGGGTCCTATAAAGCAGTCTAGCTCAGACACCAGCGTGGCTCCTGGCCATCAAAACATAACAATAGGTTAAGGGCAGACTAAACAGATAATTAAACAGATTAATTCAGCTCTCAAACAGACTGGGAGTGCAATTAAATGGACTTACATTCTTCAGGCTGGGAAAGACACTGCTGAAGGGGATATGATAGAGATCACAAGCAGGCTGGAAAATATGAGTACAAGATGACTGTTTGCTGTCTCTTCTAACACAAGAGCAAGGGGATGACAGATGAAGCTAGTTAGTGGCAAGTTCAGAGTGAAAAAAAGAGACAAAAGAGCTGTTTTCCCCAGTGAGCAGTTTAAGAGGGGAAGCTCTCTGCCATAGGGCTACCAGGCACATCCATGGTAGAAAAATTACCAAAGGGCTATTGAAGACAAAGATGCCTCCCTTGGGTCAGTGATGCTGGGGGACATCACTGTGTGTTGGCCCTGTTCACATCTCAGCATGCATGGAGACAGGCCAAGTCTGCCTTGGGATGCAGGACAGGATGGGCTTAGGACCAGCACCAGAACACCACTGGAACAGGTTGCCCAGAGAAGCTGTGGAGGCTTCAAGCCTGGCAGTGTTCAAAGCCTTAAGTAACCTGGTCTGGCAGGAGGTGTCCCTGCTCATGGCAGGGGGTTGGAACTAGATGGTCTTGAAAGTCCCTTCCAACCCAAACCAGCCCAGGACTCTGTGAATATCAGAAAAACAGTGTAAAACTCACATTATAAATCTCAGTCCAAAAGGCTACTCCTCTCATCCTCCCTCCCTTCCTAACTTCCCTCTTCTCTTCCTCCCTTCCATCCTCCCTCCTTTCCTCCTATCCTGCCTCCCTCCCTTTCTCACTGCCACATTTTCTTCTGCTCTTTACTCCCTCACCCTGCTCCATCTGCTCCTGCAAAAAAGGATGAAGAAGATTTCTAAACCCTTAGAGAAAACTGTTGCTCATTTTAACCTACTGGGGGGAAAAAAAAGAAATGGGGAAGAAAGGAAGGAAGGAAGGAAGGAAGGAAGGAAGGAAGGAAGGAAGGAAGGAAGGAAGGAAGGAAGGAAGGAAGGAAGGAAGGAAGGAAGGAAGGAAGGAAGGAAGGAAGGAAGGAAGGAAGGAAGGAAGAGAATGAGAAAGAAAGAGAGAGAGAAAGAGAAAAGAGAAAGAAAGAAGAAAGAAAGAAGAAAGAAAAAAGAAAAAGAGAAAGAGAAAAAGAGAAAGAAAGAAAAAGAAACAAAAAGAAAGGAAGAAAGGAAGAAAGGAAGGAAGGAAAGAAAGAAAGAAAGAAAGACAGAAAGAAAGAAAGAAAGAGAGAAAAAAAGAGAGAGAAAGAGAAAGAAAGAAAGAGAAAGAAAGAGAAAGAGAAAGAAAGAAAGAGAAAGAAAAAGGAAGAAAGAAAAAAGAAAGAAATAGAAAGAAAAAGGAAGAGGAAGAGAAAGAAAGAAAAAGAAAAAAGAGAAAGAGAAAAAGAGAAAGAAAGAAAAAGGAAAGAGAAAGAAAGAAAGAATGAAAGAAAAAGAAAGAGAAAAAGAGAGAGAGAAAGAAAGAAAGAGAAAAAGAGAGAGAAAGAAAGAGAGAAAGAGAGAAAGAAAGAGAGATGGAAAAAAGAAAGAGAAAGAAAGAGAAAAAGAAAGAAAGAAAGAAAGAAAGAAAGAAAGAAAGAAAGAAAGAAAGAAAGAGAAAGAAAGAAGAAAGAAAAAAGAAAAAGAGAGAAAGAAAGAAAGAAAGAAAAAGAAAGAAAGAGAAAAAGAGAAAGAAAGAGAGAAAGAGAGAAAGAAAGAAAGAGAAAAAAGAGAAAGAAAGAGCAAGAGAAAGAAGAAAGAGAGAAGAAAGAAAAAAGAAAAAGAAAGAGAAAAAGAGAAAGAAAAAGAAAGAAAGAGAAAAAGAGAGAGAGAAAGAAAGAGAGAGAGAAAGGAAGAAAGAGAGAGAGAAAGAGAGAAAGAAAGAAAGAAAGAAAGAGAGAAAGAGAGAAAGAGAGAAAGAGAGAAAGAGAGAAAGAAAGAAAGAGAGAAAGAAAGAAAGAAAGAGAGAAAGAGAGAAAGAAAGAAAGAAAGAACGAAAAAAGAGAGAGAAAGAAAGAAAAAGAAAGAAAGAAAGAAAGAAAGAAAGAAAGAAAGAAAGAAAGAAAGAAAGAAAGAAAGAAAGAAAGAAAGAAAGAAAGAAAGAAAGAAAGAGAGAAAGAAAGAAAGAAAGAGAGAGAGAAAGAAAGAGAGAGAGAGAGAAAGAAAGAAAGAGAGAAAGAAAGAAAGAAAGAGAAAAAAGAGAAAGAAAGAGAAAGAAAAAAGAAAAAGAGAAAGAAAAAGAGAAAAAGAAAGAAAGAGAAAGAAAGAAGAAAGAAGAAAGAAAAAGAAAAAGAGAAAGAGAAAAAGAGAAAGAAAAAGAAAGAAAGAGAAAGAAAGAGAAAAGAAAGAAAGAAAGAGAGAAAGAAAGAAAAAAGAAAGAAAGAAAGAAAGAAAGAAAGAAAGAAAGAAAGAAAGAAAGAAAGAAAGAAAGAAAGAAAGAAAGAAAGAAAGAAAGAAAGAAAAAGAAAAAGAAAGAAAGAAGGAAAAAGAAAGAAAGAAAGAAGGAAAAAGAAAGAAGAAAAAAAAGAAAGAGAAAGAAAAAAGAAAGAAAGAGAAAGAAAGAAATGTCTTTCTACCTGAATTTCAGGGGAGAAAAAAAACCCAGGACATTGAGCAATACTTTGACAAGTATTCAGAATTCTTTTGCCACCCTCACTGCAGCCACAGGACATTCAGTAGCTCCCAGCCAGCTCCTGCAGAGGACACTGAGACATCATCCCCTGAAGTGCGAGGGTGCTGAGGGCCATGGTTTAGCACCAGGCTTGGTAGAGTTAGAGTATGGTTGGATTGGATGATCTTAAAGGGCTTTTCCAACCCAAACCATTCTGTGATTGTATTCCAGGCTCTCTGCTCCTCGATCAGAGCTCTCTAGGAGAGATTCCTGGGTCTGTTCCTAAGCTGCACACAGCTCAGCTCCCCTTAGCAGCGTCAGACAAAAGCAGATGTCAGGCAGTTTTTAACATTACTTTTCTACCTGGCCGACATTTTTCTTGTCTCTCTCTGTAAAATTATGACCTTTTAAATATCAAACAGCCTTACATGTTATTGCAGAGCACTTGCTGGGGTTTTCTCCTGAGAAACCCAAGATGTTTTCCATTAGATTTGCCAGGTGCATTCTATAAACGGGGCGTTTATGGTCCAATCAGAGATATTTCAATAAAGGCTTAGGAGGTTTATGGCAGAGAGAGGTAGCCCTGAAACCAGAACCAGACATTTCACATCCACTGAAATTGTTGTGGGTTTTTTCTTTTTTTTTTTTTTTTTTTTTTTTTTTTTTTTTTTTTTTTGGGGTGTGGGGAGGGGTGGGAGGGGTTTGGGAAGGGTGAGATCCAAAATTAATAAACTCTGAAACAGGAACAAAATATATTTTGCTACCACACAGGTTTTAGAAACAGTCACTCCGACACAAGAAGGATATGGATCTGTTGGAGGGGTTCCAGAGGAGGTCAGGAAGGTGATCAGAGGGCTGAAGAACTTCTCCTATGGGGGACAGGCTGAGAGTTGGGGCTGTCCAGCCTGGAGAAGAGAAGGCTCCAGAGAGACCTTAGAGCAGCCTTCCAGTACCTGAAGGGGGCTGAAAGCCAGGGAGGGAGTTTTTACAAGGGCTTGCAGTGATAGGAAGAGTGGCAATGGCTTTGAGCTAGAAGAGGGGGGACTGAGACTGGAGATGAGGAAGAAATTCTTTACAGTGAGGGTGGTGAGACTCTGGAACAGGTTGCCCAGGGAGGTTGTGGATGCCCCCTCCCTAGATGTGTTTAAGACCAGGTTGGATGAGGCCTTGAGCAAGCTGGGCTAGTGGAAGGTGTCCCTGCCCATGGCAGGGGGGTTGGGACTAAATGATCTTCAAGGTCCCATCCAACCAAACCCATTCTAGGATTCTATGAATCTATGAAGAGTTAGGGCTGAAGAAAAGAAAAAACAAACAAACAAACAAATATCATTTTGATGGGATTAGGAAAAACTGGAAAAGATAATAAAACCCCCACCAAAATAGGCAGGGAGTTACATAATGCTCCAAAACCTGGAAACTGATATCCATGGCCCGCACTTTTCCTCTTTGGAATCTTTCTTGGGAAAATGGTTAATTAAGGCTAAGCCATTGAGATGGTAATTTACAGCCCCATTCGGAGCAGGCGCCTGGAACAGGAAATTCTGCAGCGAGGCATCACAGAGTCCCAGCACAAAACTACTGTACAGACACTGCTGGAAAAGCTCAGCTCCTGCTGCCTTGGGACTATTCATCTGCTCTCGTTGTGTATACAGCTCAAACCATCTCACAAATATTTGTCATTCGGAGGAGGAGATGTTGCCAAGCCCTGTCTTGATGCTGCAACCCTAAATAAAGTGTCCTGACACTCAGCTCTGAATTTAAAACAAACTGCTTGAAGAAGGTGGGGATAAAGTATCTCTTCTTGTGAAGGATGAACAAGCCTTCAGGCAGAGAATCACAGAATCACAGAATCCTAGGATGGTTTGGGCTGGAAGGAACCTTAAAGATCAGCCAGTTCCAACTCCCCCACCATGGGCAGGGACCCCTCCCACTGGACCAGGTTTCTCAAGCCCTCATCCAACCTGACCTTGAACACCTCCAGGGAGGGGGCATCCACAACCTCCCTGAGCAACCTGTTCCAATGTCTCACCACCCTCCCAGTAAAAAATCTCTTCCTAATCTCCAGTGTAAATCTGCCTTCTTCTAGCTCAAAGCCATTGCCTCTCATCCTGTCGCTACAAGCCCTTCTCAAAAGTCCCTCCCCAGCTTTCTTGTAGGTCCTCTTCAGGTGCTGTTGGTCTCTGCCCAGCACTGGGGCAGTCCCATCCTGCAGAAGGCTGCAGGATGCAGAGGTGCTCATCATGGGGCTGACAGTGCTGATTGCTGGAGTATGGGAGCTCTTGTTTTGGCATGAGACACCTCAGGCTGATCTAGTTGGAGATGTCCTTGCCAACTGCAGGGAGTTTGGACAAGGTGACCTGTGAGGTCCCTTCCAACCCCATGCAATCTGTGAATCTGTGAAATCCACAGGCATTGACCTGTCACAACAGAAGTTTTTGTGCTGGCACTTGAGGCTGATCATACCTCTGGAGCCCAGAGTGTGTTTTTTAGGGAGGCTGAAGGAATTTCTCTTTTATTAAAGTCTCACCTGGCACACAATGTTTCAGCCAAAGAGCAATTAGTAGTTGGTGATAATTATCTGAGATGGAAATTTCTGCCTGTATTCATTTTTAATGATGGCTCTGAAATATTAAAAGCAAGGAAATGGGCAGATCTGATGACAGATTCCCAACCCAGATATGATGCCACAGATAGATTCAGTAAAATGAAGATGAATACAGCTTTTAATGAGCGAGGACAGAGCTAATGAGCTAATGAAACATCAGTTTTTAGACATCTGAGCAGAGGGAAGTTCCTTTCTCCTGCTGGAGTTTGGATCAAAGTTCAATTGCAGATGTTTGTCACACACTTTAGAGAAACACAAATCCTGGCTGGGTGGAGGATGGACAGAGCAGTGCTGAGGACAAGGCCTTGAGGGTGCTGGGTGATGAGAAGCTCACCATGGGTTGGCACCACACACTCACAGCCCAGAACCCAACCCTGTCCTGAGCTGATCCCCAGCAGTGTGGGCAGCAGGGGCAGGGAGGGGATTCTGACCCTCTGCTCTGCTGAGACCCCATCTGCAGTGCTGGGGCCAGTTCTGGAGTCCTCAGGACAAGAATGGCATGGACCTGCCAGAGTGGGGACAGAGGAAGCCACAAAGATGATCTGAGGGCTGGAGCAGCTCTGCAGTGAAGACAGGCTGAGAGAGTTGGGGTTGTTCAGCCTGGAGAAGTCTTTGGAGAGACTTTAGGGCAGCCTTCCAGGATTTGAATGGGACCTCCTGTACAAAGGCATGGAGTGACAGAGCAAGCAGGAACTGAGGCTGCAAGTGCTCAGCCCCGGCAAGTCCTAAAGTCCTGCTCCACCAGCAGATGGTCTTGGCAGCTGATGGAGTTCTGCCATGAATACTGGGGGTTTCCTAGCAGACAGGTGTTGCAACAGTCAAAGGAGATGTCCTAGAGGAGTGAAAATCTTCTTCTGTTCTCATGAGTCAGGAAAGATGAACAGATGCTGGCACTACAGACATTTTTTGAGTTGCTGTGTAATGTTCACATGCTCCAGAGACTCTGTGCACTGCAGGCAGGGACACAGTGCTCTGAACCAGAGTGGGGGACACATGTCCCTGGGCTTTATCTAGCATCTAACCTTGCTTTGATGCTATCTCAGGGTGGGAAGGTGAGGGGAAATTGCTATATTTTCCCAGCAAACTGAGTCAATAATCAAATCCCTGCAACCCTGGTTGAAGATTGCCTCTTTACTGCCACCCTTGCAGTGGTGGTGCTGCAGGGACCTGAGCTGATGAGGAGGTCTGGGCTGAAGAGTGCTGAGTGTTGTAGAGCTGACAGGAGCTGAGGCTATGACCCAGGCAGCTCAGTGGCAACATCTTTGTGTGTATATTTCCAGGCATTGGTGTGGAAGCTGAGGATGGCTTTGGAGAGAGAGCTGCAAACATCCTCTGCTTCACCTGGTGCACTACATGGGCTCGATGATCTCCAAGGTCTCTTCCAACCTCAGGAGCTCTATGATTCTCAGACAGTGTGAGTGACTGATGTGTGGGGGCTGCTGCACATCTATTTCCTTCTGCAGACAGAGCTATTACTTACATAATCAATATTTAATCTCTATTAGGGGGAGTAATTTTGAAGCCTACTTTAAAAAGCACATCTCCAACACTCAATATAAATCATTGCCATGTGGTGCTGCACTGGACTCAGAATCTTCTGTGTCTCAGGAACCTGTCTTTGCATGGGGAAAAATGGAAGGGAAGAAATCCAAGGAAATTTGGTAGCTGTAACTATTCCAGGCAATGAAATGAGCCCAAAATAGCACAGGCTTGATTGATACCCTGAATTGCATGAGGCTGGTAGAGAACATGCAGAAAAGGTCTCAGTGTCCATCCTGTGGTCAGTCAGAAGCTGCAGCCAGAGCTCCACTCCCAGAAAGGAGAAAAAGCTGAAGCATTCTGCAGGGAGAGGTCAGATCCTAACTGGAAGGATTGCAAGGCCTGGAAGGATTGACAGAGAGAGGCTCAGCT
This sequence comes from Indicator indicator, assembly GCF_027791375.1. NCBI lineage: Eukaryota > Metazoa > Chordata > Aves > Piciformes > Indicatoridae > Indicator > Indicator indicator. The sequence continues at coordinate 7,722,537 of NC_072032.1, read as the reverse complement.
ACTGAAGGGTGATTAGGAATGTAGAGAGTCAGATTTGATCCTTTCCCTGCCTGGTTTGGAGTGATCCAGGGTGAAGATGCTGGATCAAATAGAGCAGGGATCTGAATCAGTTCTGCTTGGATCTTTCTCGTCTCCTGTTCAAGCAATATCTTCAAAACATCCTCAGCAGGCTGAGGCACCTTCATCCCCAGTACACAGTGAGCCAAGATGTGAATTTCCCTGCTCCTGTGTCTCAGTGATTGCCAGTAGTCAGACTGGTCCCAGTTCAAGTGGTGTGAGCAAAGAGTATTTCTCTTTGGTCTCCCACCTCCAGCCCAGCCTCTGTACAGCCCTCCCTGGCTGCCTCCAGGGAGCATGAGGGCTCCCAGCCTCTCCCTTCAAACACCTCCATCATCCAGGGAGGTTTGGATGCCCCCTCCCTGGAGGGGGCACATAGGATGGGGCTTTGAGCAACCTGGTCTAGTGGGAGGTGTCCCTGCTCTGAGAACACATTTAGGTGCTGGGCATGAAGAAGGGTGGGGGGAGGGGGCAGGGGGGTGTCTGAGATTTATCAGAAATAAACCCTGAGCCAACACAGCTTCACTGTTTGCAGTCACAGTTCAAGGCCAGCAGAAGGCACTGGGCACACAAAGGGCAGGATGGTCCAAGGCTGCTGAAAGTTAATATTGAGCAATACCTCTGCAGATGTGGAATGGCAAGCTGCCCAAAAGCCAGTGCTCAGGTCAGCAGAGAGGGAAATCAGCAGGCAGAGGGAGCACAGAACAGCACCAGGAGGCAACAGGTAGTCCACCCATGCTAAGAAAGAAGCAAAACAACAACAAACAAACACAAAACAAACAAACAAACAAACAAAAAATCTCTTTATGCCCTTGGATTTCTTTGCTTCCAGTTGGCTAAGCTTTCTGGTAGTCACTGAATGCTTCATGGCTTGCTTCTGGGCTCTGGTTTAGGGAGGATCTCAACAATAGTAATAATAGTAATAGTAATAATAGTAATAATAGTAATAATAGTAATAATAATAATAATATCTTTGCTGCAAGAGTGGTCAGGTTTTGGAACAGGCTGCCCAGGGAGGTGGAGGAGTCACCATCCATGGAGGTCTTCAAGAAACCTGTGGCACTTGGGGACATGGTTTAGTGGCCATGATGGTGTTGGATTGATGTTTGGACCTACCTGATGATCTTAATGATCTTTCCAATCTTAATGATCCTATGATTCTAAAAAGCTCAGTGTGACTGAGGTAATAATTGATTTCAGGATCTGCTCCTCACAGACACAGCAGATATGCCCAGGGCTGGCTTTGGTTTATAAACAGTAGGGACATCAGGTTGCCTTCTCCAGAAGGAGCTGACCTTGGCTTTCTTGGTCACCTGGACACACACTGGCTCATGTTCAGATGCTGTCAACCAACACCTCCAGGTCCTTTTTCCACCAGGCAGTTTCCAACCACTCTGCCCCCAGCCTGGAGCATTCCTTGAGGCTGTGCAGGACCCAGCACTTGGCTTTGTTGCACCTCATACAATTTGTCTCAAACCATTGATCCAGCCTGGCCAGATCCCTTTGCAGAACCTCCCTACCCTCAACCTGATTTGGTCAGTCTGAAGCCATTGCTTGAAGAGAAAACTCCTCCTCAGAAAGAAATGAAGCCTTCCTGATCAGTTCAAGTGCATTTAAATAGCAGCAAACAGAAGCAAACACAAACCATAAGGAGTGAACAGAAGTTTGTCTTTTCAGATGTATGGAAATGAATCAGGAAGAAGAAAACTGAAATTGTGACCAATCTGCAATTGCTGAAAATGCTTCTTTATTCTCTGTGTGTGCATGTGTCAGATGCCCTGATTCTCCTTTCCCTGACACAGCTGAAGATTGAGGGTGAGTTTTGTGGGAGTTTGCCTGTTACAGCCTGAGAACAGAGCTCAGAGACCCCAACAGATTGTCACAAATGGATCCCTTTGCATGAGCACAGGGAGAAGTTGGCAGAATCTGCTTAATTTTGAAGCATCTATTATCCAAACCCTCTGATTCTATTGTTCTGTAATCTAATCAGACCCTATCAAGCACTGAGGACCTGCTCAGCCCTCTCTGAGGGTCACCCAGTGACAACTGGCCAACCTAGGCAAGACCCAGTGCAGTAAATTCCTGCAAGAAGACAGAAAGTGTCCACTTGAAAAGTAAAAAATAGGTCAGGGCAGCATCTTTCCAGTATGTGAAGGGGGTTACAGGAGAGCTGGGGAGGGGATTTGTACCAAGGAATGGAGTGACAGGATAAGGGGGAACACCAGTGTGGTGGGGGCTAGAAGGGACCTCTGAAGATCATCTAGTCCAACCTCCCTGCTAGAACAGCATCACCCAGAGTGCATCACACAGGAACACATCCAGGTGGGGTTTGAATCTGGTCAGAGAAGGAGACTCCACAACCCCTCTGGGCAGCCTGCTCCAGGGCTCTGCCACCCTCAAAGTGAAAAATCTTTTCCTTATGTTTACATGGAACCTCCTGTGCTTCAGTTTGTGCCCATTGCTCCTTGTCCTGTCACTGGGCACCACTGAAAAGAGTCTGGCTCCATGCTCTGGCTTCAGACAGGAGGAAACTGGATTTAAATGAGACCTGGGGGAGAAATTCTTCCCCAGGAGGGTGGTGAGGCACTGGAACAGGTTTCCCAGAGAAGCTGTGGAAACTCCAAGCCTGGCAGTGTCTGAAGGCAGGTTGGATGGGGCCTTGAGCAACCTGGGGTAGTAAGATCTGCCTCTGCCCATGGCAGGGGGTTGGGACTAGAGGGTCTTGAAGGCCCCTTCCAACCCAACACATTCTGTGATTGTATGAAATTTAATTTTGCTCAGGATTTATCAAATTCACAGAGAGAAGGTCTGGCTTTGGAGAGAATCCTGAGAGCTACAGAGAACCTGTCTGAAAGCAGTAGTCCCTTCTTCATTTGCAACCCACCCAGAATGTGGCCGTTCTACACAATGATTTTGAGCCCAAAACCTCTGGAGGCAATGCACTGCTCTTTAAATCTTTGCAGTGGTGAGTAGGAGCAGATTCAAGACATCAAGGTTTGGCCCTTTGTAGATGACTAAAAACATGCTGAATGGCAATTCTGTCTTTGTGATTTCCTTGGATGTGCATGGATAAAGTACTTTGATCTAGGAGAGTGTGAAAGGTCACTGGCTAAGCATGTGTGCTGAAGTGCCCTGAGCCATCCAACATGACCAGCATAAATTAGCATCTGCCTGCCCAGCTTTATTCATCTTTATTTATTCACCTATATAGCTGCAAAGGCAGAGAGGCTGCAACCATTCCAGCCTACACACACAAAAAAAACCTCAACTGGAACATACAAAAATCCATCTTTATTCATCTTCATCCATCTTTATTCATCTTTATTGATGTCTACTTAGTTGCAAAGGCAGAGAGGCTTCTACAATCCCAGCCAGCACAGAAAACCAACTGGAACCTGCCAAAATCCATCAAATGCTTAGCATTTCCTAGTGGAAGTAAATACAGGAATGGCTGTTAGTGATGCACAAGCCTCATAATTTCAGAGTTTAGGTTTTGGTTGGCTCTGCATCCAAACCTTTGGAAGCTTATCTGAAGTTTCCAAAACTACTTGTGCTTGCAAAACTGCAGCCAAGTTTTAAGAGTTTGTCTTGAGGTTTTCCCCATTGTTTCTAGCCCTGGCTGCACCAGCAGCAGTTGTTAGTAATGCCCAGCTGCAGAGCTATCCACAGAATGTAAGCACATTCCCCAAGCAAGCTGACACAATGATTATAGCCTTGGAGAACCAGAAGCTGCATAACATTGGACAAAAGAGGGTTATGACACAAAGTCTCTGCTTCAAGGTCACTTTTGGAAACAAAGACATTTTACTTCAAAAAAAAAAAAAAAAAGCACCATTAGACATGCAGAACAACATCAGGGAGTGACAGGCTGAGGGGTGATGGCTTCAAACTGGAAGAAGCTGGATTGAGATGAGACCTGAGGAAGAAATTCTTCCCCAGGAGGGTGGTGAGGCACTGGAACAGGCTGTCCAGAGAAGCTGTGGAGACTTCAAGCCTGGCAGTGTTTGAAGGCAGGTTGGATGGGGTCTTGAGCAAGTTGGTCTATCAGAAGGTGTCCCTGCCCATGGCATGGGGTTTGAACTAGGTGGTCTTGAAGGTCTCTTGCAACCCAAACCAGTTTAGGGTTCTGTGATTCCATTCAGAGGCAGATACAGCTTTGCACTTTTTAGGGCATCCATCTCAGTCCAGCAGTCAGTTACACCAGCAATATGAAACCCTCCATCATCCCTCCTACATCCACAGAGCACCTCTGTCTTCTGCAGCACCAAGCTACTAGGTCTTTTTCCAAGTTCAGTCCCCAGAAAGGCAAGGTTTTATTTTGGGTGTCCTCTCTTACTCAAGCTGGCAACAGCCATTTCAGCCCCTTGGAAAATGAAGCTTTCCTCTTTTGAAAATATTGCATAAATAAGAAGTAAACTCTTTCATTTCTGACAACCTGATTATCTCTCTTGGATGAAGAGTAAGGCAATATTCAAAGCTCAGATATGTGCAGAAAAATGCAATCTTCTGAAAACAAAATCTGCACAGAATACCATCCAAATGACACAGCTCTGTTAAGGAAGTTCTATGGTCAAGGCTCAGCTCTATAAAAAATCATCTCCCAAATGGCAATCCCTAAGCCAAAAGTCCTAAGGTCAAACCCATCCTTTTGATCATTGAGCCTGACCAGCCTCAACAAGCAATCTCTGCCTCCAGCCTGTAATCTTTGGCATGTATCCTCTGGAAAAGGCTACTGTCCTGAGTTAAGATCCCAAATGATGGGAGATTCCAACCTTTGTGTTGGCATTTTCTTCTGACTGAAAACCAGAGTGGGCTTTCTCCACTTGTGCCATCCGGGAGTGAACGTTGACACCGTTGCAAAGAGCTCGACGTGAGAACAGAGTTTAACCACAGCTGCCAGTGCTTCAACAGTACTGATTTTCATTTTCCCACCGGACAAATTCTTCCTAAATGAGCAGTGAAACAGCAGAGTTAGGGTAGAATCATAGAATTGTTTCAGTTGGAAAAGCCCCCTAAGATCAACAAGTCCAACCGTTAACCCAACACCGCCACGGCCACTAAACCCTGTCCCCAAGGGCCATGGCCAGAGGTTTCTTGAACACCTCCAGGGATGGGGACTCCACCACCTTCCTGGTAAGCCTGTTCCAATCCCTGACCATTGGAATGGAATTTTTCCTAATATCCAACCTCAACCTCCCCTGGTGCCACTTGAGGCCGTTTTCTCTCATCCTATCACCTGCTAGTAGGGAGAAGAGACCAACCCCTACCTCACGCCAGCCTCCTTTCAGGGAAGTGCCAAGTAGAACCCAAACTGAGCACTCAGATGGACTTCTGCTTCTGAAATGAAAGCAGGAAACTTCTATTTACAACACATGCCTTTTGTTTCCCTTCACCCTGGAAGCAGAGTGTGTAATTTTCAACAACCACAGCGCCTCTCTTTTTTTTCCGACCACAAATTCGGCCGAGCTCAGCGTGGTGAAATGCACTCAAACCCTTGGAATGCCTCTGCCTGAGGGATGACTTACCCCTACCAAAAATGATGCTTTGCTTCCTATTGGTTGTGTTCAATAATATTGCCCTTCTAAATACTTTTGGTTGGGGACTGACACCAAATGAAGAGGAAAACCTCCGGGATCTACAGACGTGCAGGATTAGGTTTCCTTTAGTCTTTGTTCCTTGGCCTAATTCAAACCAGTCCCCCAATGGCTGACTTATGACTCAAGGAAGCACACTGGGGAGTGGGGGTGTGCAAATCTGTTTGACCAAACCACCCAAACTCAACTTTCTGTCCTCAGCTACATCCCTGCAAGTGTTTACTGGACACCTTCCACTAGACCAGGTTGCTCAAAGCCTAGGGAACTCTTTTTTTCCCCTCTGTGATGGTTTGAAACTGCAGAGATAAGTTTGAAGGAAAATATTTTAGCTGTCAGCAACTGACCTGAAGACAGAATTAAGATTCAAGGACTCTTGTGAGGAATTTATCTCACCTGATGTTAATCAAAGAATCACAGAACAGGGGTGGTTGGAGACAACGTTTGGAAACCATCAAGTCCAAACCCTCCTGCCAAAGCATCTAAAAGTGGGACTCTAGTCTAAAGTTGTTGTCTTCAATGCCTCAGTGTCCAAAAGATGATCAGGTCCATCTCAAAGCAACTGTCAAAGGTAAATGAAAGAATTACTCCGAAGAAATGCTCCTTTCTGCCAGGAGCAAGCTCCAGGATGAGCAGCTGGGACCAGGCACCTGATTTCCTTTCTTGGAAAGAAAGATAAGCAGAGGTCTGTGTGCAAGGTGCAGCACTTCCCAGGTCAGCTCTGTTGGAGCACTGCTCTGGAAAGAACACCTCCAGGGATGGTGACTCCACCACCTCCTGGGGAGCCTGATCCAGTCCCTGACCACTCTTGTAGCAAAGACATTTTTCCTAATCTCCAACCTAAACCTCCCCTGGTGCAGCTTGAGGCTATTTCCTCTTATCCTGTCACTTGTTACTAGGGAGAAGAAACTCACCTCTATCTGCCTCCTTTAGTTGAGGAGAGCAAAAAGGTCTCCTTTCAGCCTCCTCTTCCTCACCCAAGCTGAGGGGGGAAGTAGGACCTGGGAGGAGAAGAGAGCGGTGCTCCTCTGTTTTCCCTGGATGTTTCTCCATCCAGCCTGGGCTGTGTTTTCTCCCCATTTGCACTAAGCAGCATTCCTTGGGGCACTTCTCTCCTCACAAATCTGGAGGAGGAGGCAGAAGCTGTGCAGAGCTCAGGACTGAGGAGCAAGGCCTTCCAAAGCTGAGATCCTGTTACAATTCCCTTTACTACAGCAACACATTTTTTCCACTCCTTTTCAAAACCTCAAATGTTGTTGTGGCGTCAATGGTAAAGGAGTTGAGGCTCCTTTGGATTTCAGTCTCCTGGCCTTGCATGGAGGGCAAACATTTCCCTAAAGACATGGGCCCTCATGCACACTCACTTGCATGCTCCAAGACCTCAATCTTGCAACAGGAGCTGCTCATGTGGAGCCTTGGGTCTGCCCAGAGATGGGCTTCAACCAAATCAGGCACATACCACAGAATCCCAGCATGGTGGGGGTTGGAAGGCACTTCTGGAGATCATCCAGCCCTACCCACCTGCTAAGCAGCTTGCCCAGGATCACAATGGCCAGGTGGGTTTGGAATCTCTCCAGAGAAGGAGACTACACAACCTCTCTGGGCAGCCTGCTTCAGGGTTTCAGCACCCTCACACCAGGGAAGTTTGTCCTCCTGTTCAGATGGAAACTTCTGGGTTTCAGTTTGTGCCCATTGCCCCTTGACCTGTCCCTGGCCACCACTGACAAGAGTCCAGCCCTATCCTCTTGCCCTCCCACCCTGTAGCTCTTGCTAAGCATTGATCAGATCCCCTCCCAGGCTGCTCTTCTCCAGGTTCAACAGCCCCAGGTCTCTCAGCCTTTCCTCCTCACAGAGATGCTCCAGGCCCCTCAGCATCTTTGTAGCCTCTGTAGGACTCTCTCCAGTAGTTCCTTTTCTCTCTTTAGCTGGGGTGCCCAGAATTTGACCCAGTACTCCATATGTGTCATCACTTAATTGTTCAGCCTGGAGAAGAGAAGGCTCTGCAGAGACCTTAGAGCAGCCTTCCAGCATGTGAAGAGGGCTACAGGAGAGCTGGAGAGGGACTGTTTATAAGGGTTTGTGGTGATAGGACAAGAGGCTCTGGTCTAAAATCAGAGCAGAGTAGATTTAGATTGGACATTTAGAGGAAGTTCTTTATTATGATGGTGCTGAGACACTGGAACTGGTTGCCCGGGGAAGTTGTGCACACCTCATCCCTGGAAGTGTTTAAGACCAGGTTGCATGAGGCCTTGAGCAAACTGGACAAGCAGAAGGTGTCTCTACCATGGCAGGGAGATTAGAATTAGATGACCTTGAAGGTCCCTTGCAACTCAAGCCCATTCTGTGATGAAGCTTGTGAAGGCACTTCCCTCCTGCTGTGCTGCAGCCAGGTGCTGCAGCAGCTCTGGGCTGTGTGCAGTAGGAATGGGGCAGGGCTGGGAGCAAGCTTTGTCTGTTGATAAGGCTGTCAGCCCCCCCTGTGCTCTCCAAGAACAGCTTGTTCCCTGCCAGTGAGAACTGTTATTCTCACACTTGGTTCACAAGTTCTGCTTCCAGTGATGCCCGAGCACAGACAAGACAAATGGGACTCAATATGCACATCTTGGGCTTTGTTTATCCAGGACCAGCTAGGCATGGTGGTGGGCAGAGTGACATCCAGTTCTTCCTCCAGCACCACCTCCTCTTCTTTGCTTCTTCATTTTCTTCCACTCGAGTCTGAGTTCAAAGCAACACTGCAAACCAGGATAGGATGGGGTGATCCCCTGAGCTGGAACCTGTCTCTGTCTCACCAGATGGATGAGTACAGACTCTCACCAGATGGAGGAGCACAGACCTGATTCAAAACCAAACCCCACTTTCCTGCAGCCTGCATTCTACTGGTAGCTTGCTGCAGACTCTTGGTACTCTTTAAGACCTCCCACAGAAGAAGTGAGAGCTCAGCAGTGAGCCCAGCACTTGCACCCCAGCTCTAAAGCACCCTGGGTGCCTTGCTCAAGTGCAGATCTTGCCAGGGAATCATAGAATCATAGAATGGTGGGAATTGTGAGGGACCTCTGGAGATCATCTAGGAGGTTCTCCTAGGTCAGGTTGCCTAGCAACATGTAGAGATGGGTTCTGAAAGTCTCCAAAGAAGACTCCACAACCTCTCTGGGCAGAATGAGAGATGTTTGGGAATTGTCCTGCCTGTGATTGCCATGAGACTGATAATGTCAGCAGGGCCTTCACTGATGTGACATCAAACCTGTGGCTGGACAAGACCTTTGCTACTAACAATCTGATGGAGTGATGAGATATGAAGCAGTGATGAGATATGAAGCAGTGATGAAGGTGCACACTTGCAGAAGGAACACCTGCATTCCTGAATCTCAGTCAGAATCACCTTGTTGCAGATTAAAATGAGAAGGACTTGACTCATGTTCCCCTTCTCCGAGCAATGAAGCTTCAGGAGACTGGCTCAAGCCTACAAGTCTGGCTCAGGTCTGGGTTCTATCACATGCAGGTTAACAGAATTGAGGGGACAGAGTGAAGTTAAGTGGAAATCTTGCCTTTTGAGCCAGTCTCAGCTGCTCAAGAGGAAGGAGGGGGAAAGTGGATGCAGAGGCCAGCCCTTGGCACAGCAGAGGCATGGGGCAATGGCTGCAGCCATCAGCAGAGAGGAATTGGTTTCCTAAGATCCCCAAGACCTTTAGGATTCTGCTCCTTTCCATTGTTGTTTGTGACAGGGTTGATAAACCACCCCAGAAAAACCACCAGGCAGCCATTAGCAGATATCAATCTTTCTAATCTTGGTTTTGGCCTTGAGTGCTTGAGGCCAGGCTGGCCATGACAGCTAAACCAGGAACACGAGTTTTGGGAGGAACTAAATCCAGGCAGCAAGCTGTGTCAGAGGAATAATAACTCCAGCAAAAGCAAGACGTATCAGACCTGGCTTCCAGCAAACAGCCTCAGACTGCAGTGCCAGTAAATATAAATCAGAGCTGGTCTATTCAGATAAGGGTCTTTACTCAGTAGGATATCAGAGATGGCTTCATCCACCATAGCACAGTGCTTCTGCCTCCTACTATAGCCCATGGGCTTCAAATGCTGCAGCCACCTGCCAGCCAGAGGTGCAAAGCTTCTAAATAATAAAGCCCCCTGGGTCTTGGAGAGCAGCTAGCCTCCAGGTTTCTTTCCCCTCAGAAGAGCTTTCATTGTATGTTCCATTTCAGAAAGGACCACTGGTGTCTCACCTCTGCTTCTGCACTGTGGTCACACTGCAGTTTGCTAATGACTTACACTTGGTCTTCCTAGATTGATAGGATTGGTTTGGCTGGGAAAGACCTCTAAGGCCATTGAGTCTGACTGCCAGCCTATCATCTCTGTGGCAAATAAACCATGCCCCCAAGTGCCATGGCCACATGACTCTTGAACCCCTCCAGGGATGGTGACTCCACCACCTCCCTGGGCAGCCTGCTCCAATCCCTGACCACTCTTGCAGCAAAAACATTTTTCCTAATCTCCATCCTAACCCTCCCCTGGCACGATTTCAGGCCATTTCCTCTCCTTTTATCACCTGATACTAGGGAGAAGAGGCCAACCCCCACCTCACTGCAACCTCCTTTCTTGACAGACACCTCAGCTGCTTGCTTCTTAGAGAACTCAGGTAGGTTCACATGCACCATTCACACATAACTAGGAGTTGTGAAGATGAGGTGCTTCAGAGCTGGAAGTGTTCCATCAGTTCAGTAGCAAATGCTGCTAACCCTCCTTTAGCAATAGGTGACTGGAGCAGGGTAAGGAAGCCCAGCTCCTCCCAAAGCAGGTTTTCATTAGGGGCAGGCTTCAAGCACAAGTCTTTAATAAGGCTGGATACATCACTAGGACTAATACAGTCATGTCTCAGTGGAGCTGCTTCCCAGATGCTGACAAATCAGACAACTTCTCTGGCTTGGAGATCCTATCTAAGTAGTGAAACTGCTTCCACATGCTCATTATGTAGTGCAGGGTTGCTTTTGTGGTTATTAATACACACAGAGACCCTGGCCTGCATAAAACATGGGTCTCCTCTCACTGCACAGTCTGCCTCCAGCAGCATCTCCTCTGATGTGGAGAGAGAGAAAAGACCCAATTTTCTACCCCATGAAATGAGTAATAAGTCAGATTCTTAAATCACTTTCACAGCAGTTTGTAATCCTTAGATTTAGGGCAGGCAATATTCTAAGCTAAGCAGAAGGGGTTTGTGAAGGTTAAAGACAATAAATCAGAAGACAGGAAGAAGGATTAAAAGAAGTATGAAAAAGGAAGAGAATACAGGGCTTGAAATAACCAACTGAAGGTGCTGAGCAGAGAGGATCTGGTGACAGCTTGAGGGAAAGAAGCTTGAAGTAAAAATGTGCATCTTAACTCACCCTGCTGTGGTTAGATTTTTTTATTCAAGCCATAGAATCACAGAATGGTAGGGGTTGGAAGGGACCTCCAGAGATCATTGAGTCCAATCCTCCTGCCAAAGCAGGATCACTTAGGGCAGGTCACACAAGAATACATCCAGCTGGGTTTTCAAAGTCTCCAGAGAAGGAGACTCCACAACCTCTCTGGGCAGCCTGCTCCAGGGCTCTGTCACCCTCACAGGAAAGAAGTTTTCTTCATGTTGAGGTGGAACTTCCCATGTCCCACTTTGTGCCTGTTGCCCCTGTGACAGGGTGTCACTGCACAGAGTCTGGTCCTGTCTTGACACTCACCCTTCAGCTATTGATCAGCACTGAGAAGATTCCTTCTCTGGAGACATTCAAACCCCATCTGAATATGTGCCACCTGACCTGAATGAACCTGTATTAGCAGAGGGGCTGCACTAGATGGTCTCCACAGGTCCCTTCTGACCTCACCATGCTGGGATTCTGTGTCTGAGCCTCCCTGCTAGAGAGCAGTGTTTGCATGCAGCTGTGTCTGCAGGAGCTGCAGAGATGCACCCTGTTCCCATCATGCTTATTAGCAAAGCAGAGGTGCAGCCTCCACAACAGCAGCTTGAGGCAGAGTGCCCCAAAAGCAGTGGAAAGGCTCCACTGTGTTCTGCAGCATTTGGCTTGCATCACAAACTGTCATGGTCACAGTGCCCTTTTAGCTTCCCCATTGACAGCACTGCCCAGCCAGGGATGGTGCCCATCCTTCACACTCCACTGGATGAGAGAGGGAAGGTTGCAGATGGCTGACCAGAGGAATTTGTTAGGAGGGCAGGAAAATGTTGCTGGCTGTCTTAGGTGATCAAATTTATAACTCCAGGTCAGCACAGTGTGCTAGGAGTCAATGAACAGCTTGGCTGGGAAAGAGGAGCTGGAAAATGAGTTGGTCAGATACATTTAGAATCAGTGAGTCATTAAGGTTGGAAAAGACCTTTAAGATCATCAAGTCCAGCCATCAATCCAACATCTCCATGACCACTAAACCATGCCCCAAAGTGCCACATCTAATCATTTCTCAAACACCTCCAGGGACGGGGATTCCATCACCTCCCTGGGCAGCCTGTTCCAATGCCTGACCACTCTTGCAGCAAAGAACTTTTTCCTAATATCCAAAAATAACTATCAAACATTCAAAATAAAAAGCCTCATTTGAAAAAATGTTCCTTAGATGGCTACCTGTATTCCCTTCACTTTAAAGGTCAACTAGAATGTCTGGAAATTCACATTTCATTTGGGGTTGGATTTTGAATCAGTTTGACTCAGCTTTGCATGAATTTCAGCCAATTTTTTTTTTTGCTTGTTTGTTTGTTTTGAAGTGTTTCATTTCAATCTGAGCACTACAAAGCCAGTTCTGTTTCAAGACAGCTCCAACTGAGACTTCAAATTTTTAGTTCTGTGGCCACAACTGAAGAACAGCTCTTAAGAGGATCTTCCTCACAGATATAACTGTGGTCATCTCAGTGTCATAGAATCATGGAATTGTTTCAGCTGGGAAAGACCTCTGAGATCTTTGGGTCCAACCATCAACCTAAACCCACCTTGGCCATTAAACTATGTCATGAAGTGCCATGGCCACACATTCCTTGAGCACCTCAGGGATGGTAGCTCCACCACCTCCTTCAACCTGGCCTTGAGCACCTCCAGGGAGGGGGCATCCACAACCTCCCTGGACAACCTGTTCCAGTGTCTCACCACCCTCACTGGAAAGGATTTCTTCCTAATCTCCAGTCTCAGTGTCCCCTCTTGCAGCTCAAAGCCTCATTGTCTCTCATCCTATCCCTACCAGCCCTTGTGAACAGTCCCTCCTCAGCTCTCATGTTAGTCACTGCCCACCACGGTCCTGCACACCCTTCCCGTGCAGGCAGAGCTGACTCTGCTTTCCAGACACACAGGTACAAGCTGGGGCTGCTGGAGCCATCCCTCTCATGGTAAAAGCAGAGAGCTGCTTGCTTGTTTTCATGAAAAGGAAGGGAAGGAGAGCACTACATAAGAGAAGGGTTTGTGAGGGGAGCACTGGTTTATTTAAAGCCCTCCAGTGATAGCTGCTTTCCCTGGCAGGAGCTGGCTCTGCAGCAGGGCACGAAAGCTGGGACCTTGCCATTGCTGGAGAGCAAGGCTCTTTTCTTTCTCAGCAGACAATGAGCCACATTCAAGACATGCTAAAGAGCTGGAAGACAAGCAGCCAAAGCAGAGAAGCTCAAAGTGAGGGCTGGTGCTTGCGAGCCTGGTGTTTGCATTTGCCTGCAAGGGAGAGGTAGACACAGCCAAAGTCGTGGTAGGTCTTTGCCAATGCTCTGGGGGCTAGCAGGGATCTGGAGGTGATTTTAATTGACACCTGTGCTAATTGCTTGCCCTGAGCGAGCAGAAGTCCTGCAGGACTGGAGGAACTGGGAGAGAGCTCAAAGCAGGGCACACATGGGGGGTATGCCAAGTTGTATTCTGCTGTGGGAAGTCTGGGGTGCACTTGCATCCAGTGAGTGAGGAGGAGTGGTACAGGGGGGCTGGAGGCTCTGCTAGCAGAGGAGTTTGGTCCTTGTGTCACGTGGGGGACAGGATCTTGTTGCTTGTAAGCCTGCTGCTGTTCTGTCTCTGACCCAGCCCTGTGCACCATCAGCTGGCCCCTCATGACCCACAGCCAGGTATCCCCTGCTCAAAGGACATGGCCAGGGCTCTGCTGAAAGACTCGAGGTGAGCCCAAAGGCTGTTTGCTTGTCTCTGGTGGAGGCCAAGAGGAAATGCCTGGAGAAAAGATAGAAGAGAAGATAGAAGTCCTGAGACTAGGGCTTGTCTACTCTGTCCCCACAGCAGACATTCTCCTGGCTGGTTCCTCTCCTGGTTCCTCTCCTGGTCCATGTCTTCTCAGGGAGGCATGGACAGGCATGGCTCACAAAAGCCCTGGAGAATGTCCCTCATCTGTGACTTCACACCAGAACTCCATGTGCTGTGGGACAAGGGAGTGAGTCTGTGGGGCGGCTGTGGAGGGGGAGGGGTGCTGGCACACCCTGGGCTGGCTGCAGGCCTTCCCTAGGATGCCAGCACTCTGATGACACCATGCTGGGTGTCCTCAAGAGCCCTCAGACCAAAATATTTCACACTGTGCATGTGTTGAGCCACAGCCCAGTTTTCCTATTGTTTTCAGTGGCATTTGCTTTGGGCCATGAGGTCCTGGATCAACACAGTGCTGAGCCTGGACACTCCAAGGGACTAAGGAACCTGATTAGAAGAAGGCTTTTTCTCTAATTATTCCCTGCCTGGGGACTTCTGTGAAGTGTAGACCTGGGTTGAGAAGGACAAAATGCTGCCACTTTTGGATTCAATCATCTTAAGGGTCTTTTCCAACCAGAAGGATTCTATGATTCCCTGAGACTTCAGTCCATCCTGATGTGTTTCACACCTGGTTGTGAGGTCTAAAATTGGATCTTCCCCCAAAAGAACCACAGAATGTTCTCACTGGGAAAAACAGGATGTGACTGGAACTCAGGAGGTTTCACCTGAACTTTAAGGAGAAACTTCTTTGATCAGGTTTCCCAGCTGTCTTCTTACCAAGTTGGTGTCTCCTTTACTAGAATTTCAGGCTCCACAGTGTGCTACACAATGTGGATTCAAGTTCTGAACTTGAGGAGAAACTTCTTTGCTGTGAGGGTGACAGAGCCCAGGAGCAGACTGCCCAGAGAAGTTGTGGAGTCTCTCTCCTCTTCTGGAGAGATTCCAATCCCCCTGGACATTGTGATCCTGGACAGCCTGCTGTGGGTGCCCCTGCTTCAGCAGAGGGTTGGACTGGATGATCTCCAGAGACTCCTTCCAACCTCCACCACGCTGGGGTTCTGTGATTCATTCCTTGAACCACTTTTATTGGGATACAGGGGCGCCCAACATGCTAAGGCAAGCTGAGGTAATAGAGTCCTGCTGGAGGTCATTTGAAAAGAATTGCTTCAGGATGGACACTAAACAAAAAAACACAGCGAGCTCACAAAACTACACTTCAGAGCTGAGATGTTCCTTGTCAGCATGGAGCCAAGGGGCATTTTCCACATCCAATTTCAAATGCAAAAAAAAAAAAAAAACAAAACCCCAAAGCCCCAACCCTGTTGGCAAAACCTTGGCTACAGTGGTTCCAGAGGAGTCATTAGACAGCAGACTCTGGGAGCCAGCTCAGAGGAAGGGGTCCTCAGAGGGGGAAGGACCATGTGCCTCCATCTGTGTGTGCACTCTGGGGAGTTTATTTCTCTTAGTCATATTTGTTCATTATTCTCCTGCATGCCACAGAATCAGAGTGTGGTGGGGGTTGGACCTCTCAAGATCTGGTCCAAACCCCCTGCTAGAGTAGGATCACCCAGAGCAAATCACCCAAGGAGCACATCCAGAGAGGTTTGGAACCTCTCCAGAGAAGGAGACTCCACAGCCTCTCTGGGCAGCCTGCTCCAGGGCTCTGCCACCCTCAAACTGAAGATATTTTTTTCCTTATGTTTAGGTGGAACCTCCTGTGCTCCAGTTTGTGTCCATTGCTTCTTGTCCTGTCACTGAGCACCACTGAAAAGTCTGGCTCCATCCTCTTGCCCCCCACCCTTTAGCTCTTGTTGAGCACTGATCAGATCCCCTCTCAGGCTGCTCTTCTCCAGTCTAAGCATCTCCCTCTCCTCCTAAGGGAGATGTTCCACTCTCTTCAGCATCCTCCTTAGCACCATGGTGTCCATGGCACCTTACTCCAACAATCACTTTGAAAGACAGATGCAGCTGAGCAGAATGAGAGAGAAACTCTCTGGAGCTTTTTTCCTCTCTTATCTCTGAACATGCCAATTTCTGATGCTTTTCCTTGGGCTTCTGTGACCTCTTGCTTTACACCACCTGGCTGGGTTAGTTCATGAATCTTCTATTAATGTGACAGGCTCTGCAAAGCCAAAGTGTTAAGGAGACAGATGCCAGCAGGATCTCCCAAGGGTAAGCTCTTGAGGTTTACTGCCTTTGTGTGTGTGTGTGTGTGTCTGCTCTCTGCTCCAGGTCTTGGCATAGGGACTGATTAATTTTTGGGCCTCCCTCAGATGCTCTGATGAACATTAATCATCATTTTAAGTTCCTTTGGTTTTTCTCAAGTTCCAAAGCCTTTCTCTTCTGTCTCTCCAGATGGAGAAACCCCATCACCCACAGGTGAGTGGTGCAGCTGGGAGAGTCACAGAATCATAGACTCACAGAATGGCTTTAGCTGGAAGGGACCTTCAAGATCATCTAGTTCCAACCCCCTGCCATGGGCCATGTCCCACTAGACCAGCTTGCTCAAGGCCCCCTCCAGCCTGCTCTTAAACACTTTCAGGGATGAGACATCCACAGCTTCTCTGGGCAACCTGTTCCAGTGTCTCACCACTCTAATAGTTAAGAATTTCTTCCTAATGCTTTATGTTCAAGTTTGTGTCCTTTACCCCTTGTCCTGTCACTGGGCACCACTGAGAGGAGCCCAGCCCCATCCTCCTGACACCTGCCCTGATCAGTATTGATGAGACCACCCCTCAGTTTTCTTTCTCCAGACTAGAAGCCCAAGTTCTCTCAGCCTTTCCTCCTCAACAGTCCCCTCAGCATCTCTGCAGCCCTTTGCTGTGCCCTCTCCAGCAATTCCCTGTCCTTCTTGAACTGGGGAATTAAGAGGAATCAAACCATAGCTCAGATGTCTGGTTGAAATCAGACTTCCCCAGCTTCATTCAAGGTGCTCCTGGGGGGCTGTAAGCACACACTCCACTTTGGATCCCAGCAAAACTTCCCAGTTGCAGCCCACATAAGAGACCAAATCTCAAGCCCAGAGCCATCCATGCTCTTGGCCCTGGGACACAATCCACATCTGTGTCCAAGCTGCACCTTGTGGGGCTACACAGAATGCCAGGTTGGAAGGGACCCTAAGGATCATCTGGTCCAACCCTTCTAGGTGATGGTGTATTTGAAATAAGAAGGCTCAGCACCTTGCCAAGTGGACTCTTCAAACTGTCCAGCATCATTTTTTCTTTCTTTTTTTTTTTTTTCCCCTCAAGATGTGAAAACCTGCTGCAGGCTGAGCAGTTGCATCAAGACAAAGCCCCATATCCACCTTGTCCCCATCATATTTATCCTTAGGAGACTGTCCCAGGAAGATTGTTTCATCTTTGGAAGGAAAAAAAAAAAAAAGGAGAAAAAAAAAAAAAACCACCAAACCTCTTTTTGCTGGAGGGCTTTGTGCTGGGCTCATCTCTCCTTTCACAGCTTTCCCAAGGCAGTTCCTTGTCTGCTGTAATTTACTCTTTAATGCAGCACTTTCCTATTCTGTGGGACAACAATCACCAAGCATTTAAATTCCAATTGAGTAGGGCTTGGAGTGCAGAGGGGCTGCCCAGATAATGGGAACCTGAGACAGGGGACACCAGTTCAAGGCCCCCCAGGAAGGAAGGCTACAAGCTTCTCCCTCACATTCCCATCTCCCTAGAGATGTAAATCAAGAAAATGAAGGGAGGGGAAGAGGAGGAGGAGGAGGAGGAGGGGGGAGGGAGGTGTTTATAGAAAGAAAAGGGAAAATGGATTGAGTTGTGCTGAATTCTAAGACAAGGATCAAGCTACACAAGAGAACTATTGAATAGCTGTGAAATCTGGAATTGAGCCATCAAAAAAGCTGCTGAGCTGCATGTGAATCAGGCTGATTGTTTTTTGAGGAGCACCTGATTTATTTTTTTTCCCTTTCCCCCTCCCCTACTTCTCTCTCTCTCTCTCTCCCAGGCTGCGTGCTTAGCCTTGGGATTGGAACAGGACTGGTGAGGTGCTGAGCTGGTTTTCCTTGGGATAGAGACATTTTAGGGGAAAGGAGAGGAGGCAGGGCAGGGGAGCTTTCTCTGAATGTGAAGGCCATGGTATCTGAGCTGGGAGCTGACAGGTTCCCACTGCTCCCAGCAATCCCAGCAAGCAGGACAAGCAAAGAGCTGTGACACCCTGGGATGCAGAGGAGAAAGCTCCTCGGAGGGCTGTGTGCTGCTGCTCTGTAGCTGGGCTGAGAGTACCTTTTGCTCACTGCTCACCAGCTTTGTGCTCCCAGGAGCTCACATTTCTTACCTTGCCTCTCAGGAGACAAAGGTGAATCTCAGGAGATTCTGTTTCACGGAATCATGGAAGCAGAGAATCCCTGAAGCTGGCAAAGACCTTCAGGATCATCAAGTCCAACCATTAGTCCTGCTCTCCCAAGTTCACCACTAAGCCATATCCCCAAACCTTTCTAGGATTCTGTGATAGATTCCCCAAGAGCTCTGTGGTTCCAGAGTGTCTTAAAAAACAAACAAACCAACCAACCAAACAAAAAATCACCCTAAAAGAAAACAAAATGGAAAAAAAATAAGAAGGAAAAAAAAAGAAAAAGCAGAGCTGCTTTTCAAAATCTGACACTTTGCCTTGGGTTATGGAACGAGTTGGGATTGCCTCTCTTCATTTGGTGTGGCTGAGAACCATCTCTGCCCTGACTTCTGATGATTGTGTTGCATTCTTGTGTAATTTTGCTGCATTAAAAGGTCATGTGAGCAGCACCATGGTGCTCTACAAACAAGAGAGCAACACAGAGCCACTGCTCCAAGCAGCCTTGTTAAAGTGCCTCCAGATTCGACTCCAGAGACCTAGACTCCATTACCTTATGAAGAAAACATCTACATTGTCTGGGTGTTGTTTATTTATTGAGCAGTCTGGACAGACCTACCAGACTTCAGCTCTTCTGCAATGGGATATGCTCATGGTTGCCTCTTCCTTCTTCCCTCTGTGGTGTTGCCATAACTCAGCCCAACACCACAGCTACTCTGCCTCTCTAGGAAGCCCTTGGAGGGGATTCTGGACCCTGTAGACCATCTCTGCCCACAGACCACCCTTCTTCCATTCACATTGGTCATGCTAAGGGCTGAGAGGTCCCCAGTACCTCAAAGCAGCCCTGGAGTTGCTCTCAGGACCACCTTCACTCCCATAAGGGCATCTGACTCTTTCAAGCCAGTGCAGCACTCACACATCAGGCCAGGACTGAGACAAGATTGAACAGCTGTTGGCTGCCACAACTCAAGGCAGCCAGGATGCTGCCATGCTGGTGCCTGCAGTGACACTAGAGAGGGATGCCCAAAGAGCCATGGAGGCAGGGGAGGCTTCATGTCAGGTGGGAGCCCAGTGTGTTCTGAGTCCCAACCTTATCAGGCAGCAGCTGGGAAAAGGCTCAGTGCTCAGGGGAGTCTTTCTTTCCTTTCAGTGGAGAGGACATGAAAGGAAACATGCTCACTGCAAGGAGGGGAGGGAAGGAAATGTCTTGTCCCCCTCTCAGCTCCCAAACTGCTTTTGTGCTCTTGGTCCTTGAGAAGACCTCAGCAGCCCAGCACTGGCTGCACATGAGATGCTGCCCTGAGAAGAAACGCCCAGCAATCCCCAGCTCACCATCCCTCCATCCCCAGCTCACCTTCCCACCAGGCAAAGGGACTCAGGGTGCTGTGTTTGGGGTGACTCAGCTCTGTCAGGAGATCAGAGGCAGCATAAAGGCAGAAGCTTTGTGCAGGGACCATTGCTGTCTGCTACAGACCTTGGGCACACACACCCAGCCCACCTCTGGGCCCCCTGAAGTTGATGAAAAGACTCCTCAGGATGTTAGAGGCTTTGGGGCTGAGCCCTCAGTGTGCAAAAGCAGCTCCACATCCTCCATAACTCTCAGAATCACAGAATGGTAGGGGTTGGAAGGGACCTCTGGAGATCATCCAGTCCAACACTCCTGCCAGAGCAGGATCACCTAGAGAAGGTTCACAGAATCACAGATTGCCAGGTTGGAAGGGACCCCAAGGATCACCTGCTCCAACCTTTCTAGGTGACAGTGCATTTGAAATTAGTTGGTCCAGCATCCTGTCAAGCTGAGTCTTAAGACTGTCCCATGGAGGGGACTCCACTGCTTCCTTGGCAGAGGATTCCAAAGTCCAGCTGTTCTCATGGGGAAATATTTTCTTCCGGAATAAAATGGGAATCTCCCCAGGAGTAACCTGTACCCATCACTCCCATCTCAGCGGCACCATGAGCTCCAGGAGCACCCAGAGACATCATGCTGGGGGCCTCTTGGATGTGTGCAGTCAGCATCTTCCCATGGAAGTTGGTTAAGCACCTGAGAGGTTGGCAACCAGGTTAAAAAAAGAAAGAAAGAAAAAAAAAAAAGAAAATGGGAAAACAAATAATTAACCTTCACCTCGGGTCCCAGCTCACACAACCATGGCTCAGACTCTAATGATTTGCTTGCTGAAGTGACTCACAATAAACACAGGGAGTTTACTTTTGCTTGGAGAGCAGCTGATCTTTGGAACAACCCTCCCACAGGCACAGAATCTGTCACCCATGTGCTGGTTTAACCCTCTGAGTGCTCACATGCCTCCACACCCTCCCAAAGTGCTGCTAGAGGGAAGCCTGCTGTGCTGCCTGGGAAGTTCTGTCGTTGAACCTTCTCTTCCCTGCAGACTTTCAAGCCCCATCTGGATGTGTTCCTGTGTGACCTGCCCTGGCTGAAGCTGCTTTGGCTGGGGTGGGGTTGGACTCCATGATCTCCCGAGGTCCCTTCCAATCCCTGCCATTCTGTGGTTCTATGAGATGAACAGAGGGTGTGAGCTGTTCCTCACCTATCACCTAGTCTGGAAAAGAGAAGACTGAGAGGAGATCTTATTCATATTTATCAATATCTGAAGGGTGGGTGTCAAGAAGAAGGTCCAGTGGTGTCCTGGGATAGGACAATGGGACAGGGGGCAATGGACACAAACTGGAACACAAGAAGTTCCATCTCAACTGGAGGAAAAACTTTTTTACTGTAAGGGTGCTGGAGCCCTGGAGCAGGCTTCCCAGAGAGGTTGTGGAGTCTCCTTCTCTGGAGACTTTGAAGACCTGTTTGGATGTGTTCCTGTGTGACCTGCCCTAGGTGACCCTGCTTTGGCAGAGGGTTGGACTTGATGATCTCCAGAGGTCCCTTCCAAGCCCTACCATTCTGTGGCTCTATCACTGGGATGCCCTTGCTCAGGTCAGAGGCCCCCACACATGAGCCCAGGGATGTGGGTGCTGGCAGGGACAATCTGTCCCATCCAGAATTGCTGACTAGCTAATTATGCATATTTTCTGTGGTGACATTCTGTCACCCATGAAGTGTAGATGATGCTCATCTCTACTCTATACCTTGATACACTCAACCTTGGTTCCCCTTCAGGCCAGCCTGAACAGCAGCAGTGTTACTGTGCTGTTGGGGATGTTGGACCTAAGAGGTCCCTTCCAACGTGGTGCATTCTGTGATTCTAAAACAGGGTTTAGGGGGCACCAAGACCCAGCACTGTGAGCCCAGGCTGAGTGCAGCATCCTGAAAGGACACCACAGGACACATGGGCTGGTTCCAGCCCCAGAAAGTCATGTTGCTGCTGTAAATAAAAGGAGTCAGAGTCTGTTTTGATGAGCTAACCTTCTTCTCCAAGCACAAGGTGCCCACCCTCACTGTCTCCATGGTGAACAATTGCCCAGACACAGCTGAGGTGAACAGACCTCGCTCAGGAGGAGCCCTACTGCAGTACCATGACCCTCCTTACCAAGGTACAGGTGGCACATGGGTGCTGACACCCTGAAACACCTCCCACCTGCAAAACATGGCCAGGATATTCCCCATCTTGCAGCCAAGGCACAGGAGTGACCATGCCCTGTTTTGCAGGTGCAGATAGCTCAGTCTGAAGTGACAGAAGGGCTTCCCCAAGGTCACAAAGGAAAGCCCTGCCAGATGTGCCCTGTAATGTAATTGAAGCAGCAAAGCCCAGTGTGAGGAGCAGGTAAAATTGCTCCTGCCCTCTGTGCTTCTGTTTCCCTCTGCCTTGGGTGCTTGAAGAGATGAAGGTTTGTAAGTAGAGCAAGCTGGCTGCAGGCTGCTGACTCTCAGCTCTCTGTGGAGTCCTCAGGCTAACACATTTTTGGAAGAGAATTTTATTTCTGTCCAACCCCAGCTTATGGCTTTGGCCAAGCAAAAACCTGCTTGACCTAATTTCTCCACCTTGCTGATCAAAGGTCATGTTTTACCAGGATTATTTTCTGTCTTCACTGTGGGCACAGCTGGTAAACAGCACAGAGATTTTACAGCATTTAACTTCCTGAGAGATTTATGGGGGCTCCCTGCCTGACCTGCTTTGCTTCTTTCAAAGATTTTGCACTCACCCTTCAGATGATACCGTGATCTGTGCACCTTCAGACCCAAAACTCAAGCTGAGCCAGAGAAAAGAGCCCTCTGTCAACAATTATCCACCCACCCTGTCCACAGCCAGCCCCAAACCTCAGCTCCAGATCATTTACTGTTAGATCAGCAGCACCTCAGATCTGCTAGGGTGCAGTGAAGGGCATCACCAGGCTGCCAAAATCCCTTCTGCCAACTGCAATCAAAGCAGAAAGAAGGTGCTGACCTCCTGCCCTGGGCTATAAGAACATATTTCTTTGCTTCAAGAGTGATCAGGGATTGGAAGAGGCTGCCCAGGGAGGTGGTGGAGTCCCCATCCCTGGAGGTGTTCAAGAAACCTGTGGACCTGGCACCTGGGGATATGGTTTAATGGCCATGGTGGTCTTAGGTTGATGGCTGGACTTGATGATCTTGATGCTCAACCTAAGTAGACCTTGGTCATTAAACCTTGTCTCAAAGTGCCATGGCCACACATTTCTTGAACACCTCCAGGGATGGGGACTCCACCACCTCCCTGGGAAACTTATTGATGCTACATGCAAAGCTACAGCCTCCTGCCATGGTATTGATCCACAAACCAAAGCCAGTGACTCACCAGGAAATATCATTTCACCTACCAAACAGTTGTCTAAATATAGAGTATTCAGCATGTTTTACCTCCTTCCCATCAGCCTCCACCAGGTAACATACCTTATCCAAACACCATGCAGTCTCACTTCCCTGCTATAACCATCTGCAAGGATTTATTAAACAATGGAGGTTGGAACAGGCTGAGTCCTGCAATGCTCAATCATTTCTTCTTCTAATTGAGTCAGCAGAAGGTAGCAGAGATCTCCAGAGGTAACTCCATGGATCAGTACAGGTTTGGAGTTGATCTGTTGGAGAGCTGGTAGACAACAGGTTGGCTATGAGGCAGCAACGTGCCATGAAAGACCAATGGCATCCTGGGGTGCATTGAGAGGAGTGTGACCAGCAGGTCAAGGAAGGTTTTCCTCTCCCTCTACTCTGTCCTGGTGAGGCCTCATGCAGAGTATTGTGTCCAGTTGTGGGCTCCCCAACTCAAGAGTAATAGGAAACTGCATGAGAGGGTACAGCATAGGGTTACAAAGAGGCTGAGGGGACTGAAATATCTCTGTGATGAGGAAAGGCTGAGAGAATTGGGGCTTTTTAGTCTGGAGAATAGCAGACTCAGGGGGATCTGGTCAATGCTAATCAATGCTTCAAGGGTGGGTGGCAGGAGGATGGGACCAGGCTCTGTTCAGTGGTGCCCAGTGACAGGACAAGGGGCAACGGGCACAAAGTGGAACACAAAAAGTTCCATCTAAACATGAGGAGGAACTTCTTTAATTTAAGGCTGACAGAGCACTGGACCAGGGTGCCCAAAGAAGTGGTGGAGCCTCCATCTGGATTTGGATTAAAAAAAAAAAAAAAAAAAAAAAAAAGAAGAAGAAGAAGAAAAATCCCCATTTTAAATCAGAAAATTCTAAAGCTGGAGAGATTAAATGAGGCAGAGGGAAAAAAAATGTGAAAATTCCTCATTGAAAATTCTGGATACTGATGAAAAAAACAAACAAACAAACAAAAAGCAAATCCCAAAACATTTCTTAGAACATTCTAAAGCTTTCTGAAGCACATAGCAGCCTAAAAGCATCAGCATTACTGCAAGCAAAGATGAAAAGCAAAGCTCTTTATAAGGGTAGGTTAAAGTCTTCTCATCTCTCAATAATCTACAGCTTGCAATGGGCAGGAGAGGAGATGGGGTCCAATGGCTTCAGGAGACCACCTCAGTTTTCAGCAGGAAATTGTGTAAGTGAAGTTAAGCTGCAATTTGTGGCTAATTGAGTGGTCAGTGACAAATGTTCCATACAACAAGCTGTCATGGAAAAAAAGGGCACTGCTAGAGCTCCAGTGTCACATGTGGGTTTAAACTGATTATACCAAATCATCCCCTGAGCTTCTGCTCACTGATTGGTTACCAAAAAAAAAAAAAAAAAAAAAAATTCCTCCCAAACCTGACCTTTGTAATGTTCTCCAACCCTCTTCTTTTAATATTTTTAATGTGACATGTTGAGCAAACAAACACTACCCTCAAAATGAAGCTATCCACAAACCTTTTCCCGCATGGGCAGCAAGGAAAGCAAGATGGATGGCTCATCTGTGAGAGGTTCATAGAATGGTTTGGGTTGGAAGGGACCTTCAAGATCATCCAGTTCCAACTCCTCCTGCCATGGGCAGGGACACCTTCCACTAGCCCAGCTTGCTCAAGGCCTCATCCAACCTGGCCTTGAATACCTCCAGGGAGGGGGCATCCATAGCCTCCCTGGGTAACATGCTCCAGTGTCTAACCATCCTCACTGGAAAGAATTTCTTCCTAATTTCCAGTCTCAATCTCCCCTCTTCCTGCTCAAAGCCATTCTCCTCATCCTATCACTCCAAGCCCTTGTGAAAAGTCCCTCCCCAGGTTTCTCATAGGCTGGTACTGGAAGGCTGCTTTAAGGTCTTCCCAGAGCCTTTTCTTCTCCAGGCTGAACAGCCCCAACTCTCTCAGCCTGTCCCCAGAAGGGAGGTTCTCCAGCCCTCTGGCCATCTTCATGGCTTCCTCTGGACCCATTTTAACAGTTCCATGTCCTTCTTCTGTTGGGGGTCACCAGAACTGGACCCAGTACTCCAGGTGCAGTCTCACAAGAGCAGAGCCAAGGGAGAGAATCTCTTACCTCAGCCTGCTGGATCTGAAGGTTTTCTGTCATGTTACTCCATCCTCCATGCAACTCCTTCCCTGTGCTGCTTGGACTTTGCAAGGGAGGGAGATTTCACCATTCCCATTTTAAGGATGGGACACTTGA